>NW_022196912.1:108319906-108401749 GCF_008632895.1 Mastomys coucha | reverse complement strand
CTTTGTTTTTTGGAGGGGAAACTAGGAATGGAGAAATTTACATGTAAATAAAGAAAATATCAAAAAAATAAATTTGACTATTAGTTTTTATTATCATAACTATAAGAAGACTTTGGACTCCTTATGGAGGTTTTAAAAATAAACCCTGAAACCAAAATCAGAAATGTTAAAAATCTGAAACTGAGCTTCAAAATGAAGCTGTAAGTGGAAATTTCTATCCTGGATGCCATGTGCCAGGTTACCAAGTCCAGACTCACTGAAAGTAGTATGTAAAATTCTACGTGTTGCAAAGCACGTAAATAAAGAAGAATAGGGGAATTTATATATGATATCTCATTCTGAATGCACAGACTATCTAAAACCCAAACTGAAATCTCTAGATTTTTTATTTTAAGACATCACAGACTATTCTTTGTAATTGCAGTAGGTCCTCTGTTTTTTGTTTCATTTTGTTATGCTTGTTTGTTTTCTGTCTTATACATTTTACAGATCTCTAGAGAAAATATATTCAGTGTGTAAGTGTCATTATTCAAAGTGAGATTCTATTTAAGAACAAACAAAGGCCTTTTCAATTTTTGTTTGTGCTTGAAGATGCATTTAAAATTTGAAGGAAAGTGAGGACTCCTTTTATCCTTAGAGAGAAGATACAAACACTCTCAGAGCTAGTACACTTGTAGAACCCAGTCTAGGGTGGCTGATAGGGTATCCCCTTGGTGCTGAGCGTTCTTTGGTTATACTTTGTCGATAAGTAAGTGACAGCTAAACCATTCCAGCTGATGTCTCAGAAGGCCAGCCACTCTTCCTAGAAATTAAAGTACTTCAGAGAAAACTCTGTTTTGTACTTGGACTAAAACAAATTCTGCAGTAACACGTTATAGAGATTTGAAGAATACAAATGCCAGAACAACTTGTTTCAGAGGAGAAAAAACAGCTGTGCCTCATGGTGTGTTCTGTTAGTCTGAGAAATGATCCTTCTCTATCTATCCAAATCAATTATGATGAAGTGATACATGAAAGTTGATACTATTCCCAGAAGGCAAACAAGAATGTAGGATTTGGGCGAGCACTCAGGGTCCTGAGTATTACACAGTGAGAAATTAAACTGTACAACTTGTACTAAGTAATATTATAGCATAGCTATGATTGTACAAGACATCTAACAAAGTTGGATTTTATTTTTATGGTATGCTTCCATGTGGTCTCAAATGTTTGAAAAGAATGTGTTTGTTCAGTTTTCCCCTTATATTGTCAAGAAAATGGAAGTAATAACAACATCACTTGATCTGTTCAGAAATTTGGTTGTTAGTGTCCACTGCTTAGGCTTACTGAATTCCCATGTCCTCCAGAGATGCTCCTTAGTACACATGTTTACTCTCGTTGTAGTCATACTTATATCTCTGTTTGATCAGTATGGCTTTAGAGCCATAACTAATGATTTGTTATACCAATGCTACCATGGCTTCAGAATTAAGTCTTATTTTTATTTTTCTCTGTCTTTGCAAAAGCACTCTACCTTAATCAGATAAAAGAATTGCAAAAGTCATAGACGTTAATAATTATTTAATATGGCAATAAATTTCTCAGTAATATAAATTCATAAATCAAACTTTGTTTTTTATTCTGTGTGGTATGTGTGTGTGTGTGTGTGTGTGTGTGTGTGTGTGCGTGTACATGCATGTGGTATTTAAATGTGAGTGTATTAATGTTGAAATGGAGGTCAGAGGTTGATATATAGATAACTTTCTCAATTGCTTCTCTAATTTTTTCAGACATTCATACTGTTTACTTTCTTTTCTGTTTTACATTTTGATACAGTTACATATCACACAAGAACTCAGTAATAATTTTTACCCTGACCTCAGGCTTTCTTACTTTTCACTTTATATATGTGTGTGTGTATACATATATATATATACACACACATATACATATATATACATATGTATACATATATAAAGTATATGTATATATCTACACATACATATATATATACACATATATATAAAGTGTATATATATGCACATATACATACAAATTGTGCAAATTATATTAAAATGTTACACATAATATACATGTGTTTTTTTATATATATATATATATATGTATTAACTGGCTACTTTATCTAGTTTTATATTTTTTTATTCACTGAGAAATTCATAAATATATACAGTATGTGAAGATCACTTCCACAACCTACAATTCCTTCCATTCTTCCAAGCTCACTCTTCAATATACACAGCACAACTTCATGTTCTTCTTTTTAAAATAAACAAATAAATCCAAAAAGTAGTGTTACCTATATTCTCATAGGTGTGAAGCCACCTATTGGTATGTGATCAACCTACTCAAGGACATACTGCTGAAGAAAATTGCTTCTACCTCTTTCAGTTGGCATCTACTGCTAAACCATTTTCTGCTGGGGAAAAGCCTAATGACCACTTCCTTTGTCCATGATGGAATGGTAAGAGCTTGACCTTGTTCATATCTTAGGAAGACAACCACAGATACTCTAGGTTTATGAAGGTAACAGATTTGTAGTGTCCAGAAGACATTATTTTTGCATCAGTCTTCTACATTATCAGATTTAGACAGCATTTTCCACTGAATTTGGTGTTGACTGCCTGGCTGGACACCAAGTCCCAGAGATCCACCTATCTTTTCCATCCCTTACCACCACTCTCAATTCCAGGACTGGTTAGTAGGTAGCTATGGCCACATTCAACTTTTGCATAGGATCTGGGGATGGGAACTCAGAATGTTATGCTTGTGCAGCAATCATTTCACCCAGTTAGCCCAATTCCATGTCATGATATTTTTTTTTTAAAAAAAATAACTTTAAAAAGCTCACGTGTATGTATTAAATGGAGCGTATTGTGCTTTCTGTATCATCTACTCTGCATGACTTCTTTACCATCACTATCCCCACCCTTTTCCTTGTTCCAAGTACCTTTTTCATAGTCACATCTCAGCTTAACCCACTGAATTGGACAAGGCTAATTTGCATAAATGTGTCTTTGAAGGTATTCATTAGAGCCTGATGGACTACTCAGAGGGTACTCCAGTAGGATCAATCTTGCTCCTTACTATGAATCCTTCAATATAGTTCAGTGGGGGAAGAGAAAGTACCTTTTGAGTTTCTCTGAGTCCACAACTGATTGGTGATAGGTCTAGTCCTCTATAAACTCTTCTCATGGAGTCACAACTACTAGGAAATAATTGACTGTAGCGCTTGTGCTACACCCAGAAAGCATCATTATATGGCCTTTCTCCCTATCTTCCAGTGCTTACATTCTTTATATACCCACTTGGTTTCAACAATTCTGAGCACTAGAAGGAGTGATGGAATATCCTGTTTAAGGATGATCATTCCACCAACATGTATTCTCAGTAACTTAGGCATCACAGGGTCTTTATATGCATTGCAACTCATGACAAAGAGAATCTTTACTGATTAAAGTTGGCATTAAGCTTATTTATAACAATTAGCTATTTACAAAGCGCCTGGCTCCATGGCTCACTAAAGAACACTAGTAAGTTTTCCCTTAATGTCAATGCCATGGATTTCTGGCTGGGTTTATGGGACCAGGCATAGATTCCCTGTTACAGAATGGGTCACAGATTAAATTGCAGAGTGCCTGTTTAACTCAAAATAACCATGGCACTATTTGTACCACTGAAGATACCTGGCTTGTTAGGTTAGAATTATAGTTTCTAAATTTCACAGCTGGGTCATACTGTTGAAGCTGTTTCTCTAGAACTCCATATATAGCACATTATGTTCATGAAAGCTAGCTGGTAGGAGGGAATCCTGCAGCTTAGTATCAACTTGATTTTTTTTTATTCTTTCTCAATAAATGAGAGTGGTTTCTCCAGCAACAGAATTTTACCAAGTAATCCAGTGGGCAAGTAAGAAAAAAAAACAAAAGCTGTATTGCTTGGTGGTCCTCTCAGAGTATCATATTATTGTTGGTAATGATTTTATAAATGTTTGTAGCAGTTTTTCTCTTAACCCAGATATCTCCCAAAGAATTAAGACTGTAATATGTATATTTAACAAGGTTTAAGGGCACAATAACTGAGCAGAATTACTGCATTTTAATTCTCTAAGCTGATCTGGCTACCCCCTAGCCAAAATTCTCATGATAATTGCATTTTAGATGGATATGGCTTTTTAGGCTCCAGGAATTTTTTCATAATATCTCCTGCTTTCTTTCCCGTGGGAAAAGCCTATTAACTCTTCATCCCTGCTCCTCTTACCTGGCTGTGAGGAAGTCTATCCTTATTCTCTCACCTTGTCAGTGACTAGCTGATCAGCTTTGATTGACAAATCAGACAATAAATGGAGAGAAATACTTAAACAACTCTGAAGCAGGAGATACTTATAATAAGTATTGCAACCAGATATGGAGGCACAGATATCAGCATTTAAATAATACAAGAATAATCTTTACATGGTGCCTAATAACATCTTGCTTCCATGATATAATTTTAATTATAGTTTTATATTTTAGTTACACTTTTAATGTAGCTGACTGGAGATAGGAATACAATGATTATACACTAAATATCTTTATTCAGAGTAGACATCCATTCTATGGGTGTTATGACATCTATTTCTTGAGTTCAGTAAAAGTGTGTTGATAAGTAACTGCATGTCCAGGCTGAAAAGATGGCTTAGCAGGGAAAGCCACTTGCCAGTGATCCTGATGACCCATAGAGGAAAGAACTGACTTCTTCAAGTTGTCTTCTGAATGCAACAAATATGGATGCTCCACATACACACATATAGACACACATAAAATAGAATAAATAGGATATTTAATAAAGGTTAAAATAGACAATTATTTTTAATATATATTTACTACATTATACAATTGGTTTTTAGATGGATATGTCTACACTTCTCAATTTTTAACATTTTCAAAGCAATGCAAATGCAAAATATACTTTGGGTCATATTGTAAAGGCAAACAAATATATAGTATTTGCTATAGAGATTACATGATTAATATACTCAGTCGCATAGAGGAGACTGTCTGTCTTTCAAATACCAGACTGTTTGAGGCAAGAGGAAAGTTACAGAAGTTCACTTAAACAAAATGATAACTTTAATAAGCCTAACAATACTGATGAAAATGAATAATATTTTCACTGATAAATGCTTGTAATATACATAGCCTAGCTTCAATTTCCTCTTTCTCCTGTTTTCTTTCTTCATTCTTCCTTTATCCCTCCAGCTCTTTCTTGTTCTACCTGGGTTAATTACTAATCCTTAGGTCCTGAAATGTTGTATTCTAAGAGCATTTTAATCAATGTCCACTATGAGGTATTGAAAGGACAGAAGAGGCTCTGAATTACAGAGTTAAGCTATTGGACTTCCAACCATGACATAAAGCCAGGTATTGAATTGTACATTGACTCTTCATTATCATTTATACTGCCTTTTATCTAAAAATAGTTTAATCCTGATGAATTTTCAACTTTATTTCCAGAGATGGCAATTTATTTCTATATAACTTTATTTTATTTGAAGTAGTGTGTATGTTGCTGTATTAACTATGAGGAAAGCTGTAGATCTGTGACTAGTGCCAGAAATATTCACATTTGTTAAAGTAAATAATGATATTGCTGTAAGAAATGTAATAAAATATTTATAAAGTGCAAAACATATAAAATATGGCACTTTTCTAAAACCAGCATTTCCTTCCTTCCTCGTTGAAGTTCCCAGTTTTTAGTGGGTTCTTATGACTCATGCCATTCTCAGGTGCATCAATAAATTAATGAATATATCAATTCCTATATATTGAATCTGTCTAGCCATAAAAGTTCATTAACAGAGGCATCATATTATATAGATCAGTTTGTGTTTTCCTCTGTGTAATTAATATTGAATTTTATCTTTATATCATGCAGAGACTTTTTGTTCATGACTTCCTGTCATGTACACAGGCAATATTTACTTTTACTGTGCCTTACTGAGGACACATCAATCGTTTCTACAAATAAACAATTTTTAATTAAGCCTAAGGCAGATTAAATCATTTTTAGGAACTCAGAACAACACACCCAACTTGTGGTTCACTCCAGTTTCTGCTTCATGCTTTCCAAAAACTACTTTAAAGTATGCATACTAGAAACCTCTTGGCCTTTCTACACAAGCACGTACAACCAAAAGGTTTTAAAAACACACTGATCTTAGTTTCTCATAGGAAAACAAGCAAACAAACATGTTACTATCTAAAAAGTAATTATTTTTGGAGGTTTAGCCCAGCATAAATTAATGATGCACCAACTCCCAGTTAATGATGTTATTGTATGATGCATTATGCAGTACTGGGCCCTTAATAGAAATAAAGAAAACATATAACATGAAAGAAACCAAGTCTTAAACCTAACATTTAAAAGATATATACTAGAATCATAGCAAAAACTGTGGGGATAAAGCACTAAATGAATAATTTATCCTTATCCAATGAGGTCTATAGGCACCTAAAGAAACCCAAGGGAGGGGTCATTTCACAATAATAAATCATCACTGAGTACTCTTATTAATGAGCACAGATCCCTCCTCAACATCCACTCTATCCATCTGAACTGCTGGAGTACCTAAAGGGGCCAGGCCTACAGATCCAAAGCTACTGCATCTTCATGACTTAAGGCAACAACAGGATATTCAAGAGGAGTCCCAGTGAGGTTCCAGTATTTTTTTTTTTTGTTAGATACTTTCTTTATTTACATTTCAAATGATATCTCCTTTTCCTGTTTGCCTGCCGACACAAACAAACAAACAAACAAACACCCTGTTCTTTCCCCACTCCCCCTGCTCACCAACCCACCCTCTCCCTCTTCCTGACCTTGGCATTCCCTTACACTGGGGCATAGAACCTTCATAGGACCAAGGGCCTTTCCTCCCTTTGATGACCGACTAGGTTCCAGTATTAATAAAGTAGCAGAAGCCAGAGGCCTCATACCAGACCAATGACTCACTACAATGAACCCTTGCAAACAAAGAAATGTGGACTTAAGGGTATACTGTGGGACACACTGTGACACACGACAGCTTCCACAATGAGATTTTTTTTTTCTCAGTTGGAGAAGATGTTTTAAGGGTGAAGGGGGAGGAGGAGAGGGAAAATGGAAATGAGTGGAATTGGGATGCATAATGTGAAATCTATAAAGAAGCAGTAACAAGTTAAAAAAGAATGAGGACTGACAATGTAAGCAACTGTAACAGCCATGAAAACACAAAAGAAGCTTAGCTTTTCTCGAAGGACATCTTGGCAGTCCTAGAGAGCTTTTGACTTTGGAGGAAAAGGAATGGCATGCTATCAACTCTGCAAAGTACCACGCCACTTTAAAATTTGAGATAGAATGTATCATTGGATTGAAAGGAAATCCCCGATAAGGGATTTAGCTGGAAGGGATTGCATTTGGCTGCTCTCTGTTGATGACAGCTGCTTCTGGGAGTGAAGTCTAGCTCTCCCCTCTGACCACAGAAATGCTCAAAGTGGGGCTGGCAGCTGCGGAGAATCCCCATGGTCTATTTCCTCAGTCACTGGCTGCCAGATGTGACTCTGAAAGTACCAATGCTTTCTTGTACAGCATGTGGGAGGAGCACTTGCTGAGGGATTCTTTTTGCCAAAGCATAAGCTACATCCTCTCCCACTGAGGACCAATCAGAAGTGTGGAGCCCAACAGACAACCATATAACGTTCTGTCTTAATAATGTAATGTAGCAATATCAGTCTTATCTGACTTTTCTAAATGTTATGGTCTTTTTCAGTGTCCTCAATCTTTTCCAAACCTTGAGAGTCAGCAAATATTAGCAGTTTTGTTAAGATAGAAACAACAAAAGATTTACTTCTGAAAACCCTGTAGACAAAAAGAAGCAATAATGCATGCAGATGTTTCTATGTTATTCTGTGTACATTTTATCTGTGGTTAATTGAATTCACCCATAATGCTGAGAGTAATGTGTAGGGATGGAATACATATCAGCCAAGTACCCTTGAAAGAAAATTGATTGGTATTGCAAAATACAGAGAAAAGGATAAACAATGGCCGGCTCCTGTGCCTGGGGGTCCACATGGGAATTCAGTTAGGGAGGAAAAGGAATGAGTCAACTCTTACAAGGAATAGGCACACAATAGGATGATAGCAGGATGACTGTGCAAAAATCAGAGTCTCTTATTTTGAGCTTTTGATTCAAAATAAAAGATAGTATTACATTTCTGTTAGTGAAAAGTATGTCGTGAATTCTATATGATCAGTTATTTCTTTGGAAATATGTACACAATCGACAAGTAGTTGGTCCTCAGAAGTTTTTATAAGTTATTGTTATGCAGAAAGGGAGTATCAAGTTTCTTATAAAATTTTCACTGTATATTGGTTTCAGCCGGAAAACGATGATTCTTCCTATTGTGAATAATTTTAATTATCTCTTATTCTTTTCATGGGGATAACCTTTCAGCTAGCTAAGATTACGTGAAAAGGAGTTTCAAGTATATCCATATTCTTTGGTGTGTGTGTGGTTGATTTATGAACTATGAATGATAAGAGCAGAATAATCAGAATACATAACTTGATTACATGGGAAGACAGTAATTGTGATATTTTAATAGTCATTGCTCCTTTCTTTCTTTTATAAAGAAGAGAAAAGACCAACCAGAAACACATAAAACTGATGAATTCCTCACAGGATTCATGGACATGACATGCCAGATTAAGATCATTAATGTTCACGGGTGTTCTGACAGGGATTTTGCAATATGTCAAGGATGCATAATCATTCGTTAGTATCCATTAAGAATTTTTTAGGATATTCCAAGGATAAAGAAATCACAATTGATGACATCCATTAGATAAGATTATTCATTATTTTCATATATATGACTCCAGGATTATTGACAATAGCTAATAAAATGAAACATAATCAACATATAGATATGTAATAATTACAAGCAGAAAAAGTCCTTGTACATATTGAGAACTGGCACCGCCTGGCTAGCTGAATCAACCAGTTTGGCACACTCTGATGTTTAGTTGAAGGACCTTTCCAAATCTTCTCGCTTCCCGCAGTCCTAAGATATTTTTTTGGAGACAGTGGGACACCTTGTTTATTCTTCTTCCTTGTTTTTCCCATGTTTGTCTGCACAATCTAAATTCCCCTACCATTTCTAACCTAATATTGGATTGTGGCCCAAAGTAATAAGCACATTTTAGCTTTTTTTTTTTTATTAGATATTTTCTTTATTTACAGGTAAATTTCTCCCTTCCCAGTTTCCCCTCTAAAAAACAAAGAAACAAACGAAAACAACAAAAACAAACCCCAGCTGCCTCCCCACTCCCCATGCCTGCCACCCCACCCTCTCCTGCTTATAGGCCCTGCATTCCCCCACACTGGGGCACAGAACCTTCACAGGGCTGAGGTCCTCTCCTCCCATTGATGATCGAATTTGCAATCCTCCACTATACACACGCTGCCAGAGCAATCAGTCCCACTGTGTGTACTCCTTGGTTGGTGGTTGAGACTCTGGGAGCTCTGAGGGTACTAGTTAGTTCATATTGTTGTTCGTCCTAAGGTGCTGCAAACCCCTCAGCTCCATTGATCCTTTCTCTAACTACATTTTATCTTTATAAAAACAATTTCTAAAGACATGAGTTTTTAAATGATTTAGAAACAAGAGTACTAGAGAACATGCCTTCAACACAACTTCATTGAGAATGGGGCCATGAGTGTCAATTCAAATGAAACATATACTAAATCAGAAGATGAAGATGAACTGTGTTTTGGTCCATACTCAGTGTGCTATATATCTTGTGGGACAATATATTCATATTTCCTTAGTTAATTTTTTCCTACACTTCAATTTTGATCCAGTTCAGTATTTACTTATTAAAAACTGAACACCCAGATTAATAGTATTTTTAAATTAATTTTGAGTTGATTTCAGAAAGGGAGATTGAAAAGTAAATCATTATTTTAGAAGTTCCTCATATTCACTGCTGATTTGTTAGACAAACACCAAAAGAATCACAAAACTCTCAAGGTGATAATAAAAAATAGCCTAATATATTAGCCTGATATCACTCCCCCAGGCTGCTAAGGAACATGCAGTTCAACAAGGAAAGACATTTTGTTATGAAAACTTTCTGGTAGACAGAATCACCTTCAGGAACAATTCAGAAGACAATTCTGGTTTCCAGGGAATTACAGGGAGAAGGATGTGATCTTAGGCTGAAAGTATGATGCATGCTAATGGAAACCTTTGAACAGTTTTACAAAATAATAAACAAAAATCTGTAGCCGCTGTGGTCTCTCTGGGATAAGGAAGACATATAGAGGCTATGAGAGTGTTTGCCACACAAGCATGAGGATCTGAGTTTAATCCACAACATCTATATTAAAAGGCAGGAAGAAATGATGTGTTCTTGTCATCAAGCTATTCCAAGGCAGAGTTGGATGATCACTAGGATTTGGTGGCTGGCCAATCTAGCCTCAATAAGTTTTAAGCCAATGAAAGACTCAGTCTCTAAATAAAATGTAGGCAGGCATCTGTTAATGACACCCAAGTCTATGTAAATATAAGAACATTATATGCAGAAATAAATGCACAGGTTTGTCAAGTATAATTCTGTTCCTTTTACAACTTGTAAGATCCTTATTATTATTAGTTTTTAAGGTTATAATTTAATCACATTATTTCTCTTTTCACTTTTCTATTTCCCAATGCTCCATTGTATCCCTTCTCACTCTTTGAATTGTTTTTCTGATTTTTAAAATATAATCTAATAAAATTCCTATAATAAAACTTTTAATAATTTATTTGAAATACATTTAATGAAATGAATGAGGAAAGACATATGCATAGAGATGTTGTTATAGTATCATTTATGATAAATATAAAAATGAAAATAATCATTTGTCTCAATTTGGAAAAGATATGTATAATGAGATGCTATAAAACTGGATCTAAACCTGATTATGAATTAGATTTATTCCAAAATAAGAGAGAGTCAGAATCATGTGTTGAATGATAGCAAAAATTTATAATACTAGAATTTAAAATTGACTAAGCCTAAGAAATAAAAAATCTGATTACTTCTTTAGTAAACTTCAAATAATGGAAAATACTATGGAGGTAGAAGCCAAAATATTAAGAAGTTAAAAGATATACTATGCTAAATGGTATTTACGTGGGTTATAAAATATAGAAAACAATAATAAATGATTGGTAAAAACAAACAGGGGGATTAAAATATCTGATTATATTGTTGTTCTGTAATCAACTTCTTAGATTAATGATGAAGTTTAATTACTTTTTAAATTTTGAAATTTATTTACTCTGTTGGCCTTTAATTTTTAAAATTTCATATACAATTATGGAATTTATGTCATTTCTATACCCCCTCTTTCCACCACTTTTTCAATGTTTCATTAATTCACTTTCAAATTCATAACTTGTTCAATTGGCACTTTGACCATGTACTTCTCTGTCTCTCTCTCTCTCTCTTTCTCTCTCTCTCTCTCTTTCTCTCTCTCCCTCTCTCTCTTTCTCTCTCTCTCCTCTCTCTCCCTCCCTCTCTCTCTTTCTCATAAACACACACATACACACACCTCCATTTATTAGAGCTATTATCTATATGTGTTTACCACTGACTACTTAAGATTGGATAACCTATCAAGGGGGTGGTTACTGCAGAAGACTGATTCTCCCTCTGTTAGCAGCTCTTAATTACCTGGAGCTCTTTATCTAGGGGTGGGGTCTTATGAATTTTTTTATTTTTATTGGTTATTTTATTTATTTACATTTCAAATGTTATCCCCTTTCCTTGTTTCCCCTCCGCAACTCCCTATCCCATCCTCCTTCCCACTGCTTCTATGAGGGTGCTCCTCCAACCACCCAACCACTCCCACCTCACCACCCTAGAATTCCCCTACACTGAGACATCGTGACTATTTCCCATACATTTGGGTATATCAACTGGTGTTGTCATTGGATATGTCTTCTTTAGGCAACTACAGTGTTTGAATTAGTGTCACTATGCATTGTTTACCAACTTGCCAAGTTCAATGAAACAGAATATATGCATCAAATTACATGGAGTGGTTTATTTCTTTAACACATAGACAGCAAAGAACAACAGAAGCTTAAAATGCATATCCACTCTTTCACAAAGACTTGGATATCACTCTAGGATGGAAGGAGCTACACTGCATGTGTTTCACTTGTATTATAGCTGAAGATTACGGCAAGAAGCCTATTCAAGATTTTATCACCTTAAGGCAATGTGTTCTCTTCAATTGGGTTACTGAACAGTACATTTCTAGAGGAGAATGGCACAGAATTTTAGCAATTGTAGTTCATCTGTTCCTATTTCAGGGTGTTATATCATCATAGGTAATTGGTATAACATCTGGCATTTACTTACAATGATTTGGATTGATTGTAGTGGTAAATTATTGATAATTGTTGAAGTTTAGGGTTTTTTATAGTTTATCAATAATTATAATTAAAGAGAATATAATTTTTTAAAAAATGGATCTAAATTGGAAAGCAGAACAAAGGACTGTCTATAACCTTTCATTCTTTGCATAAAACACTTGACAGCAAGTATTCTTGTAAGTTAAAAAAAACACTTGAATGTAAACAAAATGTATCTAATTATTTCTAGATTATGTCCTATATATTTCATAACACGTTTTGGATATGTATGACATTGAGTATGCATACTATAGATGAAGTAGCTTGGGCTTATTTTTAACACTAAACATTTAATTCCAGCACAAATATTTTGAGTAGAAGGATCAGGAGTTCATTACCAGACTGCCTAGGAAGTACCGGAGAGCAAGGCTTGAATGAAACTACCCCCTACCACCACACTCTTAACTGTCTATTCTGGGAACTGGGTATTTTTTTCTGTACCCAAAGCACAGAAAAATAAACTAGAATTTATTTCTGAATAGAATTTTTTATCTAGTCAGTCAAATAAACTAGAATTCACTGGAGAGACTTAAGAAACATAGATCATGATGTAACCAGATCACCAAATGTCTTTCTTTTAGTTAGAATTTTCTCCTTTGAGAGGTATGAATTCAAGCTGAAAATTCCTTTTGATATGGTTCCCCCTTTACCCCTTCTAACTCTACACAGACGCATGGATCATTTTGTTGTCGTGTTGTGTCTTCAGAAATAACAGATATTTAGTGCACCTGCAACTGGTTTCTCCTCTCATTCTCAACTTTGGGGTAAAGAAATATCCAACCTCCAAAGGATTTTTGTGTAAGGTCAAGATTAGCCACTGTGATTTTCAATGTGCCCCTCTGAGAATTAGTTTGTGAATTTGGGAACCCTACTTTCCACATTTCTAGTTTTACCTTATTGGAATGACTGAGAATGCAAAGTTGAGATTCATTGTTTGTAGTGTGTCAGCTTCTAACCAGTGAATGACATTGTTCACTGCCATAGCTCTTACATTTACATGGTATTTCTTACAACAAATGTTAAATGCTGTTTCCTTTAAATATCCTATTCCTCAAGAATTTTCTACTCAATACCAAGCAAAAATCAGTTTCATCTTGTAAATCTACCTTTTTCATGAATCATTAACACTCTTGCTGTTTCTCTTCCCCATCTCCCTTCCACAGTCATCCTTTCTCCCCATCTCTTCCTCTTCTCTTTTTCCCAGTTGCCTTTTCCATTTAAAATCTTCTATCAAAGCTAACTTGTCACTAAAATTTCATAGTACTATATTTTAGTTACTCTAAAATGGCAATGCATCTGTTTTATATAAGACACTATTGATTATACGTCTTAAATTAAGTAGTAAGCTCCCTGATAGTACTCCTCTAAATTATGTGAGCACTCAGTTCTCTCTAAATTCTTAAATATGAGCAATACACAGTTCATCAAAGTTCATACAAATTTCCCCAATTGTAAGATGTCTTTTAGTTAGTGCATTTCTACCAATTTAGCAATTTAATGCCATTTTTTAGGACAAACTGTGACATATTTTAATGTATGTAGATAGCAAAAGCTCATAAGTCTTGATTTAGAACAGATCAAAGTTCTGCAAAATAGCTATTTGCTTTATCAAGACTACCAAGGGACGGTGAAACCAGATACCCTTGTAGCTCAGCCTGCAGAAATGTCATCTACAGGAGAAGGAAAGATATTTTTTCAGTAGATATGTTTAGAATAGAAGATTCATAGACATGGTCTGTGCACCAAATTTACAGCATTCTGGCTTGCATGGAGACTCAGGCCCCTGAGCTGTACTTGAGAGCTTCTCTCTGAGTATGATAACATGAGTAGTCACATCTCAGCTCATATTTTATCTTCAATGCACAAAATTATAGTTTATAAATCTTCCTCCACTTTTAATAGAGACTGTCATTGGTTTATGAAACCTTGAGGCAAATTTCTTTATGCAGACATTTCAATACCTGAGAGTCCTGTCTCTGCCCTTGGTGTAACCCCTTTGAATGGTGGTTTCATTATGAGCTGGAAGTAACTGTTGCTTGTTCTTCTTCTTTGAAGAGATGTCAAGTAATATGCATTTCACTTTCAAAAGCTACCAAGTCACTATGCCTTGCTGAGGAGGAAATATTGAATGAACATTTCTTAACATTTTGTAAAACTGAAGCAAATTAGAAGTCAGTTGTGGCAAAATGTATGATTTGCCTGGAACTGTCGGTCTCTTTCTCTTTTCTACCTATATGAGGGAAACTGATCTTAGGAGTGTGAGCTGCTTATTTCTCTTCTACTATAGGATTTCTGTGTAATTGCAATAAATTAATTTTCATAATTAATACACAGCATTGTTTGAAGATGTGTAATTATAAAAATATATCTTAGATATTTTTAAAGTATATTTTATTTAGTGCTACTTTGTTGTTGCTAAAAAGATATTTTCCATTACATTTCCTCTTCATGAATGTATACCGGTACTTTCCAAAGCCACAGGATTTTAAGTACCAATATCAGTGCCAGGTGTGAGACACCCTCCTCTGAGGTTACTAAATAAAAAGAAAATAGGCTACTGCCATTGATCTTGGTTACAAACCAAAACTCAGTGGTGAGAATCTATGGTAGAAGATATTACATAATTTGCAGACACAGAGAAATCAAGTTGAAACTGAATAGAAATTCTCCTCCATGCCAGCTGTTAGTCACAGTGTTCATAGTGTGTTTGTACAGCCTGGTAGGTGCTAAGCAGACTTTTAAGGGAAAGAAAACATATCAGTGGCCACACTCAGCTGTAGACCATGAGATCCTCCAGAAAAGATATGCCCATTTGTGTCATAGGGGCAGAGTTACTTGAGGAATCACTATGTAATGAAAGTCAATGACAACACCAGGGTAGGATATACACACATGGTTGTAAAATCAACCTAGTCAAAAGCTTTAAGGCTCTTAAAGTCATAGTCCCAAGGAGGAAGATGCTATTGTTATCTCTATAAATTGACATGTTGTCAAGCTGCCTTCTAAAGATCTATCTTAATATATTTAAGGTAATGTCACTTTCAGATTCAGGTAGAGAAGTTCAGTTTTACATAGTATTAATGCAGAAAGTAAGGCACATCTGGTCAAAATTCTGATAATAATGATTATCAAGGATTAAGTCATTATTGTATTTGTATTATACCTCTTCTCCAACTCAGATATTTGAGAAGATTGGGTGGAAAGAATTTGAGAGCCTAAAGATTGGAAGAAATTTAAGCAAATGCTACCATACAGATAGGACATTGCTGCTGCAGTTGTGATCCCAAAGCAGCCATAGATACCAACACAGGCTTGGGCCCTCCAACACCCCATAATAGGTGGCTGGAGCTGCTTCTCCTTCTATAGAGCTATGGACAACTGCTGGAGGAGTTGGCATCTTGCTTACTATTATAGCCACTGGGAAAACTACTAAGAATATGGAACTAAGATAAGTATGTAGACCATCTGGATAACATATCAATCCCAGGTAGCCTAGATTGTACAGCAATCACAACTGAATGTGAGGATCAAGTTAGTTGTGGGTCGAAGCCAAGCTGATATCTTTGGCATTGATATTTTTGAACAGTGAGTACACCAAGGAGAGAAAAGAAGTAAAGAAGAAGACATCATGGGTCAATTTTTGCTCTGAAGCATGTAGCTTTGTACACATTGGAAGTAATCTAATTTCCCAAATTTGTGGGAAGATTTTTTTTTTAAGTGAGATCTAATGACATCAGAGACTTTAGGAAATGCAGTCATGACTTTCTAAATTTTCTGCCTACAAGTGGGCTATGAGTGTACAAAGTAGACTTTATGCTTATTTCCTGGAATCTTGGCTTTGAAGAATTTTCTAAGACATCAAGAATAACTTGCTGTACTGTAGACATTCTCTTAAGAACATCATTTAGCAATGACTAACTTATACTCCACCCAACATTTAAAGTCATGCAACTACATGCAGTTTAGTAAAGCTTCGTGGTCTAGTAGCTTGCTGCAGAGGCACTGTAAGAAGGAAAATTCAGAGATGGTGATGTAGCTCAGTTGGAGTCCTTACTAGTCTGTCCTGAATCTGGATTTTATCCTTAGCACCACAAAAAATGGGATTGGTGATACATTCTGAAGGTAGAGGCAGAAGGGTTAGAAGTTTAAAGTCATTGTTGTTGGCTTTATAGTGAGTAAAATGGGAATCAACTTGACATACATAGATAAGGTCAGAAAGAGAAGAAGGGAGGATGGAGGAAGAAAAGTAGAAGATTAAGAAGAACAAAAAAGAGGGGAACAAGAAGAGAAGGAAGGAGGTAAAGAAGATGAAAATAAACAAGAAAACCAAGAAGAAGGAGGAAGAGAAGGAGAAGAGGATAAAAGGAAATGAAAGAGGAAGAAAAGGCAAATCAGAAGGGGAAGGGGACAAATTAAGCCTTTAGAAGACCAATAGGAATTGGTCTTTAATATAAAATTCCCTTAACATAATTTTTTAAAGGCATATCTCTAATGATAAAAAAAAAATCAAAGGGCACAATTTATTTTTACCTACTATGTCACTATTTCACTGTTTTCTTAAATGAGTATACTGACAAAAAAGTCCACTTTTCTGGGTTCAGAGGCCAGCCCTATAGGGTTACCTTTCTGGCTTTGTCTCAACCACCTGTGCAACTTTCTAAACTTTCATTTCGAGAAACCCAGGCAGTCTTTTTATATGCTTAATAAAGTCAGGCAAAGCCAAGTCAGGGCTTTAGGAATGGACGAATAGGGGAAAATTAGAGAGGAAAATACATATGGAAAAAATAATACCAGACTGTTATTCTAGTAAATGCTCACATTTGTTTTCAATCTAGTTTTGAATTTGGTGTGCAAGATTGAAATTTGACTTTTCTTCGAAGTCGGTTTCAACACAGCAAAGACTAGAAGAAGTTATTGAAGGATACAAAGAATATCCGGAACAAAGCAGCACTCAGCTATGAGCAATTTCCAAGACATTACTTAGGTTAATTTGGTTACATTTTTCTCAAGGGTAAAATAAACATAGTAATAATTGCTATGGCATGGCATAGAATATTTTTAATAAAAAAAAACTGCTTTTTAAAAACTTCTAGCCTTACAGGTAATGCCACTGTTATTTTAGTCAAGTCTGGTTTTCATACAACCCTGAGGCTGTGTGATCAATAACACCAGAAAACAAAGGTAAGGCCCAGTGTCTGTGACCCAAAAGGAACAAAAATTGTGATGAGAGATTCCAGAGAAACTGCTCCCAGCTGACACTTTGCTACTTGCTACTCTTTATAAGCATTTATTTCTGGTCATAATGGAGCAATATTCAGCAGTCACAAATAAAAATGTCCCTTGACATAGGGCATAACAAAGTAGGAAAAATCACTTTCAGGTTTTGATTTTTAAAAATCCCTTTAAAGGCTGTTTCATGGATAAATTAAAAAAAAAAAAAATAAAGTAGCCACGCTTATTTCAAGATCCACTTATCCATACCAAGATGCAAAGTTAAAACTTCAAGTATTGACATCAGAACTTTGGCATGTGGCACTTGAATTTCTGGATTACCGAATGGGGCATTTTCATCTCCAGTTTCTGATGGTAGTTTGGGGGAAGTCAATGTCAAGAAATAAGGGGTCAGAAAGCCAGGTGGGGCATCTGTAGACCTTTTCTTTTCTCTCTGTTTCTGTAGAATCAATCCCTCAGATCATCTCCAGCTCTTCAGCAAATTGTCTGTGTTAGCCTTTCCTGCCATCTTCTCATCTTGTCCTGTGGAAACCACAGATACTCCCATTTTCTTTTCTTTTCTTTTTCTTGGATATTTTCTTTATTTACATTTCAAATGTTACCCCCTTTCCATATTTCTTCCCCTTCCCCCTGCTTCTATGACAGTGTTCCCCCACCCACCCACTCCCACCTCCCCACCCTGGCATTCCTCTACACTGAAGGCATTGAGCCTTCTTCACAGGACCAAGGGCCTTCTCTCCCACTGATACCAGACAAGGTCATCTTCTGCTACACATTCTCTTTCTCACTTCCCTTTTCCCATGCTTTGCTCCCCCTCCACACACTCCAGAAGGCACTCTCTGTTAAATCAGAGGCATGCCTGCCAGAAACCCCTAGACTGTGCTGACTACCTCTCTCTTTTTCCTGAGATCCAATCCCCCATTCTCATCCCCGACTCTGCAGTTGAGCAACCTTGGCAATCTTTTGTGACCACTGATCCCCAACTCCAGAGGCAATCCCTAAGAACCCATAGTCCATGACTACCAGAAAACCAGGTAAACTGCCTGTAGACCTTCTCCTTCCCTACTTGCTCAGTTCCAATGCCCTATACCCTGTTCCCCATATTGCTTGGTTCCCACAGATTTCCATCCTTCTAACCTTCCTCTTCAAACTTGTTGGGGTTCTAGACTCTGAGCCCAGCAGGCACCCCCTGTTTACCCCAGGGCCTCTCCTCCCAGGGCAATCCATTGGCTGATAGCAGATATACTCCTGTCCTGCTGCTCCTAAGATCAACTACTCCACCCCATTCTCATTCCCAGCACAGTAGCAGAAAAACCATTGTAATCTCCCTTCTCTGAGTCCATCGCTTACCTGACATAAAAACCTTTTCTCATCATTTCTTCAACTCCTTCCATTATCCTTCCCACCAACAAAAACAGGCATTCCTGGGCCACACCAGCTGAACAGGAAAGGAAAATAGCCAAACCCCTCTGAAAACCCATGGGGAAAACAGAAACCAAGGAACAAAGTACTCACTCAACAAAGACAAATCCAGAAGTCAGCACATAAACCTATAATCTTCCCAACCCAGGTGAGTAGGTGCCAAGGTAAAAACAATCACAAAGAGCCAGTGACATATGTCTCCACTGGAATCCAGCTGTCCTATTATAGCAGAACCTGAATACTCCAACACAGCTGAAGCACAGGGAAAATACCTTAAAACCAACTTTATGAATATGATAGAGGACCTTAAAGAGGAAATGGCTAAATCTCTTAAAGACATCCAGGTAACCAAGAACAAAAAAATGGAAGAAAGAATAAGTCCCTTAAAAAACTCAAAAAAAAAAAAAAAATTGAACAAAATGAATAAAAGTGTTCAGGACCTGAAAATGGAAGTAGAATCAACAGAGAGAACACAACAAAGAAAACACAAAGACATTTAAAAATGGTAGAATTCAGAAAATGACAATTAGGAATTCAAATGGGAGCTACTGAGGGGGGTCACCAACAGATTATATATGGGAGAGAAATTTTAGGAGTTGAAGATACAATAGAAGATGAATCCTATCTCAAGTAAAATGTTAAATAAATATAAAAACAAATACCACCACCAGCCAACAAACAAAAACTTCGGAACTTAAATCATCCAGGAAATATGAGTGGGATACTGAAAAGTTCAAACTTGGACTAAGCAGAACTGTGGAAGAAGAAGCATTATATCTCAAAGGCCAAGAAAATATTTTCTCAAAAATCAGGAAAAATTTAGGATCCCTTCTGGGATCCTAAAATCCAGAAGGGCATGACACATATGATATAGAATCTAAGAGAACACAGATGCCAGACTAGATTATTATACCCTGCAAAATTTTCAAACACCAAAAATGGAGAAAAAAAAAATTTCATCATTTAGTGAGATTTAAACAATGCCTATCTGTAAATACAGCCTTACAGAAGATGGTGTTAGTAATCCAACCTAAGCAGGTAAACTACATCCATGAGAACAAAGCAAAACAATATGAAACAATACATCATATTCAAAAGCAAAATCAAAAGGAGGGAAACACACATACACCACCCTCCCACCCCCACCACAACCAGGACCACCACCAATAGTAACCAGATAGCTAGAGCAATAACTAAACAGCTAGGGCAATGACAAACTGCAGGTAATCAAGATGATGTAAATTAGAAAGGGATGACTTAATGTACTATTATTTTCAGTGTATTTAAGGGCCCTAATTAGATGAACAAGAGATTAACCAGAAGAAGACAGAGAAGAAGAAAAGGAGGAGGAAAAGAAGGAGGAGGAGGAGGTGGAGGAGGAGGAAGAAGAAAAGAAAATCAGTAGTCCTCATATACATAAATGGATGGAGAAAGATTTTAGAAAAACAACACCTTTAGTAATAGCTTCAAATTATATAAAATAATGTGGGAAACTATAATCAAATAAGTGAAAGTATTTTTTAAAAAAGTTCAAGTCTTTGAAGAAAGAAATTGAAGAAGATAGAAAGATCACCCATGTTCAGTTTGGGTTCAGTATTGCCCGTTGATCAATATGATTAACATAATAAAGATGGCCATACTACAAATACAATATACAGAGTCAACACAATCCCCATTAAATTCCTATTCAATTTTTTACAGATCTTGAAAGGAAATTTCTCATCCTCATATGAAAAACAAAACAAAACAAAACAAAAACCTAAGAATAGCTAAAACAATCTTGAACACAGTTCTGAAGAACTGAAGAAGTGTTGGACATCTCACTATCCCTGATTTCAAGTTGTACTATAGAGCTATAGTAATAAGAGTCACATGTTATTAGCATAAAAGCAAGCAAATACTTCTATAAAATTGAATTGAAGACCTAAAAGTAAATCCACACCCCTATGGACACTTGTTTTTTGACAAAGAAGCCAAAACCATACAATGGAAAAAAGGCAGCAATGACAACAATGGTGCTGGTCTATCTAGATGTCTGCACATAGAAGAATGCAAATGGACCCATATCTATCAACTTGCACAAATCTCAACTCCAAATAGATCAAAGACTTCAATGTAAATCCTCATACACTCAAACTGATAGAATCAAAAGTAGGGAATAGCATTGAATTCATTGGCACAAAAGATCCCTTTTTGAAGGAGCTTCACTAGCATAAACACTAAAACCAACAATTCAAAAAGTGACATCATGAAACTGATAAAGCAAAGGACACTGTCAATAGTACATAACAACAGCCTACTGAATAGGAAAAGGTTTTCCCCAAATCCATATCTGGTGAAGTACTACTGATATCCAAACTATAAAATAATATAATAAATTATATATTAAAAATAGTCCAATTTAAGTAATGAAATACATAACTAAAGAGAGAAATCTTTTCCCATTTATTTATTTATTATTTATTTTTCATTCATTTATTAACTTTACATCATTATTGCAACCCCACCCCCCTCCTTTCCTCCCAGTTCCATACCTTCACACCTCTCTCTCACCATTACTCCCACCCCTCTTCTCTTTTGTGAAGGAAAACTCCCCATGGATACCAATCCTTCCTGGCTCATGAAGTCATAGTAGGACTAAGCACCTCTTCTCACACTGAGGCCAGAGAAGGCAGTTTGGCTAGGAGGAAAGGGATCCAAAGGGAGGCAACAGAGTCAGAGTCACTCCCCTTTCCAATTGTTAGGGGATCCACTAAGGAGATCCATTAAGTAAATGACAAGAAAATGAAATTATAATTCACAAACCCAGAAAAGTTAAAGAGGATGTATCGATGGAGGGGATGCATGGATCTTCCTGGAAGGAGAAATAGAATACATTTTACAGGTAGACTGGAAACAGATGAGATTGGAGAGAGGAACAGGTATGGAAGAAATGTGGAAGGAGAGTGTGTAAGCAGAGACAGCTGGAGTCGGTGGACCTTTGGGGGTTGGTATGAAAACACTGTGCAGGGCAAGCTTCCCTGAACCTATGAAGGTGATTCTAGTGAGGATACCTAGCAGTGGGGGAAAAGAGTCTTATCTAGCCACCTCTTATTTCCAGGAGAGTCTCCCAGTGGCAGGACTGGGTTGCATTCAATTGAATTGTTGAACAAAGTTGTCCTATGGAAATCCCCCAACAATACAGGCTGCTTCTAAGACAAAGGGTTACTCTCTGCAAATTAACAGCAGGGCTATTTTGCCAAGGACAATACCCATACAATTCATCGAACATGAAGTATTTGAGCTCGTGCCTATATGAAGCCTTCAGCCCTATGTTATAGTGTCTTTGGTGCAGGAAGGTAGTCTGCTGGCTACTGAAATAGAAATTTGAATAGTAACTAATGCGACAAAACCTTCAACCTATAATGTATCCTTCCTACAAAATATGTTAGAGATGATGGGACATAATTTGTGTGAGCAGCCAACCAACATTTGATTTGATCTAAGGCTCACTCCAAGTGAAGTAACCAATACTTGCCACTGCTATGGTAACCAAGAACCAGAAACTAGATAACCCAGAGACCTATGGTAAAACTAAAACTACTACCTCTAAAAAAGTATCAATAAAATGATATTTAGCTAAATTGATAGGTCAGTGCTTTATATTTTGTGTGTTTTGTTTTGGTTTTAGATTTTCAAGACAGGGTGTCTCTGTAGTCCTGGCTGTCCTGGAACTAGCTCAAACAGGCTATCTTCAAACTCAGAGATCTGCCTGCTTCTGTCTCAGAAGTGCTGGAAATAAAGGCCCCATGCAACTACTTCCTAGCCAGAATATATTTTCAGTAAAAGGGAAAACAGGGAAAAACCAAATGAAACCAAGCAAACAACCAACAACAATAATAAAGAAATAATATGCCAACTTGATTTTGCCTAGTAATGGTTAGGTGAGCCATTGTGGACTTTAGAGTAGCTTGCTATCATAAAATGCATTCAACAGAATAAGCTAGATCCACAACAGCCCATCACCTTAGAAAACTGGTCCAAAGCCCACATGAGAGCAGAGATGTGTATTGTGGTATGTGTATGGAGCTCCAAATAGCAGGCTCCACACATTAGAGAAATGAGCAGAGAGGTGAAGTGAGTTGTGTGATATCAATGACAACTCTGTTTACCCCAAACAAAGCCTTCTATACATTAAACATCCTATAAGAATTGTAGCTTTCCAAGGATTTCTGTTCTATGCTTGGTGATGGTAATAATATTCAGGAAAAAAGCCATTTCCACCTGAAATTAAAACTGGAGTAATGTTCACATTTCTAGGAGTCTTCTTAGTTATTTAAGTATCCTATTAATGAAAGAAAAGAACTTCGGATTTCTGGCTAGCTGTATGGCTCAGTACAAAAAGGCACTTGCCTGCTAACTTGGGATTGATCCATGGGATCGACAGTGGAAAGAGAGACCCTACTATTGTGTGTTTTCAAATCTCCACATGCCTGTTTTAGCTTGATACATGTCTGTCATAAGTCTGCTTCCTTCATAGAGTGTGGAACCAGAGCTGTAGCTCTTTTTAGGAATTCTAAGCATACACCTCCTTCTTTATTGCTCCCTCAGTCCTGTGACTCTCTTGTTGTGTTGTTCATATTTTACAATGAGGTACCCATACCAGGTACACTGCGGACTCCTAAAAGGAGGCACATCGCTGGCTGCACATTCTATTACGGAAGCAGAGATACAATAGGCTCCTGGCAAATCAAGGTACCAAGTTGTAAGCCAGGTCTTCTGGAGATGCAATTTCCATTTATTTATATTTATTATTGAGTCACATCAATCTTGTGTTTTATGTGCTATGTGAGTCTAAGTAGAGGAGAGAGAAAGAGTCGGGAATCAGACTACCAAGCTTTCCTTATTCAGCAGCTCCATAGTTTTGGAACCCTTTGCTTTATTTGAAGACACCATAAGGGTTCAAATGTAGCTAGGAAATTAGAGTTATAAACGTGTAACTTTTGAATATAAGGACAGATTTTAATGCATGTATTTATATATGTAAAATATTGACATATTCGAATCTAGCAGTGTCTTGAGAAGCATTTTGATATAACTTAATGTGAGCCTGAAAATAATTAATTTTAAGTTATTTAGTATGAAGTATTATTTCAATAAGATTAAAGAAAAAATATATATGATCAGTATGCTAGCAACTCAAAACATGTTGTTAACACTTAAAATATGTGTATGTAAGTGTGTGTGTATATGCTTGTGGGAGTCAGAAAATAACTTCAAGTGCAATTTTTTTCTTGAATTTCCTACCTCAATTTTTTGTGAGAAACTTTCTTATTGGCTTATGGGTTCTCAGGCCTGTTTGGCTGATACATGAACACAGGAATGTACATTTCTCTGCTACGTTTCCACAGAGATTTCAAGCATGTACCACAAGCTATTGCTTTTACACAGGTCAGCTCTAGAATTAGATAGCAGTTGCTAATGCTTACAATGAAAGCATTTTACTGACAGAGTTCTTTCTCCCTTGGCACAAACAGGCAGGTTTTTACAGTTACTATGAACTTACATAACTTAACAGCCTTCAGATAACATTTTCTGGCTTTATTAAAAATTTACATCTAAAGACTAAAATAAATAATTCTGATAAAATAAAACTTGAGAAAACACTTTTATGTAATTTTTGTTGGATAACCCTCCCTTAAATAATGCTTTGAAAACCGGAAAACATTTCAGTTTTCTTTGAAACTTAAATTTTTTAAAGGATACTCAGTTAACATGGAGCTAAAGAGATGGCTCAGTGGTTAAGAACACTTGCTGATCTTCCAGAGGAACAAGGTTTAACTCCCAGCACACATTTGGGGCTCACAAATGTATTTAATGCCAACAACAGGGTATCCAACACCTGTTCTTGCCTCTACCAGGATCAAGAACACACATGGTGTATAGACAAAGTAGCCTCTTATAAATAAAATAAATTAATCCTTCAATAAAGTTATGTATCTAACATACCAGTGATATCCTTTTTGAAGTAGGTTGTATTTGGAAGAAATGCATTTATAACATATTAAAAGCTGAATGTAAAAATATCATTACTGTATATCATGACAAAAGATTACTGTAGGTTACATATTAACTATAATGGATTTTTAAAGAAAATGATAGCCAATTCATATAAAAAAATGACCACCTATTTCCCACCAGTCAGAATGGCTAAGATGAAAAACTCAGGTGTCAGCAGATGCTGGCAAGGATGTGAAGAAAGAGGAACATTCCCCCATTGTTGGTGGGATTGCAAGGTGGTACAACCACTCTGGAAATCCGTCTGACAGTTCCTCAGAAATTTGAACAAAGTATTACCTGAGGACCCAGCTATACACTCCTGGGCATATACCCAGAAGATTCTTTAACATATAACAAGGATGCATGCTCCACTATGTTTACAGCAGCCTTATTTATAATAGCCAGAGGCTGGAAAGAACACAGATGTCCTTCAACAGAGGAATGGATGTAGAAAATGTAGAACATTTACACAACGGAGTACTACACAGTTATTAAAAAACAATGACTTTATGAAATTCTTAGGCAAATGGGTGGAACTAGAAAATATCATCCTGAGTGAGGTAACCCAATCACAAATGAACACACATGGTGTGCACTCACTGATAAGTGGATATTAGCCCAAAAGCTCAGAATACCCAAAATACAATTCACAGACCACATGAAGCTCAAGAAGAAGAGGACCAAAGTGTGGGTGCTTTGGTCCTTCTTAGAAAGGAGAACAAAATACTCAAGGGAGCAAATATGGAGACAGAGTGTGGAGCAGAGACTGAAGGAAAAGCCATACATAGACTGCCCCACCTGGGGATCCATCCCATATACAGTCACCAATGCCAGACACTATTGTGGATGCCAAGAAGTGCTTGCTGACAGGAGCCTGATATAGCTGTCTCCTGAGAGGCTCTGCTAGAGCCTGACAAATAGAGGTGGATGCTCACAGCCAACCATTGGAAAGAGAACCAGGTTCCTAATGGAGGAGTTAGAGAAAGGACTGAAGGAGGTGAAGGGCTTTGCAACTCCATAGGAAGAACAACAATATCAACCAACCAGAGCCCCAGAGCTCCCGGGGACTAAAACACCAAGGAGTACAAATTGGAAGAACCCATGACTCCAGCCACATTTGTAGCAGAGGATGGCCTTGTCAGGCTGTAATGGGAGGAGAAGCCCTTGGTTCTGTGAGGGCTCAATGCCCCAGTACAAGGGAATTTGAGAGCAGAAGTGGTTGCGTGGGTAGGAGCATACCTTAAAGGAGCAGGTGTAGGGAGGATGGGATAGGTGATTCCCGGGGGAGAAACTGGGAAAGGGGATAACATTTGAAATGTAAATAAAGAAAATATCCGAAAAAAATAGTAATGATAATAAAATAAATTTGGTTGAAAGTAAAATTTATATCTTTTACTCACAAATAATAGAAACAACGATGTTGTTACTTTTTGCTATCAGTGGTGGGACACAGATAAACTAAGAATTACCAGTTTATTCACTCTTCTGGTTGACATGGCAATGTATGCCCAGAAATAGTGTCAGAATGTCTACTTTGATGAGTATACCCAAATACTGATTTAAAAGAATTATTTTACAGTTTTCTGAGAAATGTCCAAATTCATTTCCAAAGTAATTGCCTGTGTAACTCCATGTTCCCAAGAGCAAGGGAAGAGTGTTAAACTTGCTCTCTCCATCCTTACCAGCATGTGCTGTCACTTAAGTGTTTGATCTTAGTCATTCTAATGGGTATAAGATAGAATCTGAGATTCTATTTGATTTGCATTTACCTGATGACTAAGGATGTTGAACATTTCTTTAAATGTTTCTGGGCTCTTAGAGATCCCTTTGTTGAGAAATTTCTGTTTAGCTATTAACCCTATATTTTATTATAGTTCCTGGGTCTGTTGGTGTCTAGTTTCTTAAGTTCTTTATGTACTTTGGATGCTAGTCTTCTGTCAGATGCAGGGTTGGTAAAGATCTTTTCCTGTTTTAGAGGCTGTAGTTTTGTCCTATTGATTGTATCCTTTGCCTTACAGAAGCTATTCAGCTTTAAGAGGTCACATTTATTAATTGTTATTCTTAGTGCCTGAACTAATGGTTTTCTGTTCAGGAAGTAGTCTCCTGTGCCAATGTGTTCAAGGCAATTCCCCATGTTCTTGTTTATTAGATTTAGTGTATCTAGTTTTATGTTGATATCTTTGATCCATTTGACCTGAGTTTTATGTAGGATTGAGTTGGGGGAACAAAAATAGGAGGAGCCATGGTAGGGATATAAAGTGAAGAAATTAATAAACAAATGAAGAAAAATATTATGTGGCAAAATAAGTTTTAATTCCATATAAAAATGTTTAAATAGTAAAACAACATAACTTTGATCATAATCAACTTAAGCCTGATTGTAGAAATGTAGTAAATGCACATAATAAAATATTATATTGAAATATCTTCCAAAAGAAATTTTTGTAAGTATTATTTATTAATTATTATTTTAATTATGCATATACAGAATAATAATGGGGCAGTTATTTAACATTTTCATGTAGTTCAATAATTTTTTTAATTTAACAAATTAATTAGATTATAAATAAATTAATTGATTTAAATTAATTTGTTTACTGACAATACAAGGGCATACATAATATTTTCTGATTATTCTAATATCCCATCTTCTCTTACTGCCCTCTGGCCTCTGTCAGCATCCTCTCCTTCCTATAATTCATTTATATACTATTCTCATTCCTCATTTGTCTGTTCTTGAGACTCCTTTACTCCTATAATACAATACATTAAATTCTTAAATATTGATAACAACAAATATACTAATATATTATGTGTTCTATTTTATAATTAATAACATATATGCTTACTATATTTTTATTTACATGCCACATCCAGTTTTTATATTCTCATTATGCACATCTAAATGTTTCTAAGGCTTTCTAGAAGTTATGATCAACAATGTTATCCAACCTTTCAGTCTATTTACTTCTTAAAAGATGTCTTGCATCTTGATTAATATTAAATATATTAATTTTTCATAAAAAGATCATTTTGTCTCCTTTTAAGTCTTTTTAAATATATACATTTTCTTAATTATTGAGAATATTATTATAATTACATTTCTCCATACTCTTCCATATTCTCATCCCTTCTTTCTTTCAAATCCATGGCCTCTCTTGTCACTAACTGATATTGGAATGTCACTCATTTGGTTCTAAGTTGTGATTCACTGACATTGTAGCTCTCCACTTACTCTTTCAAACAGGTGAGCATGGTAATAGTATTTAGCTATCAGAGCTACAGTGGAAATAAATTGCTCAATATTAGCATATGGTACAATCTTAGCCTCTGATCAATGTCAGCAACTCACGTTATTATATATAGCCCCATAGTCATACTAAATTTTGTTCATATAATATTCTGCATCATTAAAATAAATTTAAATCTTTAGAATGCTGGAGATATAAATCTACTGGCAAATTTAACATTTAATACACTCACAATGTTGCTCCTAAAAATAAATCCAAGTGGTATGAAAGCTGTTGATATTCTGAACTGTCCTGAGTTTCCATCAAGTTGGTTTTAGCAAATGGACTTAATTATTGTGCCTTCTGCATTCATGGGTGCCGATTTAAGAAAACCTCATGTCAAAGATGAATGCTGTCAGAATAAGATGGGAATAGAAGAAATGCCACAAGTCTGAGCAATCTATGTTGGACAATTTCCATGATAATCATCAAATGCTTCCTGACTCACATCAGCAGGCATCCACCCTGTCCATCTTTTCACTGCTACTTAGGACTTAAGACTATTTTTGGCTTGCAATTAAAAATCTGAAAACTTGCAAACCTAATCCCCTAAGCCAACTAAATGATGACTGCCTGTGATTTTTCATGGAGACTGGTCAATAATAAAGTTGTAATGAAGAAAATTATTCATTCCAGCAGGATTTACTTCAACAGAAACAGCAGAAAAAGTACAAGCTGAGAATCACCCATGGATTCTTGTTTCCAGATCTAATGTGTAAGTATAATTATCTAATTTAGAAATTAAATAAAAGTATCTTGTTTGGAAATTAAGGTATTTTCTTCATAACTAATTAAGGGAAATATATTGGAAAAAGTAAGACTGAGGAGAGACCTGGCCTCTGGATGCAATTTGGGCTAGTCAGTAAGGAACTCCTGCTTCTTTTACACACAAAAATATCAAATTATTGTCACCAAGGAGAAATCAGTTGCTTAACTTTCTTCATAATATTCAATATCCCACAAATCTGACCTTTGTCCCACCACCACTATTCAAAGCACACTTGCTTTTGTTCTAGAAAAGCACACACATGATATAGTAATTTTCTAAATGTGCATGTGTATATTTTATACATTTTATAGAATCATCAGTAAAACTCTTTATAAAGATACTCATATTCTTTGTTATACAATTATTTAAATCTATAAGTTAGCCATTCCTTAAGTACATAAAATTAATAACTGCTCCTCTTTTCCTTCTATAAATTAATCCCTGACAATAGATCCCAATGACCAAGCTGATGATTTACAGTAATGAAGAGCTGTGCAGACTTTAAATTGTTCATTTAACTGGCATATACATTGAAGGTGACAGTAATCTTCATAATTTTATGTATATACAGTTTTATGACCTATCCTCCACAGAATATATCCCATTTGCCATGGATTTTGCTAGAGCAAGTGAACTAAGAATTTTTCCCACATATTTAAATAGTTAAAAAATAAACCAATGGTAATTCGTGAACTGTGACTACTATAAGGTACCCAGTATTTAGTTTCTGTAGATAGAGGTTTTGTACAGCATTACTCATGGACTTATGAATTATCTATCACTTGTCTTTTGCTCCAAGCACAAAGCTGAACAGTTGTCACAGAGAACACACAACTTATGCATATTTACCATCTGAGCCTACATAGAAAACCTTTACAGACACCAATGTAAAGGCTACTGAAATTGAATCAAAATTAGACCAAGTCCTTGAATTATGACGTGCTAGAGATATCAATTCTTGTTGATCTTAGTGGAAGTGAGACCCATCAGATAAAATAGACATTAAGTAAAAAATAAATTGAGAGACTAAGCATAAAAGTTTATGGTTAAAAGACAATAAAAAGTATAAAACAGACTCTGACATTCAATTTGATGTGTCAGTTCATCTGAACAATGGTAATTTGATCAAGATTTTCCACAAACTAATTTCTAATGAATATTACTGATTATATGCTAGGAAAAAAATCTGAAAAGGAAATCTTTTATGTTACCAGTTTTAAATCAGTAATTCAACTAAGCAAAATTATTGCTATCCTGATCTTTACAAAGAATCTGAAATTTATGGAGTGAAATGTATATAAAGGTTAGCCTCACCTTTTCACTTTAGGCATGATGACAGATATATGTGTTCCTGTAGCCAGTGTGGGGGGCATTTTTAATATATGCACATAAATGTACATGAAGAAGAGTACCAAAAGACCTTACTTGTCCCCGATGCCTCTATAATTTCTCAGATTAGTAAAACTGTCAGTTTTCAAGTGACCAGATTGGAAATAAATCACTGGAAGTTTCATTTTTTAGCAGATGGCTAAGGGGGCGCATGCGCTTCTTTAAGTGGATAAAGGACTCAATGTGCAAACAATTGAAGGAAGCTCCTGGAAGCCTGGATGTGGACACTTAGGGGGCTTGCTAGCAAGAAGCAGACAGACATCCTGGCCTTCCTGGCACAGTCATGGCCTTTCCTATGACATTATACTTTAGATAATGATGCCACACTTGTCAAAGTGCCAAGTTCCAAGCCCAGGACTGCCTGTCTACTCTGAACAAAAGAAATCACTCGGGGCATGCCTTTTTTAATAGTCTGGCTGGCTCCTGAGATGGCTTGTGACAAGGGAGGGTGTAGATGATATTGCCTTTGATGTCAGCCCTTGTGATGGTAGTGGGGTCACCAAGTTATGAAAAGATAGAGCATGAAGAAAAATCCTTCAGGATTAAGTACATCAGCAGGCAAATTTTTAGGGTTAAGGACTCATCAGTGGGTCAGAAGTGACCCCTAGTGGAATTAAATTAATCTCTCTAGATGTGTGTGTGTGTGTGTGTGTGTGTGTGTGTGTGTGTGTCTATGTTACAGCTACATGAAGAGTAGATAAAAAATACAAGTGAAGAAAACTAAAATTAAAATATCAAAGAGTAACATTGACAGATAAAGAGAATACAAGAGAGACAGCAAGTAAGCAAAGGGCTTAAGTGAAAGGTTAAAAAAAATGTTTTGTCTGGAAATTTGTTTGAGAAACTGGTATTAACAAAGTGATATTAATAAGATTTTAACTCTTTCCAGTTTCATCCTCCCCAAAGGCCTGCCTCAATGAAAGCCATATACCCCTGAGAAGCCTTTAGAACTTCATGTGTTCCAGAGGTGTCATTCTTTTTTCCCAATTCTAATTTGTCTCCTTGCTTACTGGGATTGACTACTTTTTTGTTACCCTTCTGCTTTTTTTTGTTGTTCTTGTATCTTTCTGATTAGTGCTTCATCAGCTTTGAGTAACACCTCAACTTTGTTCTTTTTATTTAGTCTTAACTCAGAAACACCAATTTAGAGCACCATCATCCATCCATTCAAGTCACCCTTCCACACTGTAAGCCCTGAGCTCTACTGCATTTCCTTCATGTACTTTATTTGTCTAATAGTTTCATGTAGGTTGGGATCTGTACACTTAAGTTATGAACAGTACTATACTTAGCTGGATGGCTTTGAAATTGATAGGTTTCCAGTATAAACATTAGCAGAACTAGGAAGGCCGAGAAGCATCATCTTGGCACCAAAGATCTGTTGTTCTAGACTAAATCAGCCATGTGAATTCTTTGCACTACAAAGAAGCGGCAAGAACAGTCTTAACCATTGGGCTTCCTGTTCACTTCTAGACTGCCCAGCTAAATGTATAAAAGTCCCTTTAAAATCTATAGAGAAGAAAAAATAATTAAACAATGGACCTGCAGTTGAATTACTATTCTATGTTTGTGTCTATAATAAAAATAGACCTTAGGGTGAGTGGCCTACAATAACAGACTTTTGCTGTCTCACAATTTTCCAGATTAGAAGGCTCAAATGATCAGTGACATTGATAATTTCTGAGATTTACCAGGACAAACAGATCCACCCTTTCCCGTAGGATCTAGGTGCCTACTGGCAACTGTGGGAACTCCTCAATTGTATGTATTGAAGCATTATCTACCTGCATCAGGTTCAGTGTCATGTATATGTATGTGTATATGTAATGTATATATGTATATATAATAAACATATGTATATGTATTTATTTATGTATATTTACATACATACATACATATATATATATATATATATATATCTCCAAGTGTTGTGCAATGTGTCTATCTACGTAAACCAGCTCATCTTATCATTTATTAAAAATAAGATCATTGTATTGCATTCTAACATTCCTCTTTTATGTAAAATTCTCTTTGTACCTTAGCAAATCATAGAGTTGTATGATTTTATTGAATGTCTGTTCTCCTCCATATACTGTGTTTAGGTAAGAGAACCAATTCAATGACAAAAATTAATTAGTAGTCAAGTAGAATACAGACCATGTACACCCTTTACATCCATCTAAAAGTAGAAATTATATTGATATTTTTGGATTGTGATGATGGTATGAACAATGGTGTTTTCAGTGTGATAGTGGGCACTGGGCGGAATTCAGAAGGTAACTCAGGTACTTAAGCAGAGGGTGAAAACCAGAGTAATAAATCAAAGTGTGATGTTAGGAAATTGTTTGGAGACACTGAGAAATATGTTTCTGGTTATCTCCAAAAGTAACAAGTATAAAGTTCTCAGTGATCTACAGAGTTTTGTCTCAGCAAAATAACCTGGAATACCCTTATTTTGAATACCATGTTGACCACATTTGTATGCCCTGTCTGAGAGTCCCAGGGCATCCTTTCCAAGGGGAATGTTGACTGAGTTGTATGATTTGACTTTTCCTCTTCTGTTTAGTAAAAGCCCTTTCATTGCTTAATATGCACTACTTCTAAAATTTTACTCCTTCTTCCATTGGATGCAGCAAAATGTAATTGTGCAGAGAGACAGCATTTTCAAAAATATAACTTGTATCATAGACCTGTTTTATCTGGCATACTACATGGTGAAAGCTCACGAGTCTCAGAGTCATTTGTATCTGTAGAGCCTTTGGAGGTTTATATAAGCCATCTCTGGGTCACAGAGCAACAAAGAATACACCTCAGGGTTATTTTAGATTTATTTCAAACTCCCAAGATGCAAGCAACTGTGCTGTACTTACAGAAGAGACTCGGCAAAGGCCTATACAGTATTTTAAAACTGGAGGATGTCAGAGTTGGGTATGTATGAAAAATTGTTCACCCTGAGCTCCTCAAATCCCACAGTGGTAAACACATGAATGAAGCAAAACACTGGCCTGAGGCAAGAAATCTTAATATTGCTATTCACTGCTTGGGCACAAGAGACCTGTCATTTAATAATATCTCCACAGGCTATAGCTTCATCCATGAATTGAACAGTCTGAAGCATACTGGTTTTTCCAAATTTTTCATTACTAGCAATCTTGTATATTTTCCTGTGCCTATCCAATTGGTATGAAGACTGGAAATGTATGTTACTAAATTATACATATTCACTATTTTTTGAGCTTTATGTAATGTATTTGTTTTATTTTAATAAAGACATATATCCAGGATCCAGATACTTATTAAACACAAACTTGCAAGAAAGAGTGCTACTGTGTAGAATTCAAACTTCTCAGAACAACAGCTCCTTTTGCTGACTTATATCACTCTCAGACTTCTTCAAGTACTGCAGTTTCAAGTACCACCATGGCTTCCAAAGCTAGATAAAGATTTCTAAATGTAGAAGATCTCTATGGCAGTTCATCTTCAGAGTTCCTATTGCCCATTATATACTAGGTTAGGATAAATGCCAACCTCTCTCCATATCCCAATGGATAGCACCTACACCCATTACTCTGAATTCTAATATTAATTGAGGCTCTTGTTATTCAGAACTAGCATTATATTTCAAGAGTAGAAGGAGCCCCCTTTAAGGTACAATTAAAATTTCTGGTCACAGAGTGTACGCTGAGCATCCTAAATATAGTATAAAAAAACTCAGGTTTCTCATTTTCAAAGTTAATGCTTTAGGATAAAGCATTTAATATATAATTCCTGTCATTAATCTTTAAATGAAATTATCTGAATTTTTCATCTATATTATTATTCAAGATAAAAAGCAGCAATTACAGAGGGGACAGAACTAGTAAAAGAAACAGAAGAGGCTTGTTCTCTGCTTTTAAGGAGTTCATAATCTACATATATTTGTAGGTGATTTATGTGAGAAAGCAACAAAAAATGAAAATAAGGATGAGGTACAGAATAGAATGAACTTCCTAATATAGAACAGCCATGGTGGGAAGATTACAAAGGATGAATGGAGAGGAAAAGGAATGAATGGAAGAAGGTAGAGATAAACCAGGAGAAACATGAGTTACTACTAGACACGGGCTAACAGCAATATCAGATGTTTTTAATAGGTCCAGAAAAGTCACCTCTGCACAATTTGGCATCACTAGTGTTTTCAACAGTGCAATTGTTGCTCCTTATCTATGGGGATAGTTTATGTGACTGCCTTCAATGCTCAGACCTTAAGATGCTCAATTAACTTATTTAAGATGGCTATGTCTTTGCAAATAATCACAAAATAATTTCCCACATTAAAGATAAACTGTAGATTACATATAAAGCCAAATATAATATAAAGATAATATAAATAGTTGATATATGTGTCATATAGGAAATAAGGAAAAGGAAAAATATCTGTGAATGTTCAGTCTAGACAGAGTGTATTTATTCTATTTTGATCCATGGTTGTTTGGATCTATAGATACAGAAGCAAGGAATACAGAGAGCCAACATTGCTTCTTAAAACATTTAAATATTATCCTCCTCTCTGGTGCTTGGTTGTAGCTGCCCTCTGAGAAGCAGCATGGTGCAGGGATGTCGATCATCCACTGGGTCTTTAGAGCACACACTGCCAAGAACATGGTTAAATTAAGAAAATAAATTCAGGTGTTTCATGAAATAAACACCCTTTCACTGCAATTTGCTCAATGAACATTCATCATGGAGTAAAAATCCCCTGGAAGTTTTATCCAGCATACAGATTCAACCACAACCTCTGACTATTTATGTTATAAATCTAGTGAAGGCAAGCGACAAATTGCCTCATTTTCTCCTCCACTGGATATATTTGGAATTAACTAGAACTCCAGAAATGAAGAGGCAGCACAGTTTAGGCAGGAGGAATGAGGATTTGGGATGGAATTAAAGGTATCCCTGCTCTTATCCTACCTCTGCCAGCAGTGATTTCATGGGCACCTCTGTGTGCATGCATGCATGCCCGTGTGCGTGTGTGCGTGTGTGCGTGCATTCGTGTGAGTGTGTGTGTGTGCATGTGTGAGTGTGTGTGTGTTTGTCTCTGTGTACAAGTGTTTGGGCATGTCTGTGTTTGAAACACAAGTAAGAACCCTTAGTTTTTCATATTAATAACGAAACAGAGTCTTCCTCCTAAGGAGACACAGAATCCCATTGCTCTATGACTCTGCTGTCTGAAATTAGAGCATTGAATTGAAGAATGCTCCCAAACCATTATGAAGCAGTTTTCTAGTTAGAGAAGGATGAAATAAATTATATGAAAACTCACACTATTTGCCATTAAAAATCTCTGCTTTTCTGAATGCTGGAAGATTATCTAAATTTGATGCTGTCATCAATGTATGAATGAATGAAATTTCAAGCAGTGTATGAAAATCAAAGTCTGAGACATTGAAAGAGTTCACACTGATTATATTTGGTGCCTGCAGGGAATACCACGCAAATTGGTTTGCTCATACTGAATGTACAGTTCTAAAAACATAGATGCAAGTAGCGTTATCCAGACTGAACGGGTTGTATTTATGTGCTGAGAAATATAAATGTACAAAATTATTGAAAAACAATATGAATTTCAACTAGAATAAAAAGAAATATACAGAAGGATTTAGAGGGAGTAAAGGGAATGGGAGAATATACTATTTTCTCATAAAAAAAAGAAATAATAAAAAACTTTGAATAACCATGTGTGAAATGCATTGATGTGTTGCTCGAAAGGCAGTACTGAGATAAGGATTAGGAGAATAAGCCATTCCCCTGCTCGCCTCCCTTGCCCTCTCCCCCTCTTGCTCTCTCTCAGTCACTGATAGAAACAATTAGATGTGCCCATCACACGCTGTTTCCATGAACACAAATGTTTCTATAAGCAGAGTGTGGTTCTGAGGAGCAAACATACTGAAGAGAAAAATAAAGACGCACTTCCGCAGCAAAAATAAGATTGCAAAGAATGAAATAAAGTAAAGGTGAGCCCCAGAATATGCACACTGATTTCAGATGACCTTTGAAGTCATAGTTCAAGAAAACTTACATAAAAAATAAAAGAAATCATCAACCAAAAATGTTTTCCATTTTATATCCTGATTGATAATTAATTCATGAAATAAACAATATTGAATTATACAAGAACAAAAGAAATATTTCTATACCACCCCCTCTCTGAATTAAGTACATGCTTCTTTTTAAGAGATCACCGAATGTAAAATAGAAGCACTAAATATTCGAATCTGTGTCAAGTATTTGTTGTAACAATGAAATTTACTGTCATGCTTGCATGATAGGTAGATGTACTACTATGTGTCTTCTCTCTCTCTCTCTGTCTCTCTGTCTCTGTCTCTCTCTGTCTCTGTCTCTCTGTCTCTGTCTCTCTCTGTCTCTGTCTCTCTCTGTCTTTCTGTGTATTTGTGTGTGTATATTAAACTTATACATAATACCATTATATGTATTTTAACATGGTCTTACAGATTTGTTGGCAAGTTAAAAATTCTGAAGAGAGTGATACCCTAATAAAAATTTCACAATGATCATGAATCTAAAAGAACACAATTCATCCACTTACAGGTCAGAAAGACTGTTTTAGGGTCACCAAAACTGGCACTGGATGACACCAATACCCCTAGAAGCAACCTAGGTTGCTACTTCCCAAGCTTGGCCTTGGGAGTCTCAGAAGACAGTACTTTTGATAGTTTGAATTTCATTAAGTCCATCAGTTTGCCTTTACAATGGAATTAAAGGAAACTGAGTGGGAAAATGGAAAATATTTCTTTCTATCAGCTAGTTTGTTATAATAAACACAAACATTCTTTTCAAAGCCTGACCCCATGGCCTTTGCTTGGTTTCACACATTTCTCAGAGTGAAAATGCACAGCTCAAAAGACTCAACAGAGCTGTTTGTTGGCTTGCCAGTGCTAATGTGCTATTAAATGTTCAGGCAGCCATGTGGAGAGAAAGATGTTACAGTTCTTATCCCTGTTGTGAAAGCTTAAATGTAAAACTAGTGAGTAAAGTGGACTAATAGCAATTGCTTTCACAACAGAACTTTATGTGGCTCTCAGTGACAGGGCTGCAGACGTGATTCCGGAAGTTCTGTACCATAGAATGCATGCATTGAGGTCTGTGATAGCTGCTGACTCTGTCACATCAGCATTGTGTTGATTCTCTGCTCAATGAGTCTTCTGCCTTTTGCATGGTCATGTTTTCCTCCACATAAAGAGATTCTTAGATTGAAAGTTCTTATTTACCAATAAAATGGCTACATTAAACAACAACTCAGGTTTTACCATGTTCTTTAAAACAACAATTTTATCTGCCTCTACTTCTGACCCTTATTATATTCATAAAAAAGCATATGTCTTTAAGGATTAAATTAAAAGTGATTGATGATTTCTTTACTAGAATTGCTGTTTGGATAAAGCTGTGATTTGCTCCAAATGAGAAGCCTATGTGTTAAAGGAACAGTAGAAATAAAAAAGAAAAGGAAACAAAACAAAGATAACTTTTCTGCCTCGCATTAGGATGTTAGATGAAACTACATGGACACAGGCTCTTGATTGATGCAGAACCTGGGATTCAGGGGGTGTGTCAGAAAGATGAGAGGTTAGAGTAAGTACTAAGTGTAGAAATGCAGTGATTAAAAAGGACTCTCATGGAAATGTGAAGTGCCCTGTGTGCTGGGTCACTGTGTTCCCTTTCATGCATCTTTTAGTTAGTAAGACAAAGGATGAATCATTGGTGGAACATGCACCTCTTACAAAAACATAATTGAGAGGAAGAAAGCAAATCTTTCTTGTTGACCCTCAAAGAACGTTGATTCCAGAAAGACTTATGAGATCTTCTAGATCTCATAGAACTGACTTTCCACCTCAAGCAGACTGGGGAGGTGAGAAAGGTGTCTTCTAGTGTTCCTGTGATTGCTAACAGGAGAAAGCTCCACATGAAATAGCATCCTGACCATAAACTAACTGCAACCTAAGCAATGGAAGAATTTGCAAATTGTCCTCGAGTTTTTATTAATTTGTCTATTAATAAAAATAACAAAATAAGAAATCATAGAATCATTTGATTGCATTAAAGAATTAATTTTTAATAAATTTCTTGTGCTTTACCCTTGTTTTTCATCATCTTCTCTTCTATTCATTTACTTTCAGCCCTGTAGCTAACCATACTTTAGAAAGGCAATGAGGGTGAGGAATAGTAGGGGATGTCTGTGGAGTGGAGAAGTCCAACATCTACAAGCACTGCAGCCCAAGATTGGTGAGAAGGGCCTCTACTTGGTGTTGAATTTGATCTCTAATGATAAGGGTATTTACATGAATGGTAAACCTTATAGAGATAACTAAAACCCAAACCTTATACATTGTTCTTATGTGTCTAAAACAGGGATGGTAGCAAGAATGACCAGGACCTAGGTGTTAGGATTCAGAATAGTATAAGGAGCTTATAACCACTGAGAATCTTCTCAAGGCATTTTGATGTCCTACAAGTGCCCCCCCCCACATACACACACACAGAAAGAGGAAAGAGTGATTTAAATGTGATAAGACTTATCTAGCTATTTTGACAGATTGGGTTGCAATGTTAGATGGAACTGTAAACACATAAATATACATCCAATAGTGTAGAAGTAAATAGCAGTATAAAGATGATTCTTTATTCTCTAGGAGGACATGCCACCTATTTCTGTCTGTCTTTTAACAATTCACTAAAGCTGCTTTTAAGCAATAGACATTTGTCGCAGTTCTGGAAACTAAGAAACCCAAACAAAGGAGCTAGTTAATTCATTTTTGAGGATGAGAGAGAGAGAGAGAGAGAGAGAGAGAGAGAATTAAAATACTCTCCTGTCTCTTTTTATCAGAACATGAATAATGTTAGTTAGCTTTCCATTTCTTTTTTTAATTAATTAATTTATCTTATCAAATATTTTATTTATTTACATTCCAAAAGCTGTCCCCCTTAACAGTCCCCATTCCCAGAGTTCTTTACGCCACCTTTCCTTCACTCCTACCTTGGAGAGGGTATTCCCTCACCTGCCCACCCACCACTATATCATCTCTACCAAAATCCTTCTATCCTGGGGCATCAAGTTTCCACAGGATTAAGCACATCCTCTCCCACTTAGGTCATGCAAGGGCTACATTTGTGCCTGAGGCTATGAACCAGCTCATATATGTTACTTGGATTTTGGCTTAATCTCTGGGAGCTCTGAGGGGTAGGTGTTAGTTGACACTGTTGTTCTTTCTTTAGGGTTGCAATCCCCTTCAGCTCCTTCAGTCCTTTCTCTAAGTCTTCCACACAGATCCCTGAACTCAATTCAACAACGGACTCTAAGTGTCAGTATTTGTATTAGTGAGCTTCTGGTGGAGCCTCTCTGAGGACAGCCATGACAGGCTCCTGTATGCTTGTACAGTATGACCTCAGTAATAGTGTCAGAATTTGGTGTGCATGCATGAGATGGATCCCAAGTTAGGTGGATAACTGGGTTGTCTTTCTTCTAGTCTCTGCTCGATTTTTGTCCCTGTATTTCCCTTAGACAAGGACAATTCTGGGTTTAAAATTTTGAAATAGGGGTGGATGGTCCCCTACTTCAACTCGGGGCCATGCCCATCTCCTTACTGTTGGGCATTTTGGCTAATCTCATATCCACTAAATCCTAATAGCCTCTCACATCCCAGGTCTCTCTGATCTTCTAGAGGTTCCCCCTGTCCCTAACCCCCACTGCTGCATAGTTTAATCCATTCTCCTGGCCCTCTGGACATCCCTCCTGTCTCCTCCTTTTCCCCTCCTCCCTTCCCTCTCTCACTCAGTTTCCTCCCTTCCTCTGCCTCCCATGATTATTTTGTTCCCCTTCTAAGTAGGTTCCAGGTATCCAAACTTGGGTCTTCCTTCTTGTTAAGTTCCTTACATGTTGTGAGTTGTATCAGTCTGCAGGTCTCCTGGGAGATCTGCCCATAATCAGGGACACAGGTGAGACCCTCCACCCAAGTAACTGCCCCATCAAGGACCCCTAAGGGGCCCAGGGGATGCAGGACCCCTTCCCTTTGTGTGAATCCCATCTCCTTTCTGGTAGGCACCTCCAACAGGTGCCCCTCTCCCAACCCTGTTCTCCCAGGAAATCTGCTCCAAACAGAGATATAGTTTTTTGTTTTGTTTTGTTTTGTTTTGTTTTGGTTGGTTTGGTTTGGTTTAGTTTGGTTTGGATGTATTAGCTTTCTGTTTCTATAACAAGTAGCCAAGACACTATGTACCTGAGATACTTAACCTATAAAGAAAAATATTGATTTTGATTTAGATATTTCTTTCCATGACTAAAGGATTTTCTGCCAAACTGAACCAACTCAACAATGAACCAAACAGTTGAGTACCACATTAATATGTTGAAGTTCTTGAGACACTAACTATTCAAACTATTGCATTGACTCAAGCCTTATGCATGAATGTCTTTCTATAAATCAATTTTGTCACATTTAAGTACATATTATAAAAAAACAATGAAAGCAAATGTAACTATCCAATTAATTACAGCCTACAATTTAATTCACTTCATTAAAAAAAAAATCTATGGCCATTGAGGCAGGCAAGGAGAACTGTCATTCTCAATCGAGTGACTATACTAATATGTTAATAGCAATAGCATTTACAAAGTCTGGTTTCATAGAAAATACAAAAAGAATCTAAATCAATTCAGAATTTATGATAGTCTCATGGAAGAGGATGTCTGCATATCAAGAAAGCATAGGAGCCAGCATATAATTGCTGCTACAAATAAGATCTGACAGGAATTAGACACTGTAACAAATAACTATAAGAATATTAGCATCCACAGAATGAACAGAATAAAATGAGTAATAAATACATTGACAATTAAGTAACTTTGTTGAATATTTGAATACTTATATAATGTCTTATCATGAGTAAATATCTATTAATTATAAATTTCAAAAAAACACTTTTTACTGGACACTACTGGCACATAGGCCTCTATTCATAGGCCTTGAAGAAGTAGGCAGAGAAGTGTTGAGTTGAAGGAGATACCTTCTTTGAACACAATCATGACATATATTATAACTTATATAACTTAAATCACCCTGACCAAAACCAACATACATATTCAAAAATAGATGTCCTTCCTGACATAAGTGCTCTGTGATTAAAGAATTCCAGGTCAGAAAAGATAAAAAAAAAAAAAAAATGCCTGGAAAGTTATTGTCTGTTAAAAGAGACTCAAGAGACTTGACAAAAGGATGGAGTACTGGCTCAGCAATTACAAGCTTTGGCTGCTCTTTCAAAGGCCGTACATGGTAGCTAGCAATTGATTGTAACTCTATTTCTAGGTAGTACAATTTTTGAAAGTATAAATTTGTGTGAAGTACAAACATATACACAAGCGAAGCACCCATACAAATAAATTAAAAATACTAAATCTTTATAAAACAAGAGATTTGACAATAACTGATAAAGCTAACTCATTAGGTGTGTAATTTAAAGAGGATGTTTTTGGGCAATTAACAAAGCAAAAATGAGAGATAGAAATGGGCATGCATCAGATGATAATAGTGAACTACACCAATTGGCATTCTTCAGGAATAAAAAAGCTGAAGCAAGGCTGGTGGGGAGATACTTGATTGAATTGGTGGATAAATGCCACAGCTACCAACTGAATTGGTTCAATCTCATGGTCTTAATGCTAAATTCTCTCCTGTCCTAGTAAACTCTAAGTTTTATGTTCAGTGAGTAAATGAACCTTATTCACAATTTTCAGAGCCCTTTATTTAAAACCATCCAATGATAAATATTGTTGTGGTGTGATATTGTGGTATTATTTGGCTCCTGACTGCAAAAATAAACACACAAACAAAAATTACCACACAAAAAAGAAAAGAAACAAAAACAAAATCAGCAAGCAAACAAACAAACAAGATACCCAAAATACAAAATACAAAATCGAAACAAAATAACAACAAGAAAAAAACAATGGGAGCATGTATCTATTCACTCTAAAGCTCTAGGATTCTAGATTCATTAGCTCCCTCCTTCCAAGAGTAAACAAGTAAAGGAGCAAAGTAGATTCTCAGATAATCGTTCTGCAAAGACGCAGAGAAGAACTAGAAACCAGTCAAACTACCTGGAAGAGGTTTAGATTCACTTGGAAAGTCTTTGATCCTTTATCCCTCTGTATCCTGGTAATGTGCCTCCAGGCTGCACAGTGTGCTACAGCTGTGTTTTGTGAAACAGCTGTATTTGAGCCATTTCTTCTCCTTTATGTAAGCTCTCACCCATTACTCATGTCAGAATAGGAATGTTATCCAGCTTATGCACTAGTCCTTATTCTATAGATAATATGTATAGTTAAACTATAAATGCCATTGTAAACCTCATTTGGCATAATTATAGGGTGCTAGTCAACTAAATAAGTGTAATTAAGTATTTTATGTTATTAGTTTATAAATATCAAATTTTATATTTAACTTGTGGTTTTCAAGATTCAGTCTACTATCCTGTGGACTTTGAAACTAATTGCAATAATTCGGGCGGGGTGTGGTAATGGACAATGTCAATATTGAGAAAATCATGGATTACCAAGTGATCACCTCATGAAAAAGAAGTAAGAGAGTGAAAGCAGCCAGAATTTCATAATAATCTTCAAATGATAGCATCGATAATTTATGTATCTTCTACTAACCTCCCAGTGGTTCTCTTAGCTCTTCTTAGGGACCAAAATTCTAAGACATATGCTTTATTGTGCATGTCAAGATTTAAACTATCATGTATTCTTCTGTCTTACAAATTTTCTGTTTCTTAGTCTATCTGTTCCACCACTTAGGATTTTGTACAGATGTGCCCCTGTGGTAAAAAGTTGTGTGATTATCAAGGTTTCATGTGTTACTTATACTACCAGCCCTCAATCCTAGCACATGATTATTTTCTCTAATTCCCCAGTGCTGTTCAATTAGCTCTGCTCCCTCATGCTGTCAGAGAAATGGTGTATACTTGAATTTTTGAGGAAATAAAAATAGATTTCCTTGGTACTGTGTTGAGTATGGTACCAATTGTATAAGAAATTGCTCTCAGGAATTATTCGATCCTGCTTTAAACCTCTTTAAGCAGGCAGGGAAACAACTCAAAATAATTTCAGGAAGTTCCTGAAAGTGATTAGATTCACTAGTCTCCATCCTCCAGCATAAACAAGTAAAAGGGTAAAACAGAAGCTCAGATGATAGAGCTGTCTTTGAGCCATTTCTGCTCCTTCAAATGACCACTTACAGATAACTCTATAAGTAACCCCAACACACATAATTGTTTTACCAATTTGGAATTTGGTGATATCCGTATTTTGGTCTGTTGTAGGCTCCTTATCTGGGGTAAGTAGACATGTGTTGTGTCCCCAGGAAACTTTTGTCACACACTAGTCTCCTTTGTGATATACAGAGCTCAAAATTAACAATCTTCATTATTTCTATGGAACCCCTTTTGCAGGAGCTGTCAATTGCATACATCCTTTGGCTTGTTGCATAAGGATGACCCCATTGACCCAGTTTTCAGATCATATCCCCCCAGTCTTGTTCTGAAGGTGTCCCACTGCATCTCTGTGCAGTGTTGGTATACTTGAAGGAGGTTTTGGAATACTCACTTGTTTCTGCATCATCTCACCCTCCCTTGTAATTTCCATCTTCTCTCTGCTGCACTTTCTTCTGAATCATAACTGAAGCAAGAATCCTCGGGTGATTATTCCTCTGAAATGAAATACAAGATTTGATTAGCTCCAAGATTCTACTGTACTGAGATTTTCCTGTATAATCCATCCCAAAGAACTGAAAGGCAAAGCATAAGCATGTACCATCTTTTTGCTTAAAAGAGAGGTAAAGAAAAAGGTAAGTTTAATAAGTTCAGATTAAGGTTGTTCTATCACCCAACTGCATTTCTAATACTATAAGCTTGGGAAACTTTACAGTATTGAGTGATAAAGTATTATACTTGTAATTATTGATTGTCAAATTAATGGAATATAGAATCATGCAGCCTCTGGACCTCTGGGTATGTCTGTGATGAATTATCTTGATCCTTTTTGTAGTAGTCACCAGCAACTACACAAGCCAAGTCTCTGGAAGAAAGACAGAAGCCTGGGAAAATAGGGGAATTGGATGGTCAAGAGAAATAATGAGACTGAGGCAAAATGATTCAGATCAAGGTCCAATGTGTATTTTAGAATCTGAGAAATATATAGGCAGGGAAACCCATCACTCAGTAAGCCAGGATTTTGTGGCCTAGTTAGCATCTTGTTGTTCCATCTGGAGGCAGGTGAAGCAGCTAAGCAGGGCATGGCTCCTAGCAGGAACTTCAGGAGAGGCAGAGAAGTGGCAGAACAAAAGGGCTTTGTTTATCTCAGGAACTCCACCCAATTAAGCTAGCTGCATTGAGGAAAGTGAAAGGTCTGGTTCAGCCCACTTGAGGCTGGGGAATTCACACCCTTTATTGCAGTTGAAAGCTCTGTCTACTGTGAGAATTATTGTTCCCATGGCTGACACTCTAGACTATTTAAATACACAAAACTGTTTCTCCCTGAAGTTAACTTTCTCATTCTATTTTATCACAGGACCAGAACATGTGACTCTAACCAAGTAAGTGAAAGATCTGTATGACAATAACTCCAAGTCTCTGAAGAATGAAATGAAGGATCTCAGAAGATGTAAAGATCTCCCATGCTTATGGATTGACAGGATTAGTATAGTTAAAATGGCCATACTGCCAAAAGCAATCTACAGATTCAAGTCAATCCCTATCAAAATTCCAAGTCAATTCTTCATAGAGTTAGAAAGAGTAATTTGCAAACTCATTCAGAGTAACAAAAAACCCAGGGTAGTGTAAACTATTCTCAACAGTAAGAGAACTTCTGGAGTAATCACCATCCCTGACCTCAAAATGAATTAGAGAGCAATAGTATTGATGCAAAGACAGGCAGGTGGACCAATGGAATAGAATTGAAGACCCAGAAATGAACCCACACACCTATAATCACTTGATCTTTGACAAAGGAGCTAAAACCATCCAGTGGAAAAAAAGACAGCATTTTCAACGATTCAACTGGAGTTTAGTATGTAGAAGAATACATTGATCCATTCTTATCTCCTTGTACAAAGCTCAAGTCCAAGTGGATCAAGGACCTCCACATGAAACCATATACACTGAAACTAATAGAAAAGAAAGTGGGGAAGAGCCTTGTGCATATCAGCACTGGGGAAATTTTCCTTAACAGAACACCAACAGCTTATGCTCTAAGATCAAGAATTGACAAATGGGACCACATAAAATTGCAAAGCTTCTGTAAGGCAAAGGACAAAACGGCAACCAACAGATTGGGAAAAAGTCTTTACCAATACTAAATCTGATAAAGGGCTAATATCCAATATATACAAAGAACTCAAGAAGTTAGACTCCAGAGAACCAAATAACCCTATTAAAAAATAGGGTACAGAGCTAAGTTAAGAATTCTCAACTGAGGAATACTAAATGGCTGATAAATACTTAAAGAAATATTCAACATCCTTAGTAATCAGGGAAATGCAAATCAAGAACAACCCTGAGATTCTACCTCACACCAGTCAGAATGGCTTAAATCAAAATCACAGGTAACAGCAGATACTGTCAAGAATGTGGAGAAAGAGGAACACTCCTCAATTGTTGTTGGGATGACAAGCTGGTACAACAACTCTGGAAATCATTCTGGTGGGTCATCAGAAAACTGGACATAGTACTTACTACCTGAGGACCCAGCTATACCACTCCTGGGCATATACCCAGAAGATGCTCTAACATGTAATAAGGACACATGCTCTACTGTGTTCCTAGCAGCCTTATTTATAATAGCCATAACTTGGAAATAACCCAGATGTCCTTCAGAGGAATGGATACAGAAAATTTGGTAAATTTACACAATGTAATACTACTCAGGTATTAAAAATGATGACTTCTTAGGCAAATGGATGTAACTAGAAAATATCGTCCTGAATGAGGTAACCCGATCACAAAAGAACACACATGGTAAAAGGCTGGAGAATTTTAGAATTTTAAATGTATCAATAGAAATGTATGGTGTATAACCTTTACCTAAAAGGACATGGAAGGCCACTGTAGCCAGCCAGGAATATAGACTGGCCAGTTCCAGGATACCTGCCCCTCCTGACTGATCCACAATGAGGGCAGAACTAGGAATGAAGGTCTACTGGTTTATGAGGCTCTCCACCCTGCCAAACCGAAAGATGAAGATTACATTCCTAGAAGGAATATGTTCCCTTCCCTAACTGACTGATTCCCTTGGGTTGGGTCCCTCTGAAATTTTCCACTGTTTTTGTTATATTTCCTTGGTAACCTCCTCACCCACCCCCAGTTTGTGATTTTTCCCTTTAAATACCCCTCACTTCTTATGTTCGGGGTCAAAATCCTCTGGCCTGAAAGGTTACAAGATCGACCCCAGTACCGGCCTATCCCAAATACACCTCATGCGCTTGCAGCAAGATCGGTCTCATGAGTTATTGGGTACTCATGTCATCCAGAGACTTGGGTCTGTTCTCCCTAGCTCTGGGGGTCTTTCAATGGTATGCACTCACTGATAAGTTGACATTTGCCCAAAAGTTCAGATTACCCAAAATACAATTCACAGACCACATTAAGCTCAAGGAAAAGGAAGACCAAACTGTTGATGCTTTGGCCTTTCTTAGAAGGGGGAACAAAATACTCATGGGAGCAAATACAAAGTGTGAAGTAGAGACTGAAGGAAAGGCCATAGAGAGACTGCCCCACCTGAAGATCCATCCAATATACGGTCATCAAACCTAGATATTATTGTGGATGACAAGGAATGTTTGCTGATAGGAGCCTGATATAGCTGTCTCCTAAGAGGCTTTACCAGAGCCTTACAAGTACAGAGGCAGAGGATTGCAGCTATCCATTGGACTGAGCATGGAGTAGTTAGAGACAGGACTGAAGGATCTGAAGGGATTTGCAACCCCATGTGAAGAACAACAATATCAACCAACCAGACTCCCCGAAGCTCTCAGGGACTAAGCCACCAACAAAGGAGTACACATGGAGGGAACCATGGCTCCATGTAGCAGAGGATGGCCTTGTCGGGCATCAGTGGGAGGAGAAGCCTTTGGTCCTGTGAAGCCTCAATGTCCCAGTGTAGGGGTATGCTAGGGCAGGGAGGCAGAAGTGGGTAGGTGGGTGGGGGAACACCCTCATGGAAGCAGGGAGAGGGGAGATGTGATTGAGAGTTCCTGGGTGAGGCTGGGCACTGGGAAAGGGGATAACATTTGAAATGTAAATAAAGAAAATATTCAAATAAATGAATAAATTTTAAAAAAAGAAAAGAACCCCAAATGTAGATGAATATTTTAAGATGATGTATAATTTACCTGTATATTCAAGGTATTGCTGATTTTGGATAGCATTCCAATTTTTCTTCACATCCTTCTCTCCCCATACGTTTCTAAGTACTTGATTGTAGGGCAGTGTGGAGCAGTAGTCTGCTCAGGTAACTTAGGCCCAATAGAGTATTTGGCTTTGAGCCCTGGAGCCCCTGCAGGCAATTTCTGCTTGCAGGGGATGGAAGGAGCTTGGCCATAACTCCTGAGTCTTTGGCTCCTGTTTCAGTCACAACCCCTCACAGCTGCCCCTGTAGGAGATGTGTGCTCTCTCAGGCACACAATGCCCCAAGTTCCCAGCATTCTAGCTGGACACTACACCTAGTCATCTGACCACAAGCCAGACATGCCATGCCCCATGCAATAAAAGAGGCAGTTTGTCCCCTCCTCTCTCTCTTGCTCTCTTGCTCATCCCTCTCTCTTGCTCTCTGGCTCTTTGTCTCTGCACTCCTCTTGCTCTCTCTCACCTCTTTCCTGCTCTTTGTTCTACTCTTGCTTTCTTCCTTTCCTTTCTCTCTCTCCTTCCTCTCCTTTCCTTCTCTCTATTTGATCGGACTATTTTCTCCTTCCTACAATAAAATATCTTATTTATACATTGTCTCTTTTTTAACTAACACAACCTGCAGCCACAGGCCTCAGCACCAGAGAGCGAGCCAGCCATCTGCCACAGTACCAGGCCCTGCCTTTTGGTACAACATTTGATAAATTTCTCTTACTAGTGTCCCTTCTGTGTGACAATGTCTGTCTACTTAGGTTAGAAACTGTAATCCGGATATGAAGAATTATCCAGACTCTATCAGACATGTAATGGAGACTGGTATTAATAAAGTCATTCCTCACAGTCTAGTACATGAGTAGATCAAAGATAGGAATGTAAAGAGAATCCTTGGGCAATACATCATAACATATAGCTTGAGAAAGAAGTAATCATTGCAGTGGAGACATTGAAAAACTTGCCAGGAATGTTTGAATGAAGCATGAGCCATTGAAGTTGGGCTGGGTTAGACTTTCTTCAAATACAGCTAAATGTTACCCTTCGGAATCTTGGAGCATTTGTACTTATTTCTTTTCTCTGTACTATACATTTAAAAATGGTTTTTGAGGCATCTACTAAAACTTGGAAGAGTCCCATTTAGCATTCCCATTTGCACTTAACAGTGCAGGCTATGGATGATGATTCTCTAGAACTATTGGCTTTGTGCCCTTAGCAAGTTGCCAGTCCATACTGAATGTCTCAGATTCTTCTTCTTCAGATCATACACAGTAACACATCCAATCGCATCCATTTTATTTTTCCTGATGAACACAGCTAATAATGTACTGTACTTGAATTATCAAATGCTGTGCAACAAATTCTATCAAATCTTTAAGTAAGTCAGATGCAATATATTTACTTTATTATCAGCCATATTCACCTGACTTGCCTTTAACTTCCACTCTTTTCCTCCTGTCCATACATGGCTAAGATGCTGGTGTGCCCCATGATCTCTTTATAGTAAAAGACCACATCCTGAAGATAGGGAATCTATTAGTAGTTGTATAAACTTGTTCATACTCACAACCTAAAATAATTCTTACTTTTTATAAAATTAACATGTGATTTAAAAATATTTACTTAGACAGACCTTTACAATACAGAGGTTTGCAATTTTTCCTTTTGTCCTGCAGCTTTGACAAAAACCCCAAGTAGATAGTTCAATATAAGAATAGAAAATATAAAAAGAAAATAAATAAATAAAAATAAAGAAGAATAGAAAATATTTTTGTTTTGTGAATATGTATATGTATATATTATGTGAATTAACATATGTCTTACTTGAATGTGTACACATATATGCATATATTCCATATACAGTCTAATTTTTACTATAGATGAAAATAAGTTGATTTGGAATTTGGAAGAATTTGATTTCATGAAAAAATTTTCAGAGTTCATGAGAGAATATAAGTGAAGTACACTTGTTTTATTAACACCTTTCACTAAAGTGTAATGTTTCCAACAATACCACTCTCCCACCGCATGTATTTTGTACTATTATTATTTAACTATATATTAGATAACATTAAGTAACCAAGTGTGGGATTTAGGTACTGTGGGACTGGACTATTGTGAAGAAAAGAGAATGTGTTACCCATATAAGCCTCATATCTTGAAGGAAGTACAAAGACAAATATTTTGTCTTTATAAGTTTGTCATCTTTGATTGTTTTGGAGTTATGGAAAGCTGACTAAGGCAACTGCTACTAGATCTTGGTTTTGTCACTTTTATGAATGTCTTAATTTTATGTCTACTGAAATAACTCCCAGAATCTCATTATCAGTATATTATACTTGACAAATCATTAACAATTTTACCATAGCCTATGAAGAATAAATTTTCTTATGTGATTTGTTAAAATATATCTTTTTCTTTACTTTTTATGTAGGGACTTGCTAGATTTCTGAGAATGCAAGATAACCTTGGAATGAGTCAACTCTCTTTGAATGCATGTTCTCCTTGGACATTTATTTGGGGCCCTTAACATTTTATTCTGCTGTAAATTTTAGTTGCAGTTCTATTCTTTACAACCAACTTTTCAAGGTTTAATGTCAGCTCTTAATTTGACTTTAAACTTTGCGAGTTTTTGAATGTATGTGACAGAGTACAAGCTTCAACTTCCCTTATTAGTCTGGTATGCTTTCATTTAATTCCTTTAAGAAACAATACAGCCACCAATGAGGCCAGTCAACCTCAACTGTACTCCTTGTCTTTGGGAAGAACATTCACGCAGATTCATGCTAAAAGCAAGATCTGTAGAGTTAGAATGTGATATGTATATATATATATACAGATATGTGTATATATATATGTATGTATATATATATATCAATATGTGTATATATATGTATACATATATATGTATATGTGTGTGTATCTGTGTGTATGCATGTATGTGTGTTGTGTATATATGCATGTATATATATACATATATAAAAATAATTTTTTCATGTTATTGTGTATATAGTATAAGAAGAAAATAAGTGCTATATGTGTTATCAAGTTTTTTCTTTGCATAATTTGGTCTTTTAAACATAAAACTCATGCTAATGAAATTAGTGAAATTTTCATTCTTTTTCATTCAATTGTTAAATTTCAAACAGGGTCAGAATGTCATAACTACATGAAATTGTACTAGGTTTACTTACGAATTACCTTCGCAATAAGGTGGGACCCCCCAGGAGGCACAGGCCACAGAAATGGCATAGCAGCTGGGACAGGGTCCTTCTTGCCTCCATCTACACCCAGGAAGTGTGCCTTTTCTACAGACCTCTATGCACCTTTCCCTCCAGGGGAGAGCTGGTTTCCAGGGAGTGCTCTGACCCTGGGAATCAGGTGAGATCTCCATTTTCTCTCCAGTGACTTTCGAAGGCCAGTCCAGCCAGGAGACACAGGCTGCAAAAACAGCAGAACAGGTCCTTCCTGCATCTATCTGCACCCAGGAGGGAAGGCTGATCCACAGCCCTCTCTCTGTGCACAGGTCTTACCAGGAGAAAGGTGATCTCACAGGAGTGCTAACACAGGCTTACAGACACACAGGAGGAACATGCTCCAGCCAGAGACAAAAAGAACATCTAACACCAGAGATTACCAGATGGCGAAAGGCAAATGGAAGAATCTTACCAACAGAAACCAAGACTACTTGATATCATCAGAACCCAGTACTTCCACCACAGCAAGTCTTGGATCTTCCAATACACTGGAAAAGCAAGATTTGGATCTAAAATCATATCTCATGATGTGGACAGAGGAATTTAAGAAGGACATGAATAACTCCCTTAAAGAAATACAGGAGAACACAGGAAAAGAGTTACAAGCCCTTAAAGAGGAAATATAAAAATCCCTTAAAGAATTACAGGAGAACATGAATAAATAAGTGGAAGTCCTTAAAGAAGAAACACAAAAATCTCTTAAAGAATTACAGGAAAAGACAATCAAACAGGTGAAAGAATCAAACTAAACCATCCAGGATCTAAAAATAGAAGTAGAAACAATTAAGAAATCACAAAGAGAGACAACTCTGGAGATAGAAAACCAAGGAAAGAAGTCAGGAACCATAGATGCAAGCATCACCAACAGAATACAAGAGATAGAAGAGAGAATCTCAGGGGCAGAAGACACCATAGAAAACATTGACAAGACAGTCAAAGAAAATGCAAAAAGCAAAAAGCTCCTAACCCAAAACATCCAGGAAATCCAGGACACAATGAGAAGACCAAACCTAAGGGTAATAGGTATAGAAGAGAGTGAAGATTCCCAACTTAAAGGGCCAGTAAATATTTTCAACAAAATTATAGAAGAAAACTTCCCTAACCTAAAGAAAGAGATGCCCATGAACATACAAGAAGCCTACAGAACTCCAAATAGACTGGACCAGAAAACAAATTCCTCCCACCACGTAATAATCAAAACACCAAATGCACTAAACAAAGAAAAAATACTAAAAGCAGTAAGGGGAAAAAGGTCAAGTAACATATAAAGGTAGGCCTATCAGAATTACACCAGACTTCTCACCAGAGGCTATGAGAGCTAGAAGATCCTGGGCAGATATCATACAGACTCTAGAAGAACACAAGTGCCAGCCTGGGCTACTATACCCAGCAAAATTACCATAGATGGAGAAAACAAGATATTCTATGACAAAACAAAATTTACATGATATCTTTCCACAAATACAGCCCTACAAAGGATAATAGATGGAAAACATCAACAACATAAGGAGCAAAACTACACCCTAGAAGAAGCAAGAAAGTAATCTTTTAACAAAACTAAAAGAAAATAGCCACATGAACATAATTCCAACACTAACAACAAAAATATCATGAAGCAACAATTACTTTTCCTTAATATCTATTAATATCAATGGATTCAATTCCTCCAATAAAAAGACATAGATTAACAGACTGTCTAAGTAAACAGAACACAACATTTTGTTGTATATAAGAAACAGACCTGGCCGGGCGGTGGTGGCGCACGCCTTTAATCCCAGCACTTGGGAGGCAGAGGCAGGCGGATTTCTGAGTTCGAGGCCAGCCTGGTCTCCAGAGTGAGTTCCAGGACAGCCAGGGCTATACAGAGAAACCCTGTCTCGAAAAAAACCAAAAAAAAAAAAAAAAAAAAAAAAAAAAAAAAAGAAACAGACCTCAGTGAAAAAGACAAACACTAGCTCAGAGTAAAAGTCTGGAAGTCAATTTTCCAAACCAAAGGTCCCAAGAAACAAGCTGGGGTAGCCATTCTAATATCAAATAAAATCGACTTTCAACCTAAAATGATCAAAACAAAAAAATAAGGGGGAACACTTCATACTCATCAAAAGTAAAATTTACCAAGATGAACTGTTAATTTTGAAGCTCTATGCTCTAAATGCAAGGGCGTCTACATCATAAAAGAAACTTTACTAAACCTCAAAGCATACATTGTACCGCACACAGTAATAGTGGGAGACTTCAACACCCCATTCTCTGCAATGGACATATCATGGAAGCAGAATCTTAACAGAGACACAGTGAAACTAACAGAAGTTATGAACCAAATAGATTTAACAGATATCTACAGAACATTTCATCCTAAAACAAAAGAATATACCTTCTTCTCAACATCTCATGGTACCTTCCCCAAAGCTGACCATATAATTGGTTACAAAACAGGCCTCAACAGATACAAGAAGATTGAAATAATTCCTTGCATCCTATCAAATCAACACAGACTAAGGATGGTTCTCAATAACAAAATAACTAATAGAAAGCCCACATACATGTGGAAGCTTAACAACACTCTACTCAATGATAATTTGGTCAAGGAAGAAATAAAGAAAGAAATTAAAGACTTTTAGAGTCTAATGAAAATGAAGCCACAACATACTCAAGCTTATGAGACACAATAAAAGCAGTCCTAAGAGGAAAACTCATAGCTCTGAGTGCCTCCAAAAAGAAACTGGAGAAAGCATACACCAGAAATTTGACTTCACATATGAAACCTCTAGAACAAAAAGAAGCAAATTCACCCAGGGAGAGTAGATGGCAGGAAATAATCAAAGACATGGCAAAAATCAACCATGTGGAAACAAACAAACAAACAAAAAACTATACAAAGAAACAGTCAAACCAGGAGCTGGTTCTTTGAGAAAATCAACAAGATAGATAAACTCATAGCCATACTAACTAGAGGACAAAAAAACAGTATCATAATTAACAAAATCAGAAATGTACTTTGATTTTGAATTTATTTATGAACTTATAGATGTTAAAGAGTTTGTTCACTTATGTTTCAATAGAAATATGATTATAGATTAAGCAGGCCAGAGATGAGCATGGGTGCTGGAGACATTGCTCAGAGTTTAAGAGTATGTTCTGGAGACAGCTATATCAGGCCAACCAGTAACTAGTTGGTCAGCCAACACTTGCCAGCATCCAAAATAGGGTCTGGATTTGATGATTGAATTTGGGAAGGATTCCCAGGTGGAGCAGTCTCTGGATTGTCCTTCCTTCAGTCTCTGCTCCATAGTTTGCCTCTGCAACTCCTTCCATGAGTATTTTGTTCCTTCTTTTAATAAGGAAGGAAGTATCCACACTTTAGTTTCTTGTGGTTTGTCGGTTGTACTTTGTGTATTCTGATCTTCTGGGCTAATATCCACTTATCAGAGAGTGCATACCATGTGTGTTCTTTTGTGATTGGGTTACCTCACTCAGGATGATATTCTCCAGATCCATCCATTTCCTTAAGAATTTCATGAATTCATTGTTTTTCATAGCTGAGTAGTACTCCATTGTGTAGATGTACCACATTTTCTGTATCCATTCCTCTGTTGAGGGATATCAGGGTTGCTTCTCTCAACAGAAGAATGGATACAGAAAATGTGGTACATTTACACAGGTTCTAGCTATTATAGATAAGGCTGCTATGAACACAGGGGAGCATGTGTCCTTATTACATGTTGCAGCATCTTCTGGATATATGCCCAGGAGTGGTATAGCTGGGTCTTCTGGTAGTACTATGTCCAGTTTCCAGAGGAATGGCCAAACTGATTTCCAGAGTGGTTGTACCAGCTTTCAATCCCACTAGCAATGAAAGAGTGCTCCTCTTTTTCCACAACCTCACTAACATCTGCTGTCACCTGAGGTTTTTATCTTAGCCATTCTGACTGGTATGAAGTGGAATCTCAGGGTTGTTTTGATTTGCATTTCCCTGATGACTGAGGATGTTGAACATTTCTTTAGATGCTTCTCAGCCATTTGGTATTCCTCAGTTGAGAATTCTTTATTTAGCTCTGTACTCATTTCTATTAGAGTCTCTGGAGTCTAACTTCTTCAGTTTTCTTTGTATATATTGGATACTAGCCCTCTATCAGATATAGGATTGGTAAAGATCTTTTCCCAATTTTTTGGTTGCTGTTTTGTCCCATTGAGAGTGTCTTTTGCCTTACAGAAGCTTTGTAATTTTATGAGGGCCCATTTGTCAATTCTTAATCTTAGAGCATAAGCTATTGGTGTTCTGTTCAGGAAATTTTCCCCTGTGCTGAGACTCTGACAGTACCCAACTAATACAAAGGTAGAGGCTCACAGCCATCTATTGTACTGAGTACAGGGTCCCCAATGAAGGGGCTAGAGAAAGGACCCAAGGAGCTGAAGTGTTTACAGCCCCTTATGATGAAAAACAATATGAACTAACTAGTACCCTCAGAACTCCAAGGGACTTAGCCACCAACCAAAGAGTACACATGGTCAGGCTAATGTCTCCAGCAGCATATGTATAGTAGATGATGGCCTAGTTGGTCGTAAATAGGAGGAGAGACCTTTGGCCTGTGAAGTTTCTATGCCCCAGTGTAGTGGAATGCCAGGGCCAAGAAGCGTGAGAGGGTGGGTTGGTGAGTAGGGGGAAGGGGAAAGGAACATGTTTTTTTTGTTTGTTTGTTTTTGTTTTTGTTCTTTATTTTATTTTCCTTTTTTCTTTTGCAGGGGAAACTGGGAAAGGAGATATTATATGTAATTAAATAAAATATCTAATAAAATATTAAAAATAAAATAAAAAAAAGAATATGTTCCATTCTTGGCAGTTTTATGAATTTGGGAATCTCACTATTATCTCTAACTCCAACACCATTAAATACAATTCCCATGTCTGGGTTTTGTGGGTAAATGCACTTATATGAACATACTCATATCCACACATTTAAAACTAAAATTTTATCTGTGAGAGAATGAGACAAATGAAGTAGATTCCGTTTCTTAAACTTACTTATCAAAAAACCACTTTTCAATAAAAAATTTTTTCATAATGAAAAATGTAAAATTCTGTTTTTAAAAAAAGTAGTAATTTTCCAGTTATGCCTTATAATCCTGTTTATTATTTATTTGCTCATTTGTTTATTAATGAATAAATAAAACTTGTAGAAGGTGAACTCTGACCAGCAATGATAAGACTGCATAGATCTTTTGCTTATGCCTTGAATTTTTCAGTGTTTGCTCTGAGTCAAGATGTACTTGTTATGCTTTCAAAGAGCTCTTCACTCTAAGAAACTATACTCTTCCTAAGAGGATTATTACAACAATATTTGTTGATGAAGCCAGGACTTCTGGATTCATTAATTTCATTCCATTCAAGATACCAGCTTTATAAAACGCGAAAGCATGCAAGACAAGGATTAGTCTCAGTGAATTTTCAAGGTTGTTCTCACCATAAAATGGGAGGGAAAACTTATGACCATTACATAGGGAAGTTCATGTTGTGGTGATTGATGATTTATATGTCTTGTAGTTGATAAAACAGGAAGTCATGTAGGATAGTAATTGTTGTAATGACAATCTGAACATAAGCATGCAATGTTGCATTCCTAATCATATTTGGAAGCTATTAATTCTTCAGTCAAGGAGTCATCTGTCCTGTCCTCTATCCTAGATATTCATCATTAGGTTCCAGTGAGTATTTCGCCTTAATAATCTCATATTGCCTACTTGGAGTCTTTACCACAGATTGAGTAGACTGAGCTGATTGCCCAAAGTACAGTATTGCTCCTGGGATTTTAATCTTAGACTCACCCAGGTGCCAATGGAAAGTTGTTGACGTTTTCCAGAATTTGACCAGGAGTCAAAACTGAAGAAAGTAAAAAAATACCAAAGAACTCAGGAAGCTGTGAAGATCTCAAAGCAAGAGATGCAAATCCTAGTTCACTGAAGAGTTTCTACTTACCAGTAGAGGGTTAACATCAAAGTCCCTCTGTACCCAAATTCAACAGGCTGGTAGCCAGGCAAAGGATAGAGCAATAAACATATGGACTCTGCACTCATAAGAATTTTTCTCTAGCCTTCAAGCGTTCGATCAATATTCCTTTTTTACTCAGATCCTAGACTTGGTAAGTCCTTGAGTTTGTAAAGCTAACCAGTGAGCATTTGACATGGAAGAGCTCATAGATAGAGATTGTCATTGCCCAGTTAATGTACCAATCCACACAAAGCAAAAGACTATCCAGCAAAGAACTGTGAGGAAGAAGGCTTACAAACGCATCAAGATGCAAACAGGAAATAATCATGGCAAGGAAGAAAATCAAAACTTGTGACCATTCACAGCCCACTTTGACTCAAAAGCTTACATGCTTTTTCTATAGAGATGGATAATAATGGCAAATATAGATACTTTTGAGGAAATCTGTAAATGGCATTTAGGGAACTTCAGGATGCTTAAGATCCAAGTGTTGTGACATAAAATTCACTGGGTTCTTATAGGGGATAGTAAATGATCACACTTAAGAGAATAGAGAAGAATGATGTGAGACCTAATGACAAACCTCATTTTTATGAAATGGAGATTTAATCATTGAATGCTTAAGGAAAGAAACCAGAAGTACATATCACTTCCTTGGTGGTTCTGAAATAGACAGTTTTACAAAATGATTCTTCTCCTTGCTTTTGGACTATATAGAAGAGTAAAACTTGTTTATGAGAACCTTAATTCGGAGACTTATTTTTATCTCTCATTTTCTTAAGGTCAATTGTTTGAAATAGGAAGAAAAAAAGCTTTACTTTATTTTCCTTTATTTTCTGAGCTCTAACAAAAGCATTTGGCATTTCACACAAATAACACCATCATGTTTTTAAAACTTAAACCTGAGCACTACTTGACTTTTTCAAGACATGTGTGCATTTCTATGTTTATTTGAAAATTAGTTGTTCACATGAGGAAGTCTATACTCTGTCAAGGACTACAGGTACTTAATTGCTTGATTTTTTTAGAGAACTATTTATTTATTTAGTTAGTTTTAGTTTTAGTTTTTCAAGACAGGGTTTCTCTGTGTAGCCCTGGCTGGTTAGAGAACTATTAATGAACTGTAACTCTGTGATAATATGTGAAGAAAATACTATAAGAAAAAATTACAAAGAAACTACAAAAAATATCTTTGAAGTAATATATGCTATTTTGTAGTTAATTCTCCTTCAACTTTAAATTTATTTTATCTAATGCTAGTTTTGAGCGGTAATGAAATAGAATGATTCATATTTATGCCACTTTTTAAATTTTCCATGTTCAGAAAAATCATGTAGAATTACAGACTGAAATATGGCTCATATACAAATATATTAGTTTGAGCTAAAATCCAGTGAATTTGAGAAGAAAGCAAGCTATGCAATTAGAAACAGATTTTGTTTCATGAAAGAGATATCTTTCCCTTTGTAGAAATATATTTGGTGGAAGAAAAGACTCAGCAGCTTTTTGTGATTAATGATTTTTATGTATATGATATATATAGTGTCAAGACCACCTTGACCAGCAAGAACGACACAACCTGAGAGCTCTTCTTTAAGCAGTTTATTCAGGAACCTTGAACAATCTTCTGAACCCCCGGGGCAACACCCTAGGCCCTTAAATGCTCTATACTGAGCCTATCTCATTGGGCCACGTAGCGAGTGCAGATAGGCCACCAGAAAGCTGAAGCGTGTCAAGCTAGCAAGCATAGCCAAATAAGGACTTGTTTAAGAAAGCGCCCACTTGCTAGAAAGCAGAACCAGGCACCATCTTGGGGCATAGCTCTAGCAGCTCTCCACTGTTCCTCCTTTTGTTTTAAAACGCAACAGGCAAGAGTAGAGGTCTGATCTCTGATGCTGGAAACAGGGACATTGTACTGGCCCACACCTGGATTCACTTGGGGAGTGCCAGATCCGTCCTATACCTTTTTCTCAGAGACAGGGCCTGGGGTACCAACCCGTATGCCATCAGACATGCTCTTCTCAGGGCCGCTAGAAGCTGACCCGGAGTGCAGTGCTTAGCCTCGCATCCTGAGCGTGATGATCATTTATGCATACTGCTAGCCATGCTTGGGGGGACTGTCCGGCCTCAATGGCTGTAAAGGCTTGCACTATCATGGCTGCATTCCATCTCTGTGTAAGCCACATCTTACACAAGCACCAAAAGCCCAAGGAACAAGCCAGGAGCAAAGTAACCATTATGGCTCCCATGCCCGCCCATTCCTTGAGATGATTCATAGCGGAGGCGATCCAAAATGACAAACCTTCAGCTACAGAAAGATCAACTTGGGTAGAATTCACATGCGCGATAGCCAGGCGAAGATACCTCATGGTGTTTTCGAATTCTTGGGACCAATTTCCTATAAGATATTCAGACAACCTCTGAGATAGATTAGCAGCCAAGGCATAATTATGATATTGCACTGATGTAACACAAAGGCCTCATATCTTCCATTCACATGCCAATTGAGCAACCTGCCACAAAGTATAAAATAACCTTTAACTGCCCAAAAGGCCATTCTAGCCTGACATCCTGTCCAGGGGGGTAAGGTCTCTTCTCTAATTCCTGTACAATATGGTGTCCATCTTGGCTGATTAGGGATGGTGGTATTCCCCTTCTTGCGAGAAGTGGGCCACCAATAAGGAATCCAGGTTCCATTAGTACTATTAACTATAGCATCATGAGCTGCACTATTAATACAATCTAACCAAGCAGCAGTTTGATTCTATATCAATACACATTTACTTCTATCACTAATATTAAGTACTACATGCATACAAAAACTACCTTCTAAACTAATACTCATATTTCCTTCTATAGGGCTTATCTCTTTATTCTCTGGCAAATAGGGAACACCTAAACTTTTATTACTAGCAAACAAGTGGGGAAATATTTGCACATCATGATGAACTGGAAGAGGCTTCGGAAACACGGACATTATCCCCCAGCTGGGTTCCATCAGGGCTAGCGTCCAGCCTAAGCTCAGACTTGGCAGCAGGACTAGGATCCACATTTTGATTGCACTTCAGTGTCAGGAACCCACAGAGGCTCCAAACGATCCTGGGGAAAACCACAAATGGACCCTCTCGCCCATGCCAACACTGGGTCAGGACCATGCCATATGCCCGTGATCACATCCTTCTATTTCACAAAACCTTTTAAGGCTCCTCCACTGCACTGATGACGGTCAGCAGCAGAAAGGCCATCCACATCCAAATTTGGGGAAGGGGGAGGCAACAGGGGTTTGTTTTTGTTTGTTTTTTTTGTTTTTTGGAGGGGAAACTGGGAATGGAGAAATTCGCATGTAAATAAAGAAAATATCTAAAATAAAAAAAAAATTTAAGGTAAAAAGAGCAAGAGCAATTCTTTCTTTTGGGGTATGGCCCTGGCCAATTCCCCCCTTTTGTTTTTGTAAAATTTCTTTGAGTGTGCGATGAGCATGCTCCACAATGCCTTGACCTTGAGGATTATATGGCAATCCATGGGAAACATGAACTTCCATTTGTTTACAGAAAGACATAAAGGTTTGAGCCATATAGGCTGGTCCATTATCTGTTTTCAGCTGCTGGGGCTTACCCCAGGCAGCCCAGACTTCTAGGCAATGCAAGATCACATTGCATGCCTTTTCTCCACTCAAAGGGGTGGCATGTATAATCCCAGAACATGTGTCTATAGACACGTGGACATACTTTAAAGTGCCAAATTCAGAAATATTAATAACATCCATCTGCCACACCAATAAGGGGTGCAAACCACGAGGCTTAACTCCTAAAGAGGGAGGATGCAGGTGGGTAACACACTGGGAACATTTTAAAACAATCTTTCGAGCATCAGCTCTAGAGATATGAAATTTAGCCTGTAAGTTCCTAGCATTAACATGGAATCTTTGATGGAAGTTCATGGCCTTTTCCAAAGAAGAACTCATAAAAATGAACTCAATTCTAGTAATTTTATCTACCAATGCATTTCCTTTACTCATTGGGCCTGGAAGGCCAAATGTGCTCTTACATGTTGAATATAAAATGGATTCGTCCGAAGCCATATCAGATGTTGTAGCTGAAGCACATATGGTTGAATGGGACTACTCAATATTACTTTACCAACAACTTCAAGCATCCTCAACAAATTAACTACATAGACCAAATCAGAAATTAAATTAAAGGAAAATTTGCAATTTTTAAATTCTTCAATTACTATTTGAAATTCAACAATTTGGGGAGACCCAGGCTTAAACTGACACACCATTGGGTCCCCTTCTCCAATTACATAGGCTTCACAGCCAGTCTTGGATCCATCTGTAAAAATATTTGGGGCTACATTAATAGGACTTTGAACAGTAATTTTTGGAAAAATCACCGGATGTTCCTTAAAAAATGACAATAAAGGATGCTTTGGGTAATGATTATCAATAACACCTGCAAAACCACACTGCAGGATAGCCCATTCATCCACAGTTCCACATTTCTTCCTCTTTTCTTTAATAGTAGACTTCTCCAATCTTGCTACTAAAGCCTCTAGTTCCTCATTTGTATCTTACCAGTCTGTATCCATGCTATCTTTTCCTGATTTGACAGATCTCTCTTCTTTTATCTGTTCTAATGCTGCCTGCCCTTCCTCTATGTCCGTGTAATATCTCTGATCCTCTAAGCACCCCCGGATCAACTTCCATACAAGTCTTACTCCTCTTTCCAATATGCCTTGATCCCAGGCAAAATCCAAATCCTTGCCTAGCTTACCCCAGTAGCTTATCGTGAGATCACCTGATACTGCAAACCAAGGGGCTATGGTATCGCACTCATTAAGAAGTCCTTTTGACTGTAACAGCTCTGTAAGAGCCAAAAAAATTGGGTGCGAATGAGAAGCACCCATAGTTACTTTCACTTTTCCTCTGGTCCACTGTACTGCGAAACTTTATTGCTCCGACTTGGAGTCCTTATGGCCTCTACTTCTGAGGGCTTTCCTTCCCACCTTACCTGGGAACGTACCAGCTGGCTGCCCTGACTGCTGAAAGTTCTGAGCTCTTCGAGTGAAGGAGGAGTGAGTTCCCCGTACAGGACACCACTTGTCGCGACCGCCTTGACCAGCAAAATAATGACACAACCCGAGAGCTCTTTAAGCAGTTTATTCAGGAACCTTGAATAATCTTCTGAACCCCCGGGGCAACACCCTAGGCCCTTAAATGCTCTATACTGAGCCTATCTCATTGGGCCACGTAGCGAGTGCAGATAGGCCACCAGAAAGCTGAAGCAAGCCAAGCTAGCAAGCATAGCCAAATAAGGACTTGTTTAAGAGAGCGCCCGCTTGCTAGAAAGCGGAACCAGGTGCCATCTTGGGGCACAGCTCTAGTGGCTCTCCACAACATAGTATGCATGTTAATATGCACATTTTAAGATGTAGCATAGGTACACATGCCTCTGTGTTTGCATGTATGTGGAGATTAAAAGTCCAAGTTGCTATCTTCCCTAATCATTCTCTCCAGTGTTTTTGAGAAAGGGTCTTTCATTGAGCATATTGCTCACTGGTTGGGTAGACTAGCTGGATAGCATGATCAAGAGCTACCCTTGTCTCTGTCACTCATGTTCTCTCCATCTCTTCCTGTTTATTCCTTTCCAATGTCTACCCCTTCTCCCACATTGAACTTACAGGTGCATGTCTCAATTCTCACTTTTAATTCGGTGTTTGGAATTTGGACTCAGTTCCTTATACTTACACTGCAACAACTCTACCTTCTGAAAAACCTCCCCAGGCCCCAAACAGTTCTTTTCAACAGAGATGCCACATGCTAATAAAGTCTGTTCATTTTTATCATTGTCTTTGGACAATTAATTTACAGGGACATAGCTAGAGAACATAAAAGAAGTAAAGAACTATTTTCTCCTCCCTTTACAAGTAAAGAGATGGAAATCAATCCATATTCTGGTTTTGTTGATTGCATGCAAGTATATAAGGGAACTTTGAAACATTAGGATATTTTTAAGATTTATTTTATATGTAAGTATTTTCCCTACATACAAGTCTGTATACAATTTGCATACAATAGCCCATGGAGACTAGACTAACACTATAGTTATAGATAGATGTAAATAGTCATGTGGGCTTTGGAACTCAAACTTAAGTCCTCTACCAGAGCAAACAAGACTCCTAAACAGTTAGCAATCCTCCAGTCACTGGTAAACTATAATTATTAAGTAATTGATGGGATATAATATAAAACTCCTTGAAATACATATGTACCTTCAGTAGCATAATTCAAAGTATACCTCAAGGTCAAAACAGTAGCTATTATTGCTTCTTTAAAAAATTATTTTTGAGAATGTTATTTTTGAGATTATAATTATATCATTTGCCTCCCAATTCTTTCCCACAACCTCCTGTATACCCTTCTTTAGTCCCTTCTCAGTCCATTGTCCCCTGTATTTAAATCTTGTTATATACATATTTGTATGTGTGCTTTTAATTCACGTATGCCCACATATACACATATATATACATGTCCACACATGAATATATGTATACAATGTATTTCCTTTGAAATAAGTATCTTTGTACTTCAAACCACTTTATATTTCTCAAAGTAACTTCACATAAGATGAAAATTATGAGGTAAATAGCTTCCATATAAAACTTTGAATATTTCAATAAATGCTCATTTAAATATTTTTAAATAAAAGGATAGACATTAAGATACTGTATTAAGGTCCAATTATAAATTTACACAGGCCTGTCAACAATATTTTCTAATTTAAAATGTAGATGGGAAAAATTATAAGCAAACAATTAAACAAATAATAATTTTATTTTTGATCCATGACTAAGGGGCCTGCAACAGACAAGAGATTAATAAAAAACAAGATTTAAAATGTAAACATTATGTGACACAGCTGTCACATGATGTGTATTATAACTCACATGATGAATATTAAAATGAAATAAAGGCATGAAGAAATGATCAAACCTGGATACTTCTGCTACCTTGATGAAGCATGACACAGTATGTCAAAACTGTGATTGATAGGCAGTTCAACAATGAGGTGACCAAGTAGTGTTTGCTTCTTTTTTCTTTTCTATGCCGTTTTGTCTTCAGAGCTATAGAGAAAGACATGCCTCTTCCCCCGGGTTCAGGGAGAAGATTTCATATAGTGTTACTAGCCATTATTAACCATTCCATAGACAATCTGGTTTGTCTTGAATTTAGTAGGTTAATAAAATCAAAAGATGCAATCTGATGAATAAAAGTAAAAGCAATGGAACTTGGAAAGATGCACTGGGATAATGTCCTCTAATTCCTTGGTTTCACTGTGCATCTGGACGAGGTCTAAGAATCTTATTTTTATTTTATCTTTATTTTAGTAAACTCATTAGATAGGTTGTAAATCATCATCAAGTCTCCATTAGAAAAATGTCTATATTGATTTTCCTTCCTGGAAAAAAAAAGAAATATTACAAAATAAAATGATTCTTAGATCTATCAATCATAATTCTATTAATGTTAAAAAGTCTAGCTAGGCAGTGGTGAAAATATCTTTAATCCTAGCCCCTCAGAGGCAGAGGCAGTCAGATCTCTGAGTTCCAGGACAGGCTGTTTTATACATTGAGCTCCAGGACTGCCAGGGCTACAAAAAGAACCCTGTCTTGAAAAATGAAACCACAATAAAATCACCACCACCACCATCAGCACCACTACCACCACCAACAACAATCCAAAAAAATCATTTAATAAAGAGACCATCAAAATAGCAGTAAGACTGCAATTGTAAAAAAATACATATTTGCAAAATAATCTCATTTCCAACACAAGAAGTAGTTTACTAGATAGTACTTCATAATTTGTATTTTTAAACATTTTTACCCGTGTTTAACAGGGATAGCTGGTTTGTTTTTATTGCATTTATAAATGTGGATTTAGTTGAGATATGATGAAAATTTTGCCTAATACAGGTATGTGTTTTATAAGGGGAGCATTTAAAAAACCCTTACAGTCTAAAGGTTTAAATAGACAGAAACTTTTTATTTACTGAAATGATTACATGTTATAATATTTAATGAAAACTGTGTTTTTATATAATATATAGAAAGATTTTAAGCAACACCATCATCTTGTTAAGCTTATGACTGGATTTTTTTTTAATATTCCTTCTTTTATTTAATCTTTTTCTTTTACACTCCAGATTTTATTCCCCTCTCAGTCCACCCTCCAACTATTCCGCATCCAATCCATCCTCCATACCATCTGTCTCCATGAGAAAGTCCCCAACACTCATTACCCACCCCACCAGAACTCTAAACTCCCTGGGGCTTTCAGTCTCTTGAGGGTTAGGTGCATCTTCTCTGCCAGAACCCAAACTCAGCAGTCCTCTGCTATCCATGTGTTGGGGACCTTATATCAGCTGGTGTATGCTGCTTGGTTAGTGGTCCAGTGTCTGAGAGATCTTGGGAGTCCAGGTTAATTGAGACTGCTGGTCCTCATACAGGGTCGCCCTCCTCTTCCGCTTCTTCCAGCTTCCCCCTAATTTAACCACAGGGGTCAGCAGCTTCTGTCCGTTGGTTGGGTGCCTCTGACTCTTTCAGCTGTTTGTTGGGTCTTTCAGAGGGCCTTTATGATAGGTCCCTTTACTTGAGTGTTTTATATCCTCAGTAATAGTGTCAGGCCTTGGGACTTCCCATTGAGTTGGATCCGACTTTGGACCTGTCACTGGACCTTCTCTACCTTAGACTTCTCTCCATTTCCATCCGTGCAGTTTTTTCAGACAGGAACAGTTATGGGTCCGAGTTTTGACTGTGGGATGGCAACCCCATCTCTCACTTGATGCCCTGTCTTCCTGCTGGAGGTGGGCTCTGCAAGTTCCCTCTCCCTACTCTCAGGCATTTCATCTAAGGTCCCTCCCTTTAAGTCCTGAGAGTCTCTTACCTCCCAGGTCTCTGGTACATTCTGGAGGGTCTTTCCAACCGCCTACCTTCCAAGTTGCCTGTTTCCATTCTTTATGTTGGCTTTTAGGGCTTCAGTCCTTTTCTTCTACACAATACCAAACCATGTTTCCCTGTTCCAGCCCCTGTTCCCTCTTCCTCCCAGGCCCCTTCCTCCCCCCCTCCCCGCTTGTGATTGCTTTCTTCTCCCTCCCAAGTGAGACTGAGTCATTCTCACTTTGGGCCTTCAGCTTGTTGACAGTTTTTAGTTCTGTGGACTATATCTTTGGCATTCTGTACATTTTTTGGCTAATATCCACTTGAACATTTCTTTAGGTATTTCTCAGTCATTAGAGATCCTTTTGTTGTGAAATCTTGGTTTCATTTTACATCCCATTTTTTTGATTGAGTTGTTTGGTTTTTAGTGGTTAGCTTCTTGAGTTCTTTATATATTTTGGATATTAGCCCTCTATCAGATGTGGGATTAGTGAAGATTATTTTCCCAATCTGTAGGTTGCTGATTTGTCTTATTGGAATTTTTTTAAAAATCTGAGTTTTACTAGACATGTGTAACTTATAGACAAATGACTCCTGAATGTGTTTGTGGATGTGCCTGAAGTTGTATTTTTATTTTATGTATGTGTGTAGACTTATATGAATTTATACTCTTTTACTTGTATTTGCATTAATAAATTATGAAAGCTGAAGTTCATACTGGTTTTAGCAGCCAGATAACTTAATTATCCATTGTAAAGTATCATTCTTATTAAATTCACATTAAAAATAAACTTATATACAGAAAAATGAATTTAGCTTAAAAATTATCCACAACTATTGTCTTCTAATATGGTGGTAATAGATTCTGTTCCAATGTCCATGAACTCACTAGTTCCTGGGAACTAGTTAAGTTGTAAGTACCAGGAATGCCCATGTGTGTCCATGTCTACATGTGTGCATGCATGTGTGTGTGTGCATGTGTGTGTGTGTTAACCAAATAAAACCACACTAACAAATTGAGAGTAATAGGAGACATGGAAGGAGTTGGAGGCTGGAAAGGGAGTCCATAAGTGATACCATTCTATTTCAGTTAAGGTGCATCTTAGTATGGATTAAAATTTAATTTTATATGTAGCATGTGTGTGTTTTTATATGTGCACGTCCCACAGTAGATGTGTGGAGAGCACAGTAGTTAGTTCTCTTGGTCAGTCATGCGGATTCCATGGATTGAATTTAAGTCATTCGAACTGGCAGCAGGTACCTTCCCCGCTGAGCTTTCTCCTAGGCTTTGATGTACCACACTTCACAGTGACCCTAAATCAAGCTCTAAATATGATGTCTCTATTGTAACTATCAACTTACCAAGGGATAAAAACAGAATTGAATTTGAAAGTGTGCAGAAAATATTAGCTATTCAAAGGAAGGGTTTTGTTCAATCTGTTTATTCCATTGTCCCCTTACAGTGGTATGAAGCACAATGAACAGTTTTAAAAGACAGCTTCCTCTCGTATCCAGAAAAAAAATGAAAATCCTTAAGAGACACTCGGGATTAGTACCTTAGCTAGTCAGGATCTCTTCTGTTCCTAAATCTATTTCTGTCTGCTGATTCAACTCTTTAGGGTGAAGAAAAGATTGACAGGGGAATTACAAAAAACTTAAAAAAAAAAAAAAAAAGAATTATGCGGTGCACAATGCCATCTTGCAACATTCTAACTACTTAGGATTCATTTATTTTGATATTACTTTTCCATTGTCTTAATTTCTAAAATGAGCAAACTCATTTATTTGTTTATGTCTCTAACGTTATCCTGGTTTTGATCTAGTTCTGCTGTATAATTCAGTCTTAAGTAAGCTTTTAAACTGTCTAACAGTACATCATAGATGTATCATTAAGATTATAAATAGATAGTGAGTTACACATGACACATATATATGATTTCGATGCAACATCATAAATAAATTTTGAGTATTCAAACACTTAAACTGCATATTATTATTTCAGTGTATCTTTTAACATATGTTTTTAAAAAAGATTTATTTATTTTATTTATAAGAGTACATTGTAGCTGACTTCAGACATACCAGAAGAGGGCATCAGACCATGTTACAAATAGTTGTGAGCCACAATAGGTTCCTGGGAATTGAACTCAGGATCTCTGGAATAAGAAGAGTCAGTTCTCTTAACCACTGAGTAATCTCTCCAGCCCTTTAAAATAAGTTCAATTTTAATTGCTATTGCAGCATTTCATAATCAGGATAGCCAAAATTGCTGTAACTCTAAGAATATATTTAGGGGGTGGAAATTCTTGTGAATGGATAGATGTGCACAATAATAGGTACATTTGTCTAATGTGGCATATTACTTACCCAATCAGCTTTGAGAGTATAATTCCAATTTGCCTCACGAAGTTGCTTAGGCACTATAAAGAAAATACACTAGAAAATAGTTCAGAGGAGAATATGATATGGAATCTTGATTGAAAAACTTAATATTAAGATTTGGGTTAGTCACAAATGTCTCTATTTAATTTGAATGGGCTGTAGAAGCAGCTAGGCAATAAATAGCTAGAATCCTAATTGTGTTGATTTTCTTTGACCCAGTTAAATATACTTTGTGTATTCCAAAATAATAGGAATTAATATCTCTGGGTGATAATACTTTGAGTACCTAAATGCTTCCTATATTAGCACTTTCTTAAACTATTTACTTGGATTCCGCACTGTCAAGAAAGAAAAAGTAAACTTAACGTGAAAAACAAAGTTCTCACGTGTATAGTGTTTGTTTCCCAGACTCATTACTAGCTTAGCTTTTGCAAGTGATTCTGTTCTCAAGCAGTTAGCAAATGAGCAAAGGAAGGTGAAGCTGCTTGCAGTCACCTCTTCAAACACACTTCTCTGGGCTTATTAAGGTGATAAACACCTTTGGCCAAAGCTTATGGTCAGCAACATAGTCAGCAGAATCGGATACTCCTGTTACTTTTGGCTTTTATGAGTATAGTACAACAGCTGCGTAAGCAGCTCACGGTGGCAGTCCAGATTGCCCTGAGACTGTTCGTCACCACCTGGTTTGGGACTTTCAGTGAGCCCAGGTATGTTTTAATAACCTTGGAACCGGGAACTCTTCAGCACCGTTCCCATCCCCAGCCAGTTGCTGTATATCTTGGCAAAGGCAAGCTTCTTTCTAAGGAAAGAGAAATATTTCCATTCTTTAATAAGTCATTCCAAGTTTCCTGTGATGTTATAAATAATCGGGCAAACAGCCGGCTTTATTCTGCTTAATTTGACATGGCAGGTTTGCAATGTCGAAAAGTTCACTCTCAACATAAACCATGCAACTGGACTCTGACCAATATTCTCCTTCGTGATGGGATAAACTTTATTATCAAGCTCAGTCAGGAAGGCAGCTAAGATTCTGCCTGGCCTTCCTAGGCACTGACTGATAGAGAAGTCTGAGCAGGCCCTGCATACTCTTAGCATGAGGTCAACCCTTTCTGGGTTTTCTCTGGGGGAACCAACAAACTAGTCTCACAAAGTTGGCTAATATACCTGTCACTCAAGGTCAGGAAGAAGGAGGCTAGAAAAACAAAGTTGAAATTAACATGTGAGTTATGGAGAGAAGAAGCATTGCATATCCTTTCCAGTAAACATTTTGATAAAAAGAGGCACATGGCAGTCTATGTCAATTGTCCTTTCACAACCAAGTTCAAGTGCTGTCTTAGACCTTTTAAGTCCACAGAGAACAGAATTCTGGGCACAGAGATAAAGGTCATCTGACAATAGCGATGAAAGATAAAACTACCATGTATTCACATGCTTGGCCAAGACTTTTAAATCTGCTGAAAGAGCTCAGAAGGCATTCTGCCAATTAGGCTGATTTTTAATAGATGTTTTTGTTGTTTTTAGTCCTTTGCCGGTATTTACAAATTGAACACGTTCAGATGAAACAGCTCAAACGTGCTTTTCATTGATTCACAGAAGTTATTTAAGGAGGAAGAAAAAAAATTGTTGAGCTTGTGTTAGCAAATTTGGAAGTTAAACAATATCCTTTAATAATACGCTTGTTTACGTTCGTAGTTCAGCTGGTCTTATGTTTTAAATTTGTATTTTATCCAAATCTGACCTCTTTTTCTTCCCATTTTCTTAAATAGGCCTAAGGCTACTCACATTTCAATTAGGATCATTCTAGGAAATGCTTTTTTGGAATTAAATTTATCAAGCTAAGTAAGACAAGCTGAAACCAAATGTAAGATGAGGATCAGGATTTAGATCATGGTTTTGAATACAATGTGTAAAATGATTGGGTTTGTTATTTTAATAGAGGAGAGGAGAGAGGAAAGAGAAAGGGGGAGAATAGGACTGGGGAGGAGGAGAAAAAGTAAATGACGTAAGGGATATAAGTAAAAGGTAGAATGGAAGGCAGGGAGCAGAGACAAAGAGAGATGCCCACATGTATGAGAAATTGGTAATAAAATAACGGGAACTCCAGGTCTTCACATGAATGTTGAATTGTTAGGTGTGCATTGTTTGTAGAAGAGGCCTACAAAGGCCAACACACAGCTGTAGAAAGAATTCAACACCATTGTGCTTAAGGACTCCCAAACTCCTTGGCACACAGTCATGTGCCACCCTCTTTAAGAATCTCCATTTCTTGATCTTTGCAACATCTTACCCTGCATAGGGAATGGACAACCTCCACTTCTGCATTTCAAGTTGCAATTTATTAGGCAGCTGCTGTATTATCTTACTTTTCTCTTGTGTCTGCTGATTTCTTGTTATTGCTATCTCAGAGTACATAATTTAGCTTGGAAGAAATATTGCATTAGTTCACCAGAATATCTACAATGAAGTGGCCACAAATTAGTGGCTTCAACCATCAGACATTTATTGCATTATGGTTCTGCAGGCTGGAAGTCTGAAGTCACAGGATTGATGGGTCTTGTTCTATCAAAATGTGAAAATAACTTGTTCATTCACACTTTCTTTTCATATTGTAATGCTTGACTTGAAGATTATGGCCTTCCTTGGTGTGGAAGTATGTAACACCAACTTTTTTTTCTTTATCACATTGATTTCTGTCTGGATGTTCATATTTACATGTTGAACTTCTTGTGAGAACACTACTAATAATTCATAAAGGGAACACCTATTTTGCCACAACCACATCTTAATTACATCTTTAGTTACTCTAGCTCTAGTAAACTTTTATATTCTGGTGTACTGAGAATTAGAATTTGAAGACATCTTTTTGAGTGGGTCACTTTATAAGGTCACTTTGTAAGAAACTGATGAAAAACGATACATTTAATAACCTTCCCATTTTTATATATGAAATAAAAATTAATTTTATGGAAATCCAGGACATTAGTTACAACAAAAAGTAACTTAAAGATATAAGCTTGGGATACACTTCTATTCAACATTTCCTAAATTTTCCTCCAACCTCTGTGAGACAAGTGAAATGCCATCCCATGTAAACTTTCTGGCTAGGAATCCGTTGAAATCTGTTTAAAAAGGCCAATGTATTTTAATTGGATATGTTCAACTGAAGCATTAAATGGAGACATTGCTGGCCTGAACAAGATCCTATGCCAGATAAGGGCAAATATAATAAAGTTGTCAGGATGCTTCTCTGCCCAAGTGAGATCATTATAAAATTATGTTACTTAGGAAAGCAAAGGGCAGAATATATCATTTTACTATAAAATATTACATTTTTAATTTATTTTTTTCATATCTGCTTTTTGGAGATCTTCCACCTAACTTTAGGAAGTCATAAAAATATTTTCCAACCTTTTAAATACGAATCATGAGATACATTAAAGGTTCAAGTCTTCAGACAGCTTTATTTTGTTTTTGTTTTCTTTTCTATTTTTGCAATTAAAATGTATTAGAATAAAATGTTTTTGCTTGTCAAGAGCCAGATAAAATTGCCCCAAACCCTTTCGAACTAAACTCCCCTGATTCACTAATTCAAGTGACATACTGTCAAATATTTTATTAAAGAAATGCCTTTGATAAAGGGGTAATAAAGAAAAATTAAATGAAATCTCCTAATTTACACAAATTATGTCATAGAAACCATTAAGTATCCACCTTTCCAAGTAGCCTTATTAAATCCTACTTATACAATATGAATGCAGAAACAGTGAGAAAGGCAATGGATGCTTCATTTTTCAGTGAATAAAAGAGAAATTACGAATTTCAGAGAATTAGAAGGTATACTAGTAGCTGCTCTATGTAGAAAAATCTTAGTCACTGTCATTTCTCTATTAATTCCCCTTAAATAATTTAAGGTCATGATTAGACTAAGAATGAATGACAATGTGAAGGTGTGAGCAATACAGTCACAAGAATACCCAGAAATTGTAGTAATTGCACATTTCGGCATGACTACCACCACCAGTACTCCTGATGTTTCTTGGACTAGTGGCAACTACTAAAGGCATTTGCAAGATGAAAGATCATAGAATGTAATTCTGAACCTGCAAAAAGGTGTCAGGGTCAAGAAAACGCAACACAGTGAGAAAGATATCGAGAAATAGTATCGAATGATTTGTGTAATTCAAATGAAAATATCGGAACATGACAAAAACTGGTTAGACAATAATGAATGTAGTAGGAGTAAAGGATGTATCAGGATCCTGTATTGTGTGGATTCTCCCAAAACTGCCCCGGAGACTGCACATAGGTGCAATCAGTCTATGTGTTAGCTTGGCTCAAAATAATTCCCAACTCTTCAGAGACTAGTTATCAAATATTAGTGCAAGGCTTCTGTCACTTTATTTTCCAGCTATAATTAATGTCACAAAAGGAACTTTGTCCTGGCTTATCAGAGTGGATAAGCTTCAAGACCATAGAAGCAGTACTGAATTTTTTTAGGACGATGAGAATTTCTGACTGTAGACAAAAATTCTCTTTTTTCCAGGTAGAGTTCTAATCCTCTCTTGATGTTCCTTGCCTGGATGCCTGCTGTCCTAACATTCATGGCTTTTTTCTTTTGTCAGCTTCTGCACTTGCTTAATTAGGTTCCTTTCGACAAACCTTTCCATATATGTAACTCCTACTAATTGGGGTTATTTGGTCCCATTCCATCAGATAAATTAAGCAATCATAGAAAAAAATCATAGAAAGGTAAAACTTGAAAGAGATAAAAATGCAACCCAATAAAATATATTTTAATGATTATGTGCTGTCATAGGTAGTATTAGCATTCCCTCTAGGCTCTGCCTAACAGTTACCTAGCAACAGCCAGGTGGGCCCAGCTTGCTATGAAAGGTATTGATTGGCCTCTCCCTCTCTCTCTGCCCCTTTTCTCCCTCTCTCCATGTGTCCCTTTCCTTCCCATTCTTTCCCTTCCCTCCTCTTCCTTTTTTCTCTCTCTTTTCTCTTTCTCTCCTTCTACTCCCTTCACAAGCCCCCTTCCTATGACCACAAATTAACTCTATTCTATACTACACAGGTCCTATTGCTGGTACCTCAGCCTTGGCAACCTTCTGACCACACCAAAGAGTGCTCTTCGGAACATATCCTTGGCTTTACCAAACATATCAGGTAGCCCAGTAAAAACTCTGGAAACTTTCAAAAAGACTGATTATAACAGATCTCCAAAGTATAACATGGATAATGGAGGAAGCTGAGTCAGTCAACCATGAACTCTACCTCTATCTTTTTAGAGGACACTTGTTTCTCATACTGTGTTCTCTCCTCCTGTCCTGATACCAGGAATCTATACAAGAAAAAAAAATAAGGGAGAAGTTCCAAAGCAGATTAAAATGGTAGGATCAGGGAACATACAGAATCTGGTGTGAGGTTTCTCGAAAGATACTAACTTCTATTCTGCTGACAGAAATACTCTCCCACAAAAAGGACTGAATTCATGATTTCACCAATACAAAAGAAGATACCAAAATGGTCTAGTTACAGTGGCAGAAGATAAACACTGGCAAAAATATATTCTTTATTTACAAAGAATTTCATATTAATGTTAAGGAATTGACTTCAGAGGAGATGGTTCAATAGGTCATGCTTGCTGAGCAAGCATGAGGGCCTGAGTTTAAAATCTAGAACCCATAGAAAACCAGATGAAACAGAGCACAACTATAATCACAGGGTTGCTATTGTCAGCTGAGAGGTAAAGCTTGAGACTTCTTGGAAGCTTTCAGGCTGGCTAAACTGGTTGATGAGTCAGGAAAATGTCACAACAAAAAGATCCCATCTCAAGATAGAAGATAAAAATTGGCACCCGGAATTTTCTTCTGATTGTATATTTGACCACATTCATTCACACAAACTTGCCTATATTCATGTACACATACATAATACATGGATATTCATTATAAACTTAGATATTCAAATAATAATTGCAGTAAATATAAAGAACTTGCACATAGTTTGGTGAGTAAAAGAGTTAATGTTGACAAGAAATAGCAGAGAATAACCTGTGCTTATGAAAGAAGCATAATAAAGGGCCTTTGGATATTGTCACAATTAGTGCTGAGCATCGTCTTTCAATAAAGATAAAGAATAAAATGGAAAGAAATGTAGCATTGTGAAGGAAAACACTGCATAGGAGATTGAAATTCATCCTTGTATCTGTGAGAGCGAAGCCTGCAGAAATGGCATGGGCTGGGTTTTAGGATACTCATCAAAATTCAGACATTTCTTTCTATTTTGCCTACTGTCTTCACACAGATGTTCCTTTAAAACAATATGGAAAGTCTGCATCTGCCCTTGATTCTTTACTTGGCCTGAAGCTAAGGTCTAGTTTCATGTTCTTCCCTGCCCCCTCCCTCTAGGTTCTGTTTTTCATTTACAGCTTCTATTTAGGAGAAATTAACAGCTCACCACTGTCTGAAATCCTTTGTTATCTTTATCCAGCCTCACATGCCATAGGCAACCAAATCAGTGTGACATCAAATAAGCACTTACAATTGGCTGGAGGGAAGAATTAGGTCCCAGTGCTTGTGATGTCCAGGGATGCCCTGTTCCTGTTCAGCATCCGGGCTTTAGAAGCCTCATGCTTGTTGGAGGAACATGCTTTTTGCCAGGGACCATGAAAAATTAAGACATAAATTTGCAAAATTCATTGTTTTGTTTTTAACACAGCCTGGCCTAATTATAGCCAGTAGGTATAGTTTAGTCAAGAACACTGAGTAACTCTACCTTGGCCTGAAAGCAAAATCACTAGTCCCTCATTTACTTTTTTAATTTTTCTTAGAATCCTGTTGAAGTCTTTCCCACCAAATCCACCTTATTCTTTTCTTTTCATTTTTCCATTTCAAAACTTCGATTCACCTGTAAAACAATTTAATAAAAGCCAGAGAAAGAACAGTGGCTGTAAAAAACTTCACACATCTGCACACAGTTCTTGAAGTTAGTGATCCAGAAAATGCCTCCAGTTCACAACAGTCATAGCTTGGCCACCCCTGACTCCACTATTTTCTTCTCCAACCATTGTATTTATAAGCCTGTCAGGGTGACAATTGCCAAATCATTAGCTCATGATCACTTGACAATGTTTTCTTTAAGCTCCTAAATTATGTAAACATAGTGATGCCCAGGGAGAGATTGTACCTGATAAGTCAAAGAAAGGTACATGCTGTGACCATGAAGAGTCAGGGAGAGGAAGAAATATAAGGGGAAACCATGCACATGATCCCACAGATCCAAATACATTTAAACATATTTTAGATTCACATCAGCCCCATTGATTTTCTATTTTGGATTTCTTGAGGCTATTTTGTGTGTGTGTGATGCAAAGGCAGCTCTCCAGAGAATGAAAAGTGGACAGTCAGCACATATTAGCTTGCAACTTTTACAAGAAAAGTGTTATGGAAGAACGACCTTGCCATTTATCTCTGCAGATAAAATGTCAGAGTCATAGAAAACTTGAACTCAATGTGGAAGTTGGCAAAGACGATCTTTGCAAAAGGCCAATAACTTCAAACTTTGCAGTAGTCATATTTACCCCGATCTCATTTTCTTAATGGGAATATGTCGTCGTTCATGACTGTGTATGTGTAATTCAAAAATCTCAAAGTTTTGTAAGTCAGAATCTCGTGATTTATATCTTTGGAAATCAATTGTCTACATCCTGGAGAACCTCTAGGAAATACAGAACCCATAGTTGATAACTTAACAAATATTATGTCCATAAAACTAAATGGCTTTATCTCTTCACAGCATCTCAGTGCTTTAAAGAGAGAGTACACATGACAGTCTCGAGAAGTGAAAGTTCTCCCGAACTCAGTTTTGGAAGGATACTATAGAAAAGTTCATTTTGGTCACACATTTTTTTTTTTTTTTTTTTTTTTTTTGGTTTTTTTGGTTTTTTGAGACAGGGTTTCTCTGTGTAGCTGTGGCTGTCCTGGAACTCACTCTGTAGACCAGGCTGGCCTCGAACTCAGAAGTCCACCTGCCTCTGCCTCCCAAGTACTAGGATTAAAGGTGTGCGCCACCACTACTCGGCCTTGGTCACACATTTTTAACCCAGTACTGACTTCTGAACTTATCCCAGCTCTGAGTACACTCCACATCTTCTAAGACTTCTGAACTTTCATTTTCTATACCTCTATGTAGTTCAGTATCTGGTATACAGTTGTTATGTATTTTTCAAATGATGACTTGATTTCTGCAGACCTGAAACTAAGTGTTGAGTTCTTCATCTTATATCAAAGATACATGCAGAAAGGTACCAGGGCTTAGTATAACAAAAGAAAAATTAGGTGGAAAAAAAGAATGAATGTAAATGTTTACTAATTATTTATAAAGAAATGATTAGGGAAACATTTGGATTGACTTTTAAAATGAGACCGTATTAGCCAAGTGTTTTAGCATGTTGGGTCACTGCACTGGTAGTCTTTGTATCATACTAAATGGTTATGGGCATATCTTATGCGTTACCATAGAAATGTTTCTGGGCATTTCTTAGGTAATAACTTTTTCTCTGTTCAGTGATATCATAACATTATTTTATATGGTTATTAGTTTGTTAGAAATATGAGGAAAGTTTTTGTTTGTTTGCTCTTCTGACTCCACTTGCAGATTGTAATTTACCTACAAATATCATATATATGGGCACAGAGGGTTAGAGCTATGGCTTCAGTTAGGATTGTGATGACCCATTTAATGTTTTCACTTTTAGAATATTTCAACTCTTCCACACAGATCTGTCACCCAGTCTCTGATGAATAGTACAAAAGAATGAGTTCAGATCAGATGCTGTTCTTTAAGAGGGTCCAAGTTTGATTCTTACCATTAATATCAGGTGGCTCAGAGCTACTTGGAACACCAGCTGGAAGTGTGTCTGATTCCAGTGAGCTAAAGAAGAGTACCTGAATTCATATGTGAATAGCCCCACACAGGCACACTGGCATCCACTTAATTAGAAATGATAAAATTAAAATAAATAAATAAATAAGATTTCAAAACTATACTAAAATATAATGAATATTGCTTTTCTTACTTCATAATGAATTAGGAAGAGTTAGGGAAAGAGAATCAGGTCATTTTCTGGCTTTGATTTCTTCCAGGAAATATAAGTAATATGAACAGATGATAATTTAAAGAATACATATTTCGCCGAGTGGTGATGGGACATGCCTTTAACCCCAGCACTTGGAAGGCAGAAGCAGGAGGATTTTTGAGTTCGAGGCCAGCCTGGTCTACAGAGTGAGTTCCAGGACAGCCAAGGCTATACAGAGAAACCCTGACTCGACCCCCCCACCCTCCCAAAAATATGTATTTCAAGGCCGACAGAAAAACATTTAACACTAAATGTGATATCTGGCAACAGTACTATGTGCATAGTTTTTGGTAAAGTGACAAGGTTTCCACTGTTATTTGTAATCTAGTTATTGCCTGCCTAGATTAAGCAGGTTCCTAAGATACTTCTGATTGTTCACAGAAGGCAAGCTGGTCCTCCTTATTATGGCATTGTGACTCAGCATGGCCTATAACTAAAACTAGGTGGAACACTGACAGTACAGTGAGACCACTGGATCTACACTTGGTCAAAGAGTGAAGCTTTATCGAGGTACAAATGGCTGGGCTATCTTCTAGAGAAGGGAGCACAGCCCCACAAGAAAAGCGTTTGTGTGTTTATAAGATGGTTTAAGTTGGGCAAGAAACTGCTGGAGAGGATCAAGACAAAAGGGAACATTTTCAAACATAGAAACTGTCATAAACAGAAATCTCTACAAGGTCATTAAGATAATAGAATGCTGGGTGGGAATTAAAATAACTTGAGTGTGCTAGCAAGTGGGTCTCTGATTCCTTTTCAATTCACCTTTTCTCTTTTCTTTCTGTTGGTTTGTATTGTCCAACTTGGATATGGTAGTTTTCTTTTTATCTTATTACATTTTAATAATTTTATTTTTAAAATAATTCATTCACTTATTATTTTTTAAAATATAACAAATGAATGGGTGAAAACACAGCTGCTACAGTACAGATTAGCAACTTAACTTTCATTTATAGTTGCTCAGTGAGGTAAAATCAATTTTCTGCAATGGATGTGAACAAGCCTCACAGTGGACAGTTCTGCAAATTGTTAATACATATATTCTACTGAATACACATTCACCATGCATTTAAGGACAAGGTTTTAAATAAAGGAAAGAACAAAGACAGAGAGAGAGAGAGAGAGAGAGAGAGAGAGAGAGAGAGAGAAGAAGAAGAAGAAATGTGAGGAAAGAAGGAAAAAAGGTTAAAACAAAGGTAAAAGGAAATGTAAGGCATAATTCTGAGCACACTAACTGCAAAAGCACAACTGTGAAATGATGTCATAAATAAATCATTAAGCCATTATTCACAATGTTTTAATGGATCATGCTTATTCTGGGACATGTCACCCCTCGGGGCATGTTCTTACTTTTCTCCTTTCTCATGCAGCTTTGAGCACAGTGCTATCCCTCCTTTCATCCCCACATTCCATCACTTTTCATAAAGAAACTTAGCTTGAAGCCTGATCTTGTCAGAGTCATCGACAGAAAAGTAATACTTAGTGTAGTGAATGCAAGGATAACTGATCAATGGTAAAGAAACGAAGTGGTCAGAAGAACACTTACAGTATCAAGAACAGGATACAGTCCTGCAAGCCTCATATTTTTAATCTTTAGACCACATATACACAAGAGACATGACCTAAAACCACTAAAAATGGGACTCCTCAGAAGTTCTCTTTGGCATGACATCACCTATCTAATAAGATCCAAAGTGACCAATGGTCTGATATGCATTGAATCGAAGCACAGATTGCATTCATTAACTCTAAAAATTATTGCATTTTTATAAAATTCTCAGTCTATTATTGCCCCGACCCACAGGGTGTTCAACAGGGTTCTAGGGCAGGGGAGAGGGAGATGGAAAGGAGGCAAGAGACACGAAGAGTGAGGGCAAGACAGTTGTCTGATCAAGCTCCAAAAACTTTACTTCAGGGGTGGCAATATAAGCACAAGCAGGAGAAAGCTTCAAGGGAGGGGGTAGATCCCAGGGCAAGGGAGGGGAAAGAACCCGGCATAAGGGAGAGGGGAAGAGCCCACAGCAAGGGAGGGCAGGTGGCAATCTTCAGTTCCTGGAACCAAGGGTCAATGTCCTCCACACCCACAAATATTCTGTTAGACTACACATGTACTCTCAGGGCTGTAAGTGTAAGCTAGTAATTTTTCACTAGGCCATAGTTAAAGCCACGGCTCCTGGCATAATATAATGGAAGACAATACTGTCCAGTTGATAAGGCTGACTTATTCAGCATAACCTGAAACTGAAGGACAGTTTATTGCACTAAAGCCCATGTATCCTGAAGGAAACAGTAACCCATCCTCATTAGAACCAATATTTTCCTGAGCCAGTATATTAGCTCTACAATCTTTATGATTTATAGTTAATTAGGACTGAGTCCCAAAAATCATTTTCTCATTCCATATAAACCTTTCATAGCAATGTAGACATGAACAAATTTACCTAATCATAGGGTTAACTAATTCTATTATATCATACCTACTTCAGTACGTGCATGCCTAGAAGTTTGGAACCCAGTTCACGTTACTATCTTCAGAATTCTCTGTGTACTTAGAACATGGACGGGGTGTGCTGGTAAACACTGGTTTTTAAGTAAAAAAGAAAATCTCTTGATATGTTTACACTCCATTTCTATTTTGTAATTATATATACTGTAGCTATCTTCAAGTTACCAATATTTTCTCATTGATATTCATCAAGTGGGAAAACAGGATGTTGGAAAGAGATAAAATGTTGCCTTATGTATTCCAAGAGGAAAAGTGTGGAAGAAATATGTAAGCTATGTGTTTTGCATAGGGATAGCATTTACAATATAATCCTACATCTTCAATGACAATAACTGTTACTTTAAAGGTAAACCACAGCTGAAGTCTCCTTAGTGACTTAATTTCAGCTATCTCTTGAAAATATGTAAGTTGGTACTCTAGTGTTATCTAATCATTCAGTAATAGTGTTCCTGCAGAAGTACAGACATGTCTGTGAAAATTCTTTCTTTGTGGATAGCTCTAGTGTCTCCAGACCTCTCTATTATTTCTTATCTTACATAGTTTAGGCATGTGTGCTAATATCCATTTATTTATTTTTCCATTTTGTGTGAAATTAAAAAAGAATTCCAACCACCAATAGAATCTCTCCATATGTCTTTATTTTTAATACTCACAAGCTTAAAATTTGCTGATGAATTTATAATGCAAAAAGATATTGACAATATTGTATAGGATAAAAAGTCTACATGTGCTAGAAATCATTATCTTACAGTTCTCTCTGGCCCCCAGGGAGCAGCTTTTTGGCATGCAGAACTGTTTATAGTGAATACCAAGTGAAGATTGATATGTGTATTCTAACAGACAATATCTTGCTCCTTTCAGTTTTGAGAAGGGCGGTATGCTCCAAATGCACTCCTTCCAAATACATTTGTTCATGTTGTCCTTGGTGTTCCACAGCAAAGGATCAGTGAGGGAGGAACCTGAGAGGATTGTTTCGGGTTAGACCTTTTATTTCAAACAACAAACTCAGATTTTTCAGTGGTGTGATCTATACACTAAGCAGATGAGTAGGGGTAATTTTTGCAGATGCTCTGTAGAGAGACTCGAGGAATGTGGCCAATGTCAAATCCAGCCAGGGACACTTTGATGTCTCAGAAAGCAGACTGGTGTCACATTCAAAAAGCTACACAGGCAGAAAGTCTGTAGCCAGCTGTTGAGACCCCTTTTCTTGTCATTACACGGCAGTGATTGCTTTCAGAAAAAAGAACAAATAAAACACCAGAGGCAAAGTAAACAACGCTTAAGGATTTCACACAAAGAATCCAGGAAAGCTAAAATATTTTTTTATATTTATTATTTTTTTATATTAGATATTTTCTTTATTTACGTGTAAATTTCTCCTTTCCCAGTTTCCCCTCCAAAAACAAAGAAACAAACAAAAACTACAAAACCAAACCCCTGTTGCCTCCCCCTTCCCCATGCCTGTCACCCCACCCTTTCCCACTTATTGGCCCTGGCATTCCACTACACTGGGGCACAGAACCTTCACAGGGCTGAAGTCCTCTCCTCCTATTGATGATTGAATTTGCAAT
>NW_022196912.1:108307612-108318663 GCF_008632895.1 Mastomys coucha | reverse complement strand
CCTCTATCAGATATAGGGTTGGTAAAGATCTTTTCCCAATTTGTTGGTTGCCGTTTTGTCCTATTAACTGCGTCCTTTGCCTTACAGAAGCTTTGCGACTTATATTTTACCCTTTTATATCTGTCTAATCCCAACATAATCTTGTTAGGAATGGGTAAGCTTGGAAGCTGTACCTTTTGACATTTGTATTCTTGTTTAATTAACAAAGACACATCTTCAAAAGAATTAATGAAAGCAGTAGGACTTATGGATATTAGTTTCATTTGCCTTTGATATATGAAATGAAAGGAAGCATTTTAATTACAGAACAGGTGTTTGGAACAATAGTATTATACACTGCAAGCTAAAAAAAATACTAAATAAGTACAGATGTTTTAATGAAGTGAGTAAAATCTAAGTAATTCAGAAACAAAGAACTTTGTTATTCATCAAAATCAAACTGCAACTAAAATACAAAAAAGCAATATTTAAACAGAAAATAGATTTTCCTATTCCTGACTTTTCTACTCATCACTATCTACAATTCTAAATTAAAAACTAAAATAAATAATCATTTATTTACCACAAAATATGACTAAACAATTGAACCATATTAACAAGGGATCTTTAGGTCTAAAAACATTTCAAAAAGGAATGAAAAAAATGTTTTTGAATAGCATGTTATCAGTACCAAACAAATATATGTAGACATTGAATGCTTGATTCCAGGTCCACTGTTGGCAACAGCTTGCAGCAAAATATGGTGTACATTCTTGGTATATTGACTGACGACAAAGTTACACAGCCCTGGCCAAATTTATTTTAGAAGTATAAGTCAATATTGATTGAACATGTGAGGTTGACAGATGAGGAAAAAATCCCATTTCCTTATACATCAAAAAAAATAAGAAAGGAAAAAGAAAGAAAGAGAGAGAGTAAAAGAGAAAGAGAAAGAAACATTGAGTCTGTAAGTTAGAGGGAATATATATATCATAAAAATTTTAAGACGTATTCTAAATCAAGATGACCTTGATAATTGTGCTAATGAAGTTGAGTTCAGAAACCAACATCCCACATAAATGATAAAGTATGTGATAGAACTATTAAAATATGGGCTGTATTAGAATACAGAATCATATCTTTTTATGTAACCAAAGAGAGACTTTTAAGACATAAATCATTGTTAGATGCTCGTAGTAGTTGGCTGGTGACTCTAGAGGTAATGGTTAAAAGCCACCAAGTGGACACCTGGCCATTCCCAGAGTACATCTTCCTGGTCCCTCCACTGTTGTTGGTATGTTTTTCTTTTCTTTTAAAATTGATTTTATGTTTTTGAGTTGCCAGCAGTTGAACCTAGAGCCACGTATGTGATGAGTGTATACTATACTTCTTAACTATATCCCAAACCCTGTTTTCACTTTTTAGTTTTTAGCAGGATTTCACTAAGTTGTACTGATTTACCTTGAGCTTTCTTTGTTGGTACAGGCAGGTCCGGAACTCATGCTCGTCCTCCTCCAGCCTTGTGAATAACTGGTATAACATGTCTGAGCCAGTAGGTTGGGCTTCTGATATTTCTCTTGACGTAAAAAGTAAATACACATACAATAAGCTTTAAATTAAAAACAAAAACAAAAACAAAAACACAAGTGGCACAGTGAAGTCCTCATTGCTGTCACTTTACCAGCCAATGCAGGGTTCTTGAGATCCTCCTATGTAAGTCAGATACAGATAACCCATGGCTGCTCACCGCTTTATATCAGAGATTTGCTTTGAAGAACTTAGATGTCAATAAAGGAAAAAATGGTTATTGTAAGACCTGAAGAGCCTTACATCAAGGATCTCCCACTCACAGAAACAGAGATGGAGATCAATGCAACAAGAAAGAGGTTTATTAATCAGGTGCGCTGGGGTTGTCCTGCAATCAGGGCAGAGGTGATCCCCAACACTCCAAGCACACAGTCTTTATACAATTTTTGAGGGTAGACTTCGGTAACAGCATGAATTGATTTATACCCATTTGAGGCCTGTGCTGACCTTTCTCAGGATTGGTGGCCCCCAGGCAAGGTGTGGCCTTAATCACCAGAAGGGGGAACTGAAACATTTTTGGTCATTATCTGCACCTGCCCTGCCCTGTCCTGCAATCAGGCATAAAGTTTGTATTGTTGGGACATTCCAGGAAGGGAGTGTACATTCCTGGCAGGGTCTTTCAGCAGTCATTCTATGTTCTTTAGGGTTACACAATTATGTACTGACTATGCAAATAATGCTCCACCTTATCATTCTGATACATATGTGCCAAAATTCCAAAATCCTGTAGAGAAAATTCAGACTCTGGAACACATACCATGCAAAGGATATTCATTTTATAACACATAATGTTAGAAATACCTTCAGGTAAAAAATTAAAACTAAGGTAAATCTTGCCTATCCAAAAGTTGTTTTCAGTTATTACTTCTCCCTCCAACTTTGACTTCCTTAAATTGATCTCGAAGGCATCTGAACTCACACCTGTGTTCACACATACACATACATGTACATGTGCCACACATACATTAATTGGATCCATTTTACTAGTGGAAAGTTAAAGCTGTATCTCTCCTCTCTCTCTCTCTCTCTCTCTCTCTCTCTCTCTCTCTCTCTTTCTCTCTCTCCCCCTCCCTCCCTCTCCCTCTCTCTCTCTCTCTCTCTCTCTCTCTCTCTCTCTCTCTCTCTCTTTCTCTCTCTCCCCCTCCCTCCCTCTCCCTCTCTCTCTCTCTCTCTCTCTCTCTTTCTCTCTCTCTCTCCTCTCTCTCTCTCTCTGTCTCTCTCTCTCTCTCCCTCCCTCCCTCTCTCTCTCTCTCTCCTAGCTACATAGAAGTTCCACTACTTTTAAGATTTTGCAATCACAAACATAAGAATTTCATTTCAGATAAAATTATGAGCTACCATTTTTTGCAATGAGTTCCCCAATATAGTTATTGAAATAAATAGACTAAATAAATAGTTTTTAGAATAAAAAGACAGATGTCATTGGCAGCTTGTGAAGCTACATATAAACTTTACCTAAGTAAGAAAGCCTGAAACTTTCATCTGACTTATTTTTAAAAAATATGTTTCATGGAAATATGCAGTTCTTTGATTTTTAAAGAATCAAACCACTAAGTTTTTTTTCAAAGCCTCATTTATCTTTGTTAGCAACTACCTACAGTGGTTATAAAGCCATAGAATTTTCATATTTGCATTCTAAATGATTTGAGCACTAGAATTATATGTTAAATATCTATGTATATCTATGTATTATGTATATTATTTTAGAGAATGAATGGGAACATGTGGTTTTTAGCTTTCTTTAAGATAATTACAGTTATTTGGTGATTAAGAATGATTCTAGTACTCAAGAATAAGGATGTGGTAGTTTGACTAGTTTATACATTTCATGACAAGACAGTTTTCACTCCTTCATCATTTAAGGAAATGTCAACTTTATATTGTTTATACTCATTCTTCTAACTTGTACAATGTATCACATTAAAATTATACACTATTTCCTTATTGTAAATTGCTAGTAAATTATTAAATATTTATTTTTAAAATGATTAAGATGTTTGATAAATGAGCCAACAATTACCTTATCTTCATTTAATGAATTTTTATTTTTGTTGAAAAACAAGATGATAGGAAACATTGAATTTATATTAGTATTAATTATCAATATACTCGAAACTGCTAAATAATTTGAAAATGAAGAATTAAAGCATATATACTGCATTAAAGTGTGGGCCTTCTTCACTGTTAACTTAAAAGGAAAGCTGTATGAATAAGCCCTGTAGAAAATCCTATAATTATGTACTGCAAAATTGTAGCTCTATGTTTACCTAATCAAATAAGTATCTACCTTGACATTTGTGTGTTTAAATTAAATATTTGAGTTTTACATTAATTTTTATATATAAACACAAACATATATGCAAGTACTGGTATAAATATAAAGTTTAAACTCATGTTTGAGTTCATAGAAAGTTAACATTTTTAAAGTTTGTTTGCTTCTTAAAGAAACCAAAAATCCACATGTGCTTGCTTTTCAGAACATAGAAAAGAATCAAAGAAGTATAATCTTAACTTCACTTAACTTTATGTATTATATAAAATGAATATATTTTGTCTCAATGTATAGATATATATACATATACATTTACTAACATATATACATAGTTACTAATGATACATACATATGTACTAATGATACATATGTATGTATACATACATATGTATGTACAATGTACTAATGATACATATGTATGCACATATGTACATATGTATCATTAGTACACTGAATTATATTACATTGTATACACAGACACACACACATATATATATACATATATATATATATATATTTAAAATGTATTTGATCATTTTTCATTCATTCAAATGTTTGACTTTTCCATGCAAGGACACCTGCTTTTATTTGAAGTAGTAAATTTTTTCTAAACTCATTGAGATCATTCTTATCATTGTGATCTGAAGTAATTTTGATACACATTAATCATTCTTTTCAGTAAATTCACCCCTCAGGTTTGTTTTTATGTATGGATTTTAACATAAGAAATAACATCTTTACTTATATTCACAAAATATAACTGTTTTTCTGGAAAATGTGGCAAAATTTTTTGCTAAATTGTATATCAAAGGAAGTTTACAACTATTTTTTAAGTTCTTGTTTTGTTGGTTTGTATTAATCTGAGGGTTGTTTGGTCAGTGGGAAAGTCATCTATAGTTCTGTGTCATATTAATTGTGAAATCATGCTGATTTCATTTTCTCAAGTACTCTCCAGATCTATTCTGTTTTTCTTAATTTGTATGTGTGTGTATACATGTTTGTTTGTTGTGTTGTATTTGTGTATACAGATAGCTATGTGTCAAAGACCAGCTTCTACAAGACACCAGTCAGTGCTACCATTGATCTTGTTCCTTGACTTCGAAAGGTAGCTTACTCAACTAATAGCACCGTCTTTTCTGAACTTCAAACTGTTCCCTAAGATTTTCTACATCAGAGCCACTAACAAAAACATCTTTCCCTAGCTTCACTAACAATTTATTTTCCAAAATGCTTTCTAAAGGCAGTGGTCATTGTTCACAATCCACATTTCTAAATTCTTTTCTAAGGTGGTGATTGAATCATTAATCTGCTCCAGCAGCAATGCCTGAAAGAGATCAAGCTATTACTACTGTGAGAGCCCTTGACACTGCCCAGTGAAGGGCTGGAAGTCCTCTTAGAGTTTTCACTGAATTCTCAGATTATGAGGGCTGTGAAGGCAACAAGCAGAGCAAAACTCCACAACTCCATAAAGTCCCCAGAATATCCTCAGATTCATGCCAGTCTGAGACACACCCATTGTGGTGCTGGGCTGCATTCCATGAGTTCTAAGTCCATTTGAGGAGCATTTGTTGTTCCTCTTGCCTGACCTTCAACAGCTTTGGAAGCCACTGGAGAGTCCTAGATTGCCTCAAGCTAAAGCCTTGGATCTCCATGGGTACTGTAAACCAAATTCCTCTTCTTTTTCCTCCTCCCTCTCTTCCTCCTCCTCCTCCTCCTTTTTTAATTGGTTATTTTATTTATTTACATTTCACAATGTCCCCCCTAAAAGTCTTCTACTCCATCCCCCTTCCCTCTGCCTCCACAAAGGTGCTACACCAACCACTCACCCACTTCTGCCCCATTGTCCTATCATTTCCCCTAAGCTGGGGCATCAAGCCTTCACAGGACCTAGGGCTTCCCCTCCCATTGATGCTAGACAAGGCTGTTCTCCACCACATATATAGCATGGAGGCATGTGTATTCTTTGATTGGTGGTCTAGTCCCTGGGAGATCTGGGAGAGGGAGGGTCTGGTTGGTTCACTTGGGATAGTTACCACTTGCCTCTGTAATCCTGAACAAAGCCCAGTGGCTGAGAAGGACATAGACTCCAAGTATTCAGCTTGTCAAGGTTTCATGGCAAGCCCTATTAACTGCTGGGACAGTTCACTGACTGTAGAAAGGACTTGTTTGCTAAAACGTATGTGTGTGAACCTGTCATCTATTGAAAAACATTTAAAAATTTAGGGTCTTTAATTGCTCATCTTGCCCAATTTCAATGTATATTTTAATATAACATTTAATTTTCAAGTCAACTGAACTACCAAAGAAAGTCATTTTCTGCCATGTCACAACTTCTGTAATCTTATATCCAAAGACCTCCACCCAGCTGTAGAGTCTCCATTTGAATTGTTAGACCAATGTCACACTCATGGTCAAATGTCTGTCTGTCTATCTATCTATCTATCTATCTATCTATCTATCTATCTATCTATCTATCTATCTATTTTCCCCTTGTAGTAAAGTAATAAAGTGAAAAAACAAAGCTGTAGAAACAAGGTTCTGTGAATATAGAAACCAAGTTTTTGAGAATATAGGAAGTTCTGGGATTGTAGAAATAAAATAAAATAAGAGAGCCATAGTCCAGCTCTTGCAAGCAGCAAGCAGTGTGGAAACAATGTTTTACAGTAGCAAGCAGCAGCTTCAGACACTGGGAAGTTGTATTTCAGAGACAGCCAAGGACATGCTGTGAAGACAAAGTTCTGGTGGTCAGAATGCTGAGACAGAATGACCAGGCCATTCTGACTAAGCTAAGTAAAGCCAAAACAAAAATAACTAGTGGTCGCAATGTCGATAAGGTCCACGAAAACAAGATTAGCAATTCTCAAAAAAAGCCCACCACCTCCTGTGGTGAATTTAGAAAAAGACCACAAACTGTCACCCTGACCTTGCTGATGACAATCCCCCCTACCACCTAGTTACTCAGCCCCTTCCCAGGGGCTTTTCAAGGCCAGGTGCAGAGCTGGATAGGGAAGTTGGCTGACTAAGCCAAGAACAGCCCCCTGAGCAAGCCAACCAATGCCTGATGAGATCCTTTGTCCTGTGTTCCACCAGCCAGAGTAAGCCAGTTAGCCCTGTTGCAGAAATCGGCCCTCTGTAAAGTAGAAAAGATGTATGCTTTCTGAGTTTGAGGTTGACCCCCTCCATAAGGGTGGGCAACCCCACATAAATGGACCATTAAACCTCATGTTATTGCAACAATCTATTGTCAATGTGTATTCTCTGGGTTGAGCCTAGGTTACTATAGTAGAACAAACATTTCAGAGCTAAATGTGGTTTTTGATAGAGTGAGAGTGTTTTGGTGGGAATGGTTGCTCACACTTACAAAAGCATTGCTCAAGGGCACAGATCTGTTAGACAAAAATACATTTAGAAATATTTTAACTTCTAATAAAGCCCTTATTTTAACAACTATGTTAATCTTTCTGCTTTATAAATATTAGATCAAAAGCTACTATCTCACATCTCATCTAACAGCAATTTTAATGTTTTGAATTAACTTCTTTTTTTTTTCTCCAGGATAAATATTTGCTCTTTCTTATATTTTACTTTTGAGTGGTCATTTCCAGATCATTCATTCTTCTCAATCCATTTTCTGAATATTTTCAGTTAGTGATTATCCAATTCCAAAACTGGAGTGGCTGATGCTCAAAATATATTTTAAGAAGTAGAGCGTTAATTGTTCTTCATGAAATTTTTAAAAAACAAATACCAACAGTTCACTGCAGTGTTACAATTATTTGTTGCATTATTATTGCTGCATAAAATGCAGAATTCTGAGTACACTATGTTCTGTAAATAACCCAAGCATATATTTGAAATCGAAGTGCTATAGACTTGATATATTATTCAACTACCAAATAAAGAGCAAGATTTGACAGGAATGTACTATGGAAAAATTTAAAACAAACCACAGAAATCTCTTGCTGAGAACTAGATCCTTAATATGTTCCAGATTTTGCTAACAACAAGCATAACTTTATTTTTATGTGTAGATGTGTAAAATAACATGATCATGCATTAGAACAAGAACATCTAACAAGTTCTCTTACGAAAGCCAAGCAAACATTGGAATAGTGATTAAATGTCTGTGACAAATTTCACTTTTATAGCCTGTCTATTTCACATCTCACATTTTGAATTCTTTATTGCTAATAGGGAACAAACAAAACATCTTTTTTTGGAAGTGCTACCTGTTACTTGTGGTATGTAAACACAATAAGGGCACAACTCCACTCTCGTTTACTAAAATCAGGGACCACAAAATGCTCACATAAACATGGAATCTATATAAGAATGGTGTAAATTTTAAAACATGTTAAAGCTTAGGATTTAAATAATACTATTTATTGACTATGATTATTTTTATCTAGTTCTTTTTTTTTTAGAAATTTTACGTCATATCCTTATGAATTTTTCTTAAGCCTCTCCTCAAAGGCTTAATCTATTCAACAACTAAATAAATAAACATGCATAAATGAAAACATCAGCTTTAGCCCGACACGATCATTTCTTACATATTTTCAAGCATTTTTCTCTGCTGCTTTGTTTTCTGTATGTTAGAAATGCCTTTGCTCTCAGCATTAAATGAACTAGAAGCAAACCGGAAAGGGACAGAGCACATGGTTTTTCACTTTAACACTCTCCTCCACTCTTTGTAGCGTGACCTGAATATATTTATTAAAATCTTAGCAGTACTTTTAATCCAAAACATTAGAAATTCAATAATTCTTTTCTGTGAAGTTGTCCAGAGACTATGGAATGGAAATACTTAAATGTCATTATAAATTTATCTAATCCACAATGGCTTTAGTAGTAATACACCTGTTCTTTGAAACGTAGGCTTAGTGAGTGTGCATGCTGGCTATTTTGCTAACCACTAGACATTATTACTGTCATTATCTATCTTTCTTGAGGCATCCTCAAAGTCACCAATTATGTTCAAAATGTCCACTTCTATAGTGCGTGATGGGCATTTGTATGTTTGGAGCATTTTAGGGAATAAAAGTCAGTTAAGTGCTTCACCTTTGTTTTTTCTTTTTTCTTTTTTCCTTTTTTTTTTTTTTTAAATTGAGACAGTATCTTTTGGAAACACAGACTCTCAGTTGAGAAATGTTGCCATAGAATTAACTTATTGGTTAATGAATGATGTGGAAGAATCCAGCTCCACTCTTTGGCAAGCAATCCTGATTTTTATAATAAATCAGTCTGAGCAAGCAAAGAGGAATGATACAGTGAGCAGCATCCCTTAACTGTTTTCCTGTTCTTACTTCCAATTGTGTTAATGCTCTGACTGCCTCCCATGATGGTCTGTAATGTGGAAATATAAGTTATATAAACCCTTAGTCTCCAAATTGATTTTCCTCGGGATGTTTTATTACAGCATTAAAAATGCTAAGACACCAGCAATTCAGTTCCCAATGTTTGCAAGCATGGGACTCTTCATTAAAATAGACTGAAATTTCATATGAAGTAAGTTGGAGTTGTTCTTCTTATGGATCATAATGATTACTTCAAATAATCTTACAAATTCCTTTTAGATATGTATAAAATGTGTCAGAGACCTCCAAATGCTTCACTGGAGTCAATTAGATAATGGAGACATATTTAAAAGATCTTTAAAATATATTAAAATAATTACTGATTCATTGTAACTAATTAAAACATTTTGTAGGGTTTTTTTTTGTCTTCTGATTGATTCCATAGGACTCAATGTAATTATGAGGTTCAGAAGAAGGCACAGAAAATTTCTATATTATAAAATACAACAAGTCTCATGAGGCAAATACATTAGGTTAGATTTGTAGATTGCTGAATACAGATATTACAGTATTTAAGAAATATATTGTGAGCTCACAAGGTCCTTTCAATGGTTCAGAGAGCCTTAGAGCCAAATAGAATCTGGGAGAAAGATTAATGTGATAGATTACAATCATATGAAAGCAGGGTCATGAACTTTTGGTTAGATAATGCGCCCATATATTCATTAAGTCTCAGAAATGAATATATAATGTGATTATATTAAGGGATGCCAGATAAAGTTCTAAGACAGATTTTTAATGCTATTCCCAAGACATAAGAATTATATTAGTCAACAACTTGGAAATCAAGAACTGCAGCTCAGGTCTTCTAGCATGAACTGCTATTTCTCTCATGAATGAATACCAACATTCCATTTTAACACACAATGTTCTAGTTTTAAAGTATTCTTGGTAATGGCAGTATTATTCAGACAGTACACCTATATCATATGAGGTCTTTTTCCAGTGTAGCAGAATATCTGCCATTGAAACTTTAATGTGTTGGTGCTGGCAAGATGTCTTAATGGTTCAGAGCACTAGATGCTCTTTCAGACAACTTAGGTTAGACTTATTCCCAGTACCCATACAGCAGCTAATAACCATCTATAACTCCAGTTCTAAGGCATCATCTAACACACTCTACTAATCCCTGGGCACTAGGCATGCAAGTACTGCACAAAAAAACAATTGCAAGCAAAATATTGATATGTACAAAATAAAAATAAAAGATGTTTGTAAAAATATAGAACTTCATGGAATATAGAAAATATTTTATTCATAAGAAGTTTGGTTATATGCAAATTAATATTTTTCTAAGTAATGTTATTATACACATTAGTATGAATATAGAGTTGTGTGCAGATAAACTATGTAGAATGCATGTGGAATTTCAGTTATGAATGATACTTTTAAATATTAATCAGATTATTTCTCCTTGTCAAAGTCATATGCTGCACAAAGTTTTGGTTACGTATTTTGCTTAATGTAGATTCTGTTTCAGAGGCATTGAGTAATGTGACTATTATAAACACAATGAATGTATTATTAGAAATATATTTAATATATTTATTTACTTTTTAAATCTATTTGTTTAACTGGAACTTAGGTTTTTTTTAGTATATAATGAGTATTCATTTATTTATTTATTTATTCATTTTAAGATATTTTCTTAATTTACATGTAAATTTCTCCATTCCCAGTTTCCCCTCCAAAAAACAAAGAAACAAACAAAAACAACAAAAACAAACCCCTGTTGCCTCCCCCTTCCCTATGCCTGCCACCCCACCCTCTCCCACTTTCTGGCACTGACATTCCCCTACACTGGGGCACAGAACCTTCACAGGGCCGAAGTCCTCTCCTCCTATTGATGATCGAAT
>NW_022196912.1:108281420-108306304 GCF_008632895.1 Mastomys coucha | reverse complement strand
CAAATAACCCTATTAAAAATGGGGTACAGAGCTAAACAAAGAATTGTCAATTGAGGAACACCGAATGGTTGAGAAGCATCTAAAGAAATGTTTGACATGGAACTTAGTTTTAAGCCACTATGTTCCAATCCTCCTCTCAAATCTCAAGGCCCCAGTATCTATCATTTCGAATGTCACATAAATGAAGTCACATAGGTTAATTACACCTGTGAATAAAATCAGGCAGAATATATCATTCTATAGTTGGTTTCTTCACTGAGTCTAATGCCCTTTATTGTACTACAAATCAAAATATTATTTTCATGTCAAGTTTGAGAAGTAATCCCCTATATGAGTATGCATCACATTTTTATCATTGATTCTTTGTTGGATATGATTGACCTCATATTGTTATTGTTATAAAAATGGCATAATAAATACCAAAGTACAATATCTCTTTCATAAACATGTTGTATGTCTCTTGATGCATACCCATATGTTAAGTTCTAGATGATAGTTTTCCCTTTGGATAGCAGTTGATCTGCTGTTACTTTTGAGAACACGTTCTTTGCTTCTCATGGTAGACATATAAATTTAGTTTTCACCCAAAATATACAGTTCTCTCTTGTTTCTTACCAACAATTTATATTTTCTTTTTACTTTTTCACAGCAGTTGTACTAGCAGAAATAGGATGGTGTATCATCCTGTTGTGATTTATATTTATATTTCCTTCTTGATTGATCAAGCTAAACAATTGTTTGTAAGTTTGTTTGTTTGGTTGGTTGGTTGGTTAGTTTTTGCTATTAGCAGGTCTGTTTTTGAAGAAGTATTAATCTAGAAATGCGCTCATATTTTTATTAATAGTGAAACATCTGCATCTAAGTTTCTCATAGAAATTCTACCAGAACTGTGGTTAGATATTGAAACAGCAGAAAAGAAACTGCAAGAGTAGCAGAAGAAAACCAGAGAAGTCTTCTGAGCATTCAGCCTTCTTAGTCTTATCACCGCAGGCCTTTCTTCTTTTATTGAATACATACAAAATGCACAGATATCCAAAGACAAACAAAATACATAGAATTAGATCACACTGAGCTATTCTGCACAAAAATATAAAAGTCAAAAGAATAACAAAATATTGTATATATTGAAAAAAATAATTTCAACATACTCCCTGTCTTTGCTCTCAACCTCATTATGAAAATAATAAAATCTGACCCAGGTTAGATCTGTCTTTTAAGATTATATCTTAAGTGTCAAACATTGATTAGTCAAATGTTATAAAAGGAAACATTTATGTACAGCATAATGGCATGAGAATCACTGCTTGAATACACACAGGAAAAAATATGATAGGAGAAATACCACAGCTAGAGAAGAGTAGTTCCTAAGGGAAAAATGTGCAATTCAACAGAAAAACACAGCCATTTTCACTGTATACATTCTGATGAGAAAATCTTCAAATAGAAGCTAGACTAGAAAAATTAAAGGAGTGGCTATGCCTGGAGTTATATTTGAAATCTGAATTCTCTAATCACAATATCTTCTAAAATAGGCTTAAAGCATACCAATAGTGGTACAGAAAGCAGCACAACCTGGATTTTACTCTTCTATAATCACACATGGTATTGGTCCGACACTGTAACCCAGTATTCCAGATAGTGAGTGTTTTGAAGGGTTTATGGTGTATGGTGAAGCAGACTTTATATTAAGCCAAAAAATAGGTGTTAATAGACTCTTGAAAATTACATAAGAGGAGTAGAGGATAATTTTAGCACAATAGAATTGAATTAGGAAATTATAATCACGAAAGAAATGTTTTGGACTCTCTTAAATCACTCTGTAATCACAGTGTTAAGTAACCAAATAATCAAGAATTGTAAAAATGTAAATTTATCCAGATCTGTTAAATGGCATAAGGTAAATGTAAAATAATCTCCCTAAATCAAATCAGAATGAAAAAAATATAGGTTAGATACACAGGAAGAGCAACAACTTTCTGTAATTCTTTGGTAAACTCTATTGATATGAAAACACTAATTCTACAAAAATTTGTTCTGGACAATGAGTAAGCCTTGGTCTTAAGGATACAGGCTTTGGATTGTCAGCAGAGTGGTACTGGTCTATCTTCCCTTGTGGCTATGTTTACCTTAGATAACACTGTCTGCAAGGGCAGTTGACATATTGGTTGAAAATCCTTGTTTTCTTTTGGTTTCTATTACTGTGATAAACACTCTTGCCAGAATTATCTTGAAGAGAGAAGTCTTTTTCGTCTCACACTTATGCATTGTAGTCCATTTTTGAGGTGATCCCAGATAGGAGCTCAAGGTGAGTATCTAGAGGCAAAGAAAAATGCTTTCTTACTGGTTTGGTCTCTCGTTCATGTTTATCTTCCTTTCTTAAACTGCCTGGTCCTATGTGCTTAGGAAAAATATCACTCACAATAGATGGGAGTTCCTATTTCAATTAGAAATCAAAAAAGTACTCCAGATTCAGGTCCACAAGCCTATCTGATGAAGACAATTGTTTACTTTCTGTTTCTCTTCCTTCTATGTCAAAGTGACAAGCAAGATTAACCTTTGTAACAATCAAAACCGTGAAATGATAGAGCCCATCCTTCCACTCTCCCCTGTATGGAAAGACCCTAAAATGTTGATCTTAGGACCTCATGAAGAACTTGCCTAGTAGTCAATTATACTTAAAGGAGATTTAACTCTGACAATGTATTCTAAGAAGAGCTCTCTATTGTGTTCTCTTAATTCCTGGGTATATTTCTCTGCTAGTATCGTATTTATAAAAACCTAATCCTTTATGCTATAAGAAATTAGGACTAGGGCAATATGTAAAACAAGGGACAAATTGTGGGGAGCTGCAGCTGTCACCCTATACATATATATTGAACACCTGGTGTCCGGCCAGAGCAGAGAGCACTGAGATAAACAAGCCTTAGTTGGAAAAGCTGTGTGCCTCTAGTTTGTGATGCAAGCTGGCATGATTTTCCCATAGCCTATTGTGCTTTGCCACGTAGCTGATGCTGATTGGGACCAGGGAAAATATTTAACCCACAAGGGTTTGGGGCTGGATATAGATATAGATATAGATAGATATAGATAGAATTAGGGCTGGTGATGGGTTATGTAAGATTTAGGAGTAAGTATTTAGAATTGGGGCTGGTAATGGGATAGGAGAGAAGATGTAGATATAAAAGTTAGATGTAAGGATAGATGTAAGATATAGATAGAATTAGGAATAAGTATGTAACTAATAAGATGTAAGTAGTAATATAAAAGAAGCTAGCTAGTAAGAAGTAAATATGAAGGTTCCTGATTAAACTGCATGGAGAAGGGCTCGGTGTTTGCCTCCTTACTTCTAACTGGACGGGTAAGGCGGCCGACAACAAATGGCATGCTGCTTCTTATACCATAAGTGATTATAATCTATAATGTTGCAATGGACTGCTAAATATTTTGATATGGAACATCAGGAAGATAAATGGAGTATTTTCTTCTAAAGCAGAGTATTTAAAAGTCTAAGGATAAGGAGATGACAAAGTCCTGACCAATACACATATTATCCAATTAAAGGTGTACAGTAGGGTAAATTGCAATAAAAATCTAGAAAAAAAAGTGAGATACCTGGCAGAAGACAATAAAAATCCAGAAGTGGGGCCTAAGAGATGGCTCAGGGATAAAAGAACTGTCACTCAGGGTGATTACCTGACTCTATACTCAAAAATAATGTCAATGAAGGGATTACAAATAAAGGTCAAAGAGTTGGGAATATTATTGTCAGTTTCTTGGAGAAGGGTGTTAGGGTGGGTGCTGATGAAAATGAGTCTGTAGATGTAGAGACTGTAAGGTGGGTGTAGTATGCTTCCTGCTATGAGTTTTATCTCCCCGATAAATTTTATACAAGACATCAAGTTTTGAAAGTAAATTTAGAAGTATTAGAATAATTCATCTTTAGAGAATATAAAAATTGACTAGGAATGTGGAAGAGGATTCCCAGAAAATACTAAAGATGACACTGAAGTTGGAGAAGAAACATCTTGAGAAATGCTTAAATAAAAGAATAAGAAAATTGTTCTCTAGAGAGAACTCATTGTTTGGGAGTTTAAGTTTATGGTCCAAGAATTTGAGGGAGAAAAAAATATCTATAAGATTTTGTATGTGGTGATATTTTTAAAAGGTACAGATAACTAAATAGTTGGGAAGTCTCTTTAAAGATAAAATATAGATTTAATTGCAGTTTCTCACAGAGAAAAACAGTAGATAAAGAGGGGGAAGTACCAAGATGAAAGTAGCAGAAATATTTCTTTCACTTACTTTATGTGATAGGATTGAAAATATAAAGGCAATCAAGAACAGAATTGGAGGTTTAATAGAGGAAGAAGCCAAAGTTAATCTGAGAGAAAAGAATGAAAAATTGAATGGTAAAGGCCAATAACAATGGAATTTGAAAGGAACAAGTGATATATATCCCATTTACATGTATCATGATCACAGGGAAATCTCAAAGGCTATTGAAATGAATGGTAGAAAGAAATACTTTTCCAAAAGACAAAGCAATTGATGACCAGGAAGGGCTATACTAAAGGATAGGGGAAGACAAGTGACCAACTGACAATAGATTGTCTTACTTTGAGTCCGAAAGAATAAACTTCTCTCATAGAGAGGTAGATAGGCAAAGCAACAGCTATCTAATTATGTTGCTGTTTCTGGTCCTGCTTTGTTTGTTTTGAAAAAAGCCAAACTCCAGTGATTTTAAAATAATCAGAAGTGAGTGTTCTTAATAAAGTCAGAAGTGATGAGCGGAGGAAGAGTTCTTCTTCTGCTTTGTCTCAGTGTGTCTGCACTAACCCATAAATATGTATTTTCCTGAACATGTAAATTGTATGTAAATTAAGTAAAAGATAGTACTGGAGGAATGTTTATGACATTAGTGAAGAAGCCTTTTTCACAGTCAGAATCATTTTGAACTCAAAGACAGAGCAAGGACATTGGAAACAATTACAGAAAAAAATAAACTTCATTATTTCTGATCTAAAATTAGTGAGCTATAAATGGCCCCATTAACAAAGCACAGCTTTGTCATTATTGCGATTGTAAAAGGCATATTTATCAAGTGTCATTAATTTACATGATTATTTGTCAAGCAGATGATTCATAAATTTAGGTGCGCTCAAAAGGCAGACACATCTCCCAGTAGGGGTCAAAGAACAGAGTATGAAAAACTAAATTAAATGCCAACTACTCTTTCTAAGAAATTTTAGCTCTGTTTCTACTACTGAAGCTACAGTTTGATCCTGTAGTTTTGCTCAAGGCCATTCAGATTCTGCAGATACACACAAACTCACAGAGAACACAGCAATTTCCCAGCACTCCTGAAGTTGTTGCAGTGTAAGCATTTGTTATATTGGAAATTATAAATCTGTTCTCTTGGTATTGTAAAATTTTAGTTTTGTTTAAAGTAACTGACTTAGGTCACTCTGTTTGAATGGAAAGAGGAAATCAAGGATGACTAGAAAAAACAAAGAAGAGGAAATCAGTAATGTAAGTAGAGGGTTTTAAAATCTTCTTTACACTTGTCTTTTTGCACAGGACATACACTGATATTAAAATGGGATATACAAAATCCTCACTGAGTACTGTACTTATTCAAACCTAACTTTGATAATATGAGTAAATATCTTTTAAATATACATTAGATATTGGATGTTGCATTTTATGCATGAGAGAAATTAGGCTAATTCCTAATTGGAAAGAACAAATAGGAATAGGAATAGTTCACTTTAGAATCTTTGAAAGCAGACTTATTTGATTCAAGAAAGATAGTTCAGATAACCTTCTTGTGTTGGTTAGACTTCTAGTTAAAATCTAAGAAAATATCTGAATTAAAGTTATTAAAATATTTTTTATTTTTTTTCCATAAATTATTTATTCACTTTCCATTCTGATTGCCTACTACCACCCTTTTTTCTTTTTTCCCATTAATTAATTAATTTATTTGCTTTACATCCCGATTGCCTAGCAGTTGCCTCTTCCTGTTACCCCTCTCACACAGTCCCTTTTCCCTGAGTATCAACTCACCCCAGTACACCAAGTCACTGCAGGACTATGCATATCATTTCCTACCGAGACCAGTCAAGGCAGCCCATCTAAAGCAAAGGATCCAAAGTGAGGCAACACAGTTGCTGCTCAAGTTGTTGGGGGACCTTCATGAAGTCCAAGCTGTACATCTGCTACATATGTGTGGAGCCTATGTCCATCCCAGTGCTTGCCCTTTTATTGGTGGTTCTGTCTCTGAAAGTTTCCAAGTTTCCAGGTTAGATGACTCTGTCATTCATCCTGTAGAGTCCCTATCACTTTCGCCTTCCTCAATTCTTTCCTCAGTTCTTCGACAGACTCCCTGAGCTCCATCTGATGTTTGGCTGTGAATTTCTACATAGACAATTATGCTAGGCTCCTGTCTGCAAGCATAACAGAGCATCTTTAATAGTGTCAGAGCTTGGTTCTTGCCTATGGGATGCATCTCAAGTTAGGCTGGTCATTGGTTGGCCATTCCCTCAGCCTCTGTTCCATCTTTGTCCTTGCACATGTTGTGGGCAAGACACATTCTGAGTTGAAGGTTTTGTGTATGTGTTTATGTCCTTATTCCTTCACCGGGAGTAAAATATTTCCTAGTTCAGTATTATAAATTATTAATAAGAATAATAAACAATGTTTAATATGTGGTCTAATATATGACGAAGTAAGTGTGGGGATGTTTCATCACCTGTCTATCTGTACTCTTTTTTGGGGGGGATAGGTATGCACTTTTGTGTATGTGATGTAGCATAAGTGTCCATATACACATGGAAGACACATGAGAATGTCTAAAGGTCTTGTTTGTCACTCTCAATATGTTTTTCCATTAAAGAAGTATAATTGTTGGGTAATCTTGATGCTTAATGCTTACAATAGAACATTTGATCATTTGGTTTTCCAAACTGATTCACGACTTCAACAGTGTTTAGGAGGAAAGTCTTCAGTTTCTCTCTCTTTCTCTCTCTCTTTCTCTCTTTCTCTCTATAAATATATATATATGTATATATATATCATCTCAAATGAATAAATTAATATAATTGATAGAAATACAGAAAACTCATGAAGCCAAATGTAATGAACTGAAGCTGGGTCAATTGTTGGAATGAAAAGTTTCCTGAACACCTAGGTTCCTCCTTTGTAAAAGTACCTATAACTCTAGATGCGCATTCACAGTTTTGAGTCTGCAGAGATGATTGGTATGCTGGCCCAGTGCTGAAGTGCTCTGATTTTAGAATTGGGAATTAAAGCCTTTCTAAAAGAGAAAGGAATGGTAGGTTCTTTGATAGTGAAAACCACAGCAAAACTGGAATGACTCAGAAAGCAAAGCCATCTGGCTTAACAAATAAACAGCCAGAAAGGGAATTGTCTCATGGCCACTTCTGAGCTTTTTGTAAGCATTTGTGAATAGTTCATGTGATGTATTAGTTTCCTAGGGTGACCATAATTGGGTTGTTTAAAATAAGAGAAATATACTACCTAAAAGTCCCTAAAATCAGCTCATTTCTACCAATGGCATTAAGGTCACATTCTCTGAAGACTCTGTGATGATCACTCCTTATTTATGAATAGTTTCTGAGAAGTTATCAACTTTCAGTGTCCCTTGATTTGTCATTCTATATCTGCCATTCCAGGCTTTTCCTTTATGCATGTGTGCTACCTGTGTGACTTTCTAGTCCATACTTCCACGGATATAGAAAGCACTGGTTGGGTAATGGCTTACTCTAGCCAGGTTTGAGGCCATGTTAACTTGATCAATTTTTCAAAGCCTTTATTTAAGGTATAGGCACAACAGGATGAGAGTGGTGCATACTTTTGATGGGGCTCATATTTTAAGTTCTATAATACAAGGGAATTTCAGAATATTGATACATTAATTATACTAGTACCATTCATATTTCCCCTTTGCCCAACTAATTTTGAATTTCCATTTTGTTTTTTAATTCATATTTAATTTAGGAGTATTTACATTATAATCTAGAGGTACGAACAAAACTTTAATTGCATTGTCAAGGAGTGTGAAAGCCAATTTATCTATTAATAGCAATGAATTAAGGGAATATAAATGTGTGAAGCCAGAAAAGACAATACATTTGTTGTCTGCTCCATTTCTTAGTGGTGTTTTGCCATTATGAACCACACACCAGTTCATGCTTTCTATTATTGTTACTTACTAGCTCTCAGTAATGTGCACATTTCCCCATACCCTTATTATTTCTTTTACACTCCGTTTTTACCTTCAGGCAACTTTCCAAGTTATGCATTTCTAAAAGTACAAATATGTGTTTCTGCCAAACCTATAAATTGACAATCATTTATAAATTAACAAATAAATTGTTCTGCAACAGGGCAATATAAACATAGATAAAAAGACAGGTAGATATTTCACTCATGCAGTTCCAAATTCTTGGCCTGAGCCATTTTCCTCAGCTCCTTTGGCATGCCAGTAATTTATCCTTCAAAGATTCTGAAGCTAAGACACTTCATACATAGAATGAGAGATCAGTCTTAATTTTCATTCTTACAGAATAAAAAACTTTTGGCAGCAGTAACTAAGTGCTCCTGAGTGGTATCTTTTTATTCTTTACCATAGCTATTTTCTATTTTCTAACTTGCTTTGTGCTCTGCAAATCCTTGACCTAACCACATCCTGAATTATTTTCAAGGATGTCATTGTTCTTACCTCCTGCAGAAGCTAGAAATTGCAAGGCAGGAGGTTCATTTCCTGCCAATCAATCTACAAACTCTTTCCTGTCCCATTCTCCCTCTTAGCTTTACCTCCATAAATAGAAAAAGTAGAATTCTCCATACCTACCATATTTTTTCTTCTGTAAGTGAAACCACAAACATGTGGTCCAAAGTGAACTTGTTACATCTATCATCTATCTACCCTCTCTCTTAACAACAAGTAAAACATAAATGTGTCCCTCCTTGGACATCCCCTCACCTGGTGTCTTAGTCAGTTTTCTACCACTATGACAAAATACAAAAGACAATATGTTTTATGGATAGATTGATGATGCTGATGAGATGATTCAGTGGTTAATATACTTGCCTCACAAGTAGGGGACTGAACTTGGATCCTTAGAATTCATGTTGAAGGCTGGGTATGGTGGTATGTACCTGTATTTCCAAAGCTGCGAAGACAGAGATGGAAGATATCTGAGGCACATTGCCCATCTGCTCCAGCCAAATCAGTTCAATGAAAAATATTCAAACATGGTGGTGAACAGTAGAAATTGTTTCTTAAACTTTGGCATCCGTGTGAATGTATACACATAAGTGTACATATGAACAAATATGCAAGCAAAGATATTCATACCAACTAATTCATCTCTCATGGTTTCAGAAGCTTGGAAGCTGACTATCAAGGCACAGGCATCTTGCAATAAGATTTATGTTGTATTATAGCATAACAGAAGTTAAAGTGAGCCTAGGGAAACCTAAGATTATAAATTTAGCTAAACTCCTCCTCTTTATTAGGAATGCATTCTCTTAATAAAACATTATTTCACTCTTGAAGGAAAATCTTTCATGACCCCTTAAAGATCACACCTCTTACTGCTGTTATAAGGGCAGTTAAATTTCATCTTGAATTTTGGAGGGACCATTTAAAGAATTAGGATTAAATGAAGGAAAATAAAACCTCCTATCTGTCAAAATGAGTCTTTTATTGGCTCTTATTTTGTTATTTTATCCTTATTCCACTGGTGGATGCGAAATACTTTCTAGTATTTCGAGGATGGTTGAAATCACAAAGATACCCCCCAATCAGATAAATTTCCCTTTAATTTGAAATAGATTATTTTTCTTACATAATAATTTCTGATTATATTTTTCCCTTCTTGTACTCCTCCCAGCTCTTCCTCACCTCCCCTCCCTTCTGGGTGCACTTTCTTTTCTGTTTCACATTAGAAAAGTAAAAGACTTCAAAGTGATAGAAATAAGATAAAATCAAAACTGCCAAAGCGACACTGGACAAAACAAACAGATGAAAAGAGCCGAAGAAAAGGCACAAGAATCAGAGACCACTAGTTTACACGTTGAAGAATCCCATAAAAACACTAAACTGGAAAACATAATGTGTTCACAAAGAACTTTTTGGGTAACAAGAGAGATGAAAAAGATAAATAAAAATAATGTAAAATAAAAAAGAAGAAGAAGAAAAGAAACCCACTTCTGGGAAACTATGAGTCAAGAAACTACCAAAGACGTGAGTTCATTTTCTGTCAGCCATCTACTGCTAGGAATGCACCTTACCCTCAAGAGTAGTTTATTTTCCCTGTGAGACCTCATGGAAGAAACTAAACTTTTATTTGAAGTGGTTATCAATGAGAGGTTGCTTCTGCAGTAGAGATGGGGCCATGTCTTTTTTAATCTTTACAGCTGTAGGATCCCATTTGGGGGAATCCTGTACAAGTCCTATGCATGCTGCTGCAACTCTATGAGTTCATGTATGAGTCTATATGTGACTCAATCATGCTGATTTAGAGGGCTTTGTTTTTTGGATGGCTTCTGGCCCTACTTGCTCTCACATTCCTTAATCTTCTATTTCTCCAGGGTTCTCTGAGTCCCAGTGGGATAGATTTGATGTAGGATAAGGATTACATGGTCTTTCACTCTCTACAAAATGCCCAGCTGTGGAAATTCTGTATTTGTTCCCATCTGCTGCAAGAAAAGCCTTTTCAATCAATGGATGAGGAAAGCACTTATCTACAAGCAGAGAAGAAATATATTAGAAGTAATGTTACTGCTACATTAGTTGTTTGTTTATTTTAATAGAAGTAGTATTTGGCTTTACCCTAAGTCCCTGGACAACTAATCTCAGGCAGTCTTGAGTGTAGTTTTTATATTTTAGAGTGAGGCTTCTATCAAAACAAATGTGGATTGGCTACTCCTATTTAAGCTTTGTGTCACCACTATGCTGGCATACCTTGCAGGCAGGACAGACACCACTGTTTATCAAAGAGCTGTGGGCTGACTGTTGGGTGCCCAGCACCAGGCACCCATACCGCAGGGGGAGAACCAGGGAGGGCAGCACTGGGCACCGCCACAGCTGCTGCCAGGGCACTGGGGACCTGGTAACCAAGGGGTAAGGAAGAAAGACCTGTTCCCCGCTAGAGCTCTGGCACTCTGGGCAGGTGGACGCAGGTGTCTGTCTGCATACCCCATTCTGCTGGGTATGTGTCTGGATCCCATTCGTTGGGGAGTGGAGGGGAACACCTGCGGGAGTCCCTAGGCCTCACAGAGGACAAGGACAGTAAGTTCTAGCTCCTGGGCATCTCAGGCTATGCTGGACACCACGGAGGAGCTGAGAATGAATTGGGGGCCCCAGAGCATCTCAGTCCGCCCTGGGCTGAAGGGAGAAAGGGGGCAGGGAAAGGAAGTATCTCCTGGTTGTTCCTGCACAAGCAGGCATTCTCAGTCAAGTCTTGCAGCTGCAAATGTTCGGCCAACATGAGTCTAGTTAAAAAGAGGCAATTCATGGTCTTAAGGTGTTTTATTGTAGAAAAGAGAGAGAGAAAGGGGTAGAGAAGTAGAGGCCAACCATGGCCACATGGAGAGAGGGGGAAGGGAGAGTTAAGACAAGAATAAGATTAAAAGAGAAGAGAGACAGAGAGAAAGAGAAGGGGGAGGGGGGAACTGCCCCTTATATGGTGGGCTGGGCTACCTGTCTGTGGGGCAGGGCACACCTGGCTCTGGTCAGTGACTGGGGGTGGAGTCCAGCCAGAATGCTGGGACCTTGGGGCATTGTCTATATGATAGATATCACAGGATAATGGAGTTGGAGGACTTGTGGAGTTAGCCATCTATGTCTGAAAGCATGGCTTTTACTATTCTATCCCTTGTAGAAATCTCTAGTGTGTCACCAGAAGTAAGCCTCGCTCAACCTAGAACACAGACTGTTTCATGGCCCAACAGCTAACTAGGTATTTATGTTTCCCTTTTGGTAGCTTGCAGTGTATTTTCCTTTACCAAAAATGCTAGAATATAGAGGTGTAGGCATTATGTAGACTCCAGATTGTCTTCTCTATGTTCAATGAGTATGAAAATATTGTCTTCAGAAATGGGGCCTTGCTGTCAATTTAAGGAAAGCAATCGATAGTTTTGGTCATAGTAAGAGTTGTTTGGGGATTCCTCTTGGAACCTATACAAAACTCAGTTTTGTATAGCACAAAACAGGGAAGTTTCACTTGATGACAAGACATGTCAGGTCAGAGCTTTGTCACCTCCATTACTTGGTGTTTTATATTTATATTGCCGTGATACACATTTTATGAAGTCCAAACTGCTCCTCAAATGACTATTAAAATCTCAAAGTAGTTTTGATTTGCATTTCCTTTCTGAGTAAGGTCATTGAAGGTGTGTTTCTCAGCCATTTGCATATTACTTTTCAATTTTTTAAATTTTAATTATCATTTTTTTTCAATTTTCTGTTTAGAAATGTTTCCTGATTTCAGATTGGGTCATTTCATTTCTTATTAGTTAGTTTTCTGAGTTTAGATGGTAAAATTTGGTTGTTTTTCTTTTGTGTATTTTGTCATCCTAGGTGAGGAACTATTAATAACTGATGTCAGTCCGGAAAGGCAAAGTTCTCGAAGGGTAACTCTAACACAAAACAGTGGATGACGTACTCATGTGAGTGCAGAGGAACACTAACGAAATCAGGTAGATTTGAGACTAGATAGATTTTAAAAACAAAAATAAAATACAATGAGATCCCAGGTTGGGTTGGTGTAGAATAAAAAAGAAATGAATGGATGAGGAGATGGGTAAATGAATATGATCAAACTAAAATGCATTAACCTCAAAGAATTAACAAAAATACAGTAAAAGTTATAAGCCAAGCATATGTGAAAATAAATGTAAATGAATATTTTTTTCAAAAAGAATAAGTTGTCCCTAAGGTATTTGAGTACTGAGTACTCCCATGTTTCTCCCAGGTGTAAAAGTATCCATATATTGACTTTTAGAGATCTATACAGCTCAATCTCTCTTGGATTCTTATTTATATTTTCCTCTTTACATTCAATCATTTGACAACGCCAAATGTAGGATAGTAATAGATTTTAAATGATCTGTGTTGAAATATTACTTTTACTGAAAACAGATTCTTCTCTCATATAATACATCCTCAGCACAGCTTCCGCTCCCTCCACTGCTCTCATCCCACAATTCTCTCCATTTGTTTTCAAGAAAAGAGCAGGCCTCCTGAACAAGCAACATGACAAAAAGATACAATAAGACAAGGCAAAAGCCCTCATAGATATGCTGGGCAGTGCAATCCAATAGAAGGAAAAGAAGTGAAAGAAACACCTCCTTTCACTGTTAGAAGTCCCCCCAAAACACTAACCTAATAGCCATAACAGATACTCAGAAGAGCTGGTACAGATCCATACAGACCCTGTGCTTACAACTTCAATCCCTATTTATGTGAGCTCTGCTTAGTTGATTTGGTTCAACATCTTCCCCTGGTATCCTCTGACTTCTACAGCCTTTTCTTCTCCTCTTACTCAGTCTCCCAAATCTACTAGGGGAGGGAAAAGATGGGATCTCCAATGTAAACACTTTTCCACAAATCTCTAAGTAGTTTAGGTCGATTTAAGGACTAGAATTATATTATAGTCACTGTGCCCAGGATTATCCCTTGCAAATCACTTAAATTTGTAGGAAGTCTTCCTCTTTTCAGAGCATCTGGTGTCTATTCTATGATTTAATACCTCATCTGGAAACAACCTTGTATTTGCTTAGTTTTGACAGTAAGCTCTAACTTTAGCAGCCAGAGGCTGTATTGTGGAAGCTGCATTTCTAATTCATGGCGCACAAGAGATACAAAATAAAATAGACATAAAAATTAAAATAATACCATTGAACTGAGTGCTTTTGCTTCTAACTATATGGACAAATTTGCATTGTTTACATCATAAAATTTCAGTGTGCAAGAGATGTCAGGTTCCATATTAGCAGATGATTGTGTTCCAACCTACACCCTGTTAATTTCCAAGGTTTGCTACTATACAGAGTACTAGTTTGCACCATCAGCGATATGTTCTTTTTCTCAGTTCCTGGAAAGCACCGTGGTCTTCATGAGGCAACATTAATTCTTGCTTTTGGTTTAAGAACCAAATAGTGTGAAGTGATTTATTTTTGCTCTCATCCTTCTGGCAGTCTCATGCAGTACCTACTACGTTATGGCTGCTGTATCAGCAGACCAAATGGAAGGCAAATGCATGTGTCTGTTGGTCCCCAAAGAGAAACCTATTTCTACTGAAGCTAAACTTGACAGTTTAGGACTCCCATTTGACTCCAAGGAACATGAACTGCTTCACTACTTTTTGAAATCATTTGCTTATCTGAGGCTTTAGCTGACACATCTCTGTGCCCTTTTCCTTCATCCCCCAAAGGAAAGAGAAATATGAACCTATTCCACTCAGAAATCACTGAATAATGTCTACTGCTATCAGATTGCATTCGTTTCAACACTGTTATTTGTTGGAAATATGTAGTTGAATCTCAAAGCCAACAACATTCCCCCAGGGTCCCCATTAGGCAGAAGGGGAACACAGTTGCAAACAATCTGTTTTGTAAAATAGAGGTCTCCAGCAGGAAAGACATCAAGACTGCATTTTGTTGAATATTTCATAGCCTAGTTTATACTCTTTACAGACAGTGAGGGAATCATAGAGGACAGTCACTGAGAAACACAGTTTCTATGAAAGACATTTCCTGCCTTCTTTTTAAAGGCTCTAAAGAAGAAGCTTGAATAACAGTGAATAGCGAAGAAGAAAGAAAGTAGATGACACATGTAAAAAAGAGCATGTCAGGAAGTTCTTGTGCATGAACTGGTGTCATAAATACAGTCCCTGAGGGACAATATATAATGTGGTAGCACTGTGTGTGTGTGACTGAGCGGAACTGTTCTTCTCCCTGATGATATCATCACTGCCATACTAAGGTTCCTCATATTTCTCATGCATTTGTACTTATAATGCTGGGATTAAACAAAACAAAACACTTAGGGAATGGTGTGATGGATCAGTCGTTAAGAACAATGGCTTCTTTTACTCTCTTTCTCAGTCCGTGTTCAATCCCAGTATCATCTTGGTGTCTCCCAAAAGACTGTAACTACAGTTCCAGAAGATCTGATGCCATCATATAGCTTCTAAGAGCACCATACATGTACATTGCAAACACATATAAATGTAAGTAAAGTATTTACACAAATAAACACTTTTTAAAGACTATAACAAAGTCTTATATAGCATTCATATAAAGTATGACACTATATACAGTGTCTAATAATTGATGATAATAGGTTTCTATTTTATGCATTTCATGTACCATGTTGATAGAATCACTTTAATGTAACTTCACGTGTAAAGCTGCATATATGATACACTAGCAACAGCAACACAAATACTGTGTGTTCTATTCTTTTGTAGTTTGCATTAACCTTGTGGTTGACTTAACCACATTTTCCTGTGGTTTTATATATATATATATATATATATATGACTTTGTTATAGTCTTTAACATATATATATATACATATATATATATATAGAGAGAGAGATAAGATGGAATATACATATATGTATATATGTATTGTTTATCTGTAAATATTTATTTTCAGAATTGTGGCTGATTTCTAGGTATATCCTTCCTTCATGGTAAGTAATACTTCAGAAACATTTTGTCTTGGTAAATTGTTACCCTTATAGGCTCCAAAATTTATGAAGTGTTAGTGGCAGCTAGATACTTAGATCAAAAATTACTATATGTCATGTACTTTAATGCAACTATTCTTATGAGTTAGAAGGCCCTGAATATTTTGTGAATAATAAACTAATAGCATGACTATGTTGTACAAAATATCTTTTGTTTCTCAGTAAGAGAATAAGCAAGTTTAATACTATTAACATTTACACTCTAGCTAATTCATCACTAATATATATTTCTTGAGTAGTTTGCTAAGGTCACCTATTAAAAACATTACAATGTGTAAAGCAAAATCTATGGAAATATATTTTATCTGGTACAAATGAAAGTATTCTGGGATAGAGGTATCAGCAGGCCTAGCTTTGTTGGGGACACTAGGAATTATCTGTCCTATGTAGACTTCTCAGTGCTTGTGTTTCTTTGAATAATATTTCTCTCTCTCTCTCTCTCTCTCTCTCTCTCTCTCTCTCTCCATATATATATATATATATATATATATATATATATATATATATATATATATACATATCCTTTTTCACTGAGCTATGGTGAGTTGGAGACTACTCAAAGGACCTCACTTTAAAATGATTATATCTAAAGACCATATTTCCAAACAATTTTATTTTATAGGATGTGAGGGGATGGTTCTTCAGTGTTTAAGAAATTTAAGGAAAAACAACTAAATTACTAAACATTGTCATGTAAAAACAAAGCACAGGGAAGGAAATGTAGGTAGAAAACATTTGTTTCCTTTAACAGAATACTCATTTACCTTACAAATCATTGTGGAAGAGGTATTGAAACTCTCAGATGAACAATATGTGAAAATCTTATGTTTTAAAAACATTTTATACAATAAGACACAAATTTTATCAAACATCATGTTTTGTTTTGAAAACTTCCATATCAAATCTATTTTCAAATGAAGTTGTAACTTTATTTTCTACTATCCCTTCCTATTTGGATATCTTAAATATATTTCAAATAAATTTGACCGTGCTCAAATAAAAAATTGTGGTTAATTTGAAACAAAGTCTAATTTAATTCTGATTTCTCTGAACATATTTTTAGCCTGTTTTGTGAGGTCAAAAAATAGCACCCAGTTGTTTTCCGCCTGGAAATCACTTATCATTAAAATAAAACAAATGAGCAGTATACAGAAAAAGAAAATGAGGGAAAATAATCAACAGAGCAAATAATATTCCACTTATGCAAATCACTCTCATTTCTATTCCAATGCCAAAAAACAAGTGTGATGGCAGGGCTGTTCCATAAACAATAGATAAAGCAGCTGCTCCTTAGAAGGCCACTTTAAAATTCACTTGTATTAATTAGGAAACTAATTCTAGAAAGGAAAAAGTTCTTTAACCTCCATTGATTACCTAGGAACAAACTCCTATAATTGGTAATGAACTGCCTCAATCAGAGTTGAATGATGCAGTTGATAGTTAAGACAGCAGATCCATCTGTGCTCAGAGTCTTCACGGGTTCTTTCTGGGGCATGCAGAATGCTCAGTTTTCTTCAGGTTGCTTGACTTCCTAGAAACTTTACTGCTAAAGCAACTGGTACAATTTTCCAAATGTTTAGAAGATCAGAAATGAATGGCTCTATGCTTGGTTAGCCTTGCGTTCAACATTTTGGAAGCTGTATTTGCTTCTCAAGCAAATAACTGTTTCCCAAGAACAATATGAACCACTGGTGCAGCTTACACTAATTAGTATAAAGTTTAGCTTTTTTCACAATGCATCTTACTGTATGCATCTAGAATTATAGGATTATTCAGAAGCAGTCTGTTTTTCAACAAAAAATAGTAAATATTGAGAAATAATGTGAGATGGTATAAACAGAGATTGTACAATCTTTGAAAGCAAGACTATATTTTACATGTTTAGAATATGTGGTCCAATATTCTAGATTCATAATGACCTCACATTAGCACACATGAATTGTTGTTAACTATTCCCATGCAGATTCCTTTGCAATTATTGTCTCAACCTGCATAAGCCTTCTTCAGATATCTCTCAAGAGACTTAAGAAATTAAGTTCTTAATAAAGAAAATGCATATTATTTTTGGTTTTGAAACAGATGCTCATGTATTATAATTCTATGCTATATTCATCACAAATAAACTTAACTTTATGAGTTCAACTAGCAATGTTTACATTGTATGAAAATTTATAATGTAGAACTTTCTAAGTTGTATGAAGATTTATGTAGCATTCTGTATTGTTGTATGGGCATTGTTCAAAAACAGCATGAGATTTGTATCAAATAATTTGTTTTATGTTCCAAGATACTTGTATGAATAAAATGTCTACATGATTCACAAGCATGCTTCAAAAATAAACATGGTTTTTCTTTAAGACAATATGTCATCATATGTACTCAGTAAAAAGGCCTTTCAAACATTCAGAAAAGTTTTATCCAATGATTTCTTGATTTCAGACACTGAAATAGTATCTACCAGTAATATTCTTGAAGTTTATCTCTTTATAGTATAAAGTATAAAATAAAGAAGATACCTCTAAAGGAATTAACAACACATTTAATGAACAGAAAGGTAGAAGAAAATGAAATACTTTAGCTATCCTAGTTTGGGTCTTTTGCTTTGATAAAATATTTATCTTACCAAAGCCATTTTGGGAAGGAAAGAGTTTATTGTGGTTTACAAATTATAGTCTTCCATGGAGGGAAGCCAGGGTAGAAACTCAAGGCAGGGACTTTAGGCAAAATCTAATAAGGATCTACTGCTTAATGGCTTGCGTCCTCTGGCTTTCTCAGCTACCATTCTCTCATACCCCAAGGTCTTCTGTTTAGAGATAGTACTGCCACAGTGGGGCAAGTCCTCTGAGATCAATAAACAGTAAAGAAAACCACGAGACAGGACCACAGAGCTCAAGCCAATCTCATGGCATCAATTCCTCAGCTGGCTTTCTTTCTTTTTTTTTTTTTCCCAGTGTGTCACTTTGACAATCAAGGTCAGCCATTACAGTAGCTAATCTTCAAATGGCACCTAACACGTAGAACTGGGGAAGCCTATCTTGAGGAAGAATTATTTACTCTAAAATTTGAATATAGTAATAACTTGCTTGCGAAGAGACATGAAAGTCATCCTCTAACATGAGAAAGTCAAAAAGTGTTCCAAGTGGAGAAAACTGGCAGAATTTTTATGGTAAAATTGAACAACACAATCTTCAGTTCATATTCCCCAAAACTTGAGCCAGAATGATCTCAAAATGAAACACATAACCTAAGTCTTTCCCTTAGATGTATCATTCACATTAGGTTCTTGGTAGACGGTATGTGTGGCAAAAAATAAAGATAACTGCACAGTTAATTTTGTTCAGAATATGACATCAAGAAATACAGGCAATTACAAATGGAACGTTTCTACCACTAATTTTTTCTTAGAATCTTGAGTAATTCTGTCTCACATTCATCTTCTAGCATTATAAAGAAAGAATTATCTGTTTAAAGCTGGAAGTTTAATTTTTCTGTGGGTATTATCGTAAATATTTTTAATTCTTTTCTTAATCTCTACCATATATTTTTAAATTATATTTTGAGAGTCAATGCTATTCATTCTAGAAGTAAATGATGAAGAGATGTTGGAGAATGTCAAAACGTTTTCCTTTATCCACAAGGATGATAACAAGATTCTCTCTTTGAGACCACTTGCATGATTTGTTACCTTTACCAACTTGAAAATGATGAAGCATGAAGACATTTCTGGGAAAATGACATATATGTTCATCAGGGAGAGTGGTTTTTAGTGCTTGATTAGGTGTGCCTTATCTAGCTCTGAGCATTTGAGTAACATTACCTTCATAACATGAGTTTGAAATAGTTACTTTTATTTCAATTTTATGGAATATTTAGAGAGAAATTGACTGTAGTTTTGCCTTAAATTTCTGTAAGAGTTCTACTATCAATCCATGTGGATTTGAGGTTGTTGTCAATGGGAGACATATATACTTTTGCTTATCGTGTATTACTTACAATACTTCATGAAAATTTATTTTCTGGCCCTATTTATTTGGAATTTTGTGTGTCCTCTATGTCTGTATAGATATCAATTTCCATAGATTTGAGGAATATTCTTTCATTATTTTGTTAAAAATATTTTATATGCATTTAACCTGTAATTATACTGTTCTTGCTTATACTTTGAGCTCTTAAATTATAAATATAACTTCATAGATAAGAAGATTGGATATTGAAATTATAAATATGGTAAAATCAAATTAGAAAGGAGTCACATTTTAGATGTGTTCACAACTATAGCACCATATTTCCTAAAAGCTGAAAATATATTTAGAGCATACAATGTAATCTTATTAGTAAAAAAATGAAAGCACAATATAAATATACAGAAAAATGATGCCAGAATTCCTTTAGGGTTCTATTAAGTTGTCAACATTCTTTCATTCTTCTGTCCTAAAAGACAAACTTTTAGTTCTTGAAAATCTTTGATAATTGTCTTAATAATATCTTTATTTCAAAGGTTTGGTTCATTTACATGGCTGTTTATGGGTATATGTACATGTGCATGTATATGTATATGTGTATATGTATATCACTTTGGTGTAGTTCCATGGGGTGCACCAGAGAATGTAAAATCCTTGGGATTTAAATTACAAACAGTTGTGAGCTACAAGATCTGGATGCTTGAATGAGACATGGGCTGACTGGAAGTTCAGCAGACATTCTTTACTGGTGACCCTTCCATCTAACTCCACTTGAATTGTTATGTTAAATAAGCTGTGTAGTTTTAAAGAAAGTAAGAAAACAAATCCTCACATTTTAGATATCTTATAATATTGCTCCATTTTACTTATTTTCAGTGGTTCTGAGGTATCTAGTTTAATAGGCCTAGTATAATAGGCCTTTGATTTTATATCTTTCATCTTACCATGCTAACACTTGTCTAGATAAATGAAGATTATCATCACAATAATGCATAGTCTCTAATAGATGCAAGTTATTTGATAGACATACTTACTAACATTTGATATTTCATTATCAATATTCTATTTATTTGTAGGTATATAATATATATTTGTGCAGCTTATTATACTAATAAATTTATATTTCCTCATTTGATATGTAACTATTTGTGCCTGCTAACATCTTATAGTTTGTACATGTCTAGTATAACTTCCATGTTATAAAAAAATTAGTTCAAAGTTTAATGCAAATAATTATTGTTGTTAAATTTGGCCAAACTAATGAATGACAACTAAGATTCAAACTTAGTGAATACTTTTAGAAACATATAACTAAATCTTAATAAACTAATTTAGGAACATTTTTTGATGTAAATCATATACACTTGAGAAATGAGCAGCCTAGTACCATTCAAGATTGCAATTCAAAAGCAAGTACATCAGAACCTAGGGGAATGAATTTAAATATTTGTATACTTGTCAGCAATATATTTGGATATTCTTTCTAACTAGTTTTTGGTTTGTTTGTTGTTGTTGTTTATGCTTATTCTTAAAAATTAATTATTTTATTTTTTTTATTTTTTTGTGTTTTTGAAACAAGCTTTTTCTGTATATCTCTGGCTATCCAGGAACTCATTTTGTAGACCAGGCTGGCCTCAAACTTAGAAATCCTCCGCCTCTGCCTCCCAAGTGCTGGGATTAAAGGCATGTGCCACCACTGCTTGGCATTAATTTAGTTTTTTACACTCCATATTTTATTCCCCCACCCATCCACCCTCTGACTGTTCCACATTCCATTTCTCCTCCCCACCCTCTGTCTCCATGTAAATGTCCCTACCCTCTCCACCCCACTTGACCTCTAAAATCCCTGGGGCCTCCTGTCTACTGAGAGTTAAGTGCATCATCTCTGAATGAACACAGACCCCTCAGTCCTCTACCGTATGTGTGTTGGGAGCCTCATATCAGCTGGTTTATGCTACCTCTTTGGTGGTCCAGTGTTTGAGATATCTCAAGGATCCAGATTAATTGAGACTGTTTTTGTTTTCATAATCACTGCCATATTACCTTATACTTAGACTACAATGAAGCACAATATTAACAGATATTAACAAATATCATGTATAAAACTTCATTTACAATGCAATGGTTCACATCCCATTATGGTTATTTCCTAATGTATTTACAAAGAAAATGTTTAATTTAGCTTGGTTTTGACAGAAATAGCTGGTCTCATGGAAGAATATTCAACTAGTGATTTTTTTTCCTTTTTTTTATTTTGTTTTGTTTAGAACTTTTTATTTATTTCATATTGTACATCCTAATCCCAATCATCTCCCCATATCAGCCCTCTTCCCTTGCAACCTCTACCATAAAAGAAAGCAAAAATCAAATAAAATCAAATAAGATACAACAAAAAAGAGAAAGAAAATAACATTGAAAAACAAAACAAAAATCATTTTGCTATGTATGTTGTAGTGTGTCTCAGTGTATATACACTTTCGCCCAAACAACTTTACTTGCAAACGTTCTCTGCCTTGTTCAAGTCCTCTAGCTTCTGTTACCCTCTCAATACTGGATCCTTACTGGGGATTCTCTCAGATACTGTTGCCCTGTGTCACAGAAATTCTTCAGTTTAGGTACTTCAGAACTGGCCCCTTTATGTAATTGAGAAAGTCATAGATGGGGTGAATGTTGGGATGGGCCAATCCAAGGCCCTGGATCTGAGCCTGGGTGGTGACTGTGTTGTTCAAGCTTCCAGTTCTCCTTTGCCCCCACCACCAGTTCTTCCACTTGGCTAAGGCAAGGGACCAAGCCAGCTCTTCTACTTGCAGCAACTAATAAGAAGCTGAACTGGCACAACTATGCTTTTACCATCAGGATCAGCTCTCCAGCAAGGCTGGGGATGGGGGAGATCTCTCCTGAGCCCAGGCCACCACATGGCCTTGGAGAAGTGAGGCCAGTTCTACTCTTAAGAAGCCTTCTCCATGTTGCCCAAGCAAGGGCCAGGGCCATCTCTGTGCAGCCCTTGGACATCTGGAAAGAGGCCTGAACAGGAATGTCTGCAAGTCCTTTTGTGAAAATATGTACAATGGACAAAGACACCTCTTTCTGTAGAGCCAAAGACATAGGTATGGCCGTCAGTCTCAGGAGTGGACAGGTCCTTAGCATGGCCTCAAGTGGCAGTGCAGGCTACTCACATAAGGCTGACCCTCATCACCCTCACATCTCTAGGTCTGCCTCTCTCCATAGTGCACACACAATTCTCTTCTTTTCCTCTCCCATTTCTTCACTGTATATTTGCTTATGGTCATGGAGACTCTGGGTATCATCCTCCTGCTTGATGGTGGGCAGTCCCTGGCTATCTTTCTCCACCACATGACAGCAGGTATGGCTCTAGTATTCTCTCAACAATAATGGTTTTCATTTAAATATTTTCAATGCTGTTTTATAACTTAAAATCACATAATTTATAATAGAAATCAATATGTTATTTATATTTATATTTGTGTTTGTTGGTTGTAACTATCAAATTATTCCTGAAACTATTATTAAGAGGGCATTTAATTAATGAACACAAGATAATGATATGTGCTGTCCATTAGTCAAAAAGACCTAGCCAACTGCAGGGCCTGGTAATGATATCTTGGCTCTGAGAGGAAACATATCCTCATTCTGCAGAGGCCAAAGAGACCTCACATCATGATGAGGGAAAGCAGAAGTCACATTTTCAGAGAAGTCACTTATATTTGTACAGACATAAAAGCACAAACACAAGCTATCTGATACATAATGAAATGCTCACCATGGAGTCCTACAGTTATCTATCTGATACACAACGGAATGCTCACCATGGAGTCCTACTGATACCTATGTAAAACTAGTTTTTCAGAACATAGGATGCATAGAAAGCCAAAATGAACATTCTGGGAACAAATATGACCTCAGCCGTAACAGTAAGCAACAACATATTATTAATTCTGATTGGTTTGGTTTCTTTTATGAATCTCTCTTCATGCAACTACATGAAAGTAACTGTAAATATATACTACAAAATGCATCAGTCACTTATCAATATAATATTCACAATTAGATATTTCCTACAAGTTTCTAAATAATAATTCACTATTGTTAGAGTAACTTCTATTTGCTTGATGTATTTGTCATGTTGGAGGCTTACGACTGACTAAACCAATCATTTCTAGTTCTTTTTTTGTTTGTTTGTTTGTTTGGTTTTTTTTTTTTTTTTTGAGACAGGGTTTCTCCGTGTAGCCCTGTTTGTCCTGGAACTCACTCTGTAGATCAGACTGGCCTTGAACTCAAAAATCTGCACGCTTCTGCCTCCCAAGTGCTGGGATTAATGGTATGCGCCACCATTGCTCAGCATTTCTAGTTCTTTTTAAACTCTGACTGGCTGCTTCAATTCAGCTGTTCTGGCTCAAATTCCTCTCCACACTGACTGACACTATCTGGCTTCTCTGAATTTCTCATTGAAGTGCTCTGCTTGGCATCTAATTAATTCTGGCAATTTCTTCCAATCTTCTGGTTCCTTCTTAGTCTCTGGCTTCAACAGCCTATGCTGACCTACACTGAACTGCATGTAACTCACAAACTCAATACCACTGCACCACACTCACTGTTCTGACTGACTGGCCACTCACTGCACGGGATTCAATTCCACTCAAGTGAACTGACTCCAGTGTGTTGCCTGCAGTTCCCTCAACTGCTCTTAGATAGCTTCTCTTTCCTGTGCTGTTCTTGGGAGAATTGGGAATACCCCATCACTGATTCATTCTGTTACCTCTTTGTCAAGCCCACAATTTGAAGTCATTTTGGGGGGTTAAAGGTATATGCCAAGGGCATTTCTGTATTCTAGCCAGATCACAGAACCCTGAAAGGTCTATTGATGTCATGTCTTGCTAGAGCAGTCATACTGCTGGATTAAAATTCTTCTACACACAAAATATTTTTTAAGCATAGAATCTCACCACACACCTTGGTTGTAGGGTGGACATATAGCTAGATGGTACTATCTGGGAGATTTTATCCCTCTAGATAGATTTTGTAGTTATTGAAGGTGCTATTTAGGCTTTACTCTCCTTCTTCTTCTTCTTCTTCTTCTTCTTCTTCTTCTTCTTCTTCTTCTTCTTCTTCTTCT
>NW_022196912.1:108279685-108281082 GCF_008632895.1 Mastomys coucha | reverse complement strand
CTTCTTCTTCTTCTTCTTCTTCTTCTTCTTCTTCTTCACATAGTAGCAAAACCCATGTCACAATTCTGACCTGCTAGGCAAGCTATGACCTCTATGGTAGTAACAAAATAACTTTCTTATGGGGTTAACCATATTTTCTGCATGGGTGTAATGCTAGCTCCACAGCAGGAAATTCATGACTCATACTGTCGGCCTGTGCCTGGGAGGCCCTTAATCCTAGGAGGCACCTACTACCATTATTTTACAAAGTGAAAATGCTGTCAAACTGCCTTTCATATGATATTATTTATATACATATTCATAGATTAGAATACATAGAAATACTTTCTGCTTTGATCACAGAAGTTTCTTTTTGCTCCAGGCAATGGTTAATGCAGAAACCCATAACTAGTCAAAGTGCTGAGAATTAGTAAAAATTGAGTGCTTTCCTCTCCAAGGCTCAAAGAATGTTTGGAACTATGGAAAGAGTGATGTAAGAGTGGAAGGATGAGGACTATTCCTAGGAAGTGTGCTCTTCTACCCATTGCATTCCTATAAACACACCAGCGAATGCCTGCCCAAATTCTGCACTCTCATCTCTCAATCGTAGATGAAGCCTCACACCAATACTATAATGATTTAGAAGGTACTGACATTGAATGATGGTAGTGCAGAGGGTTTTATTTTCTTCATGGTTATAGCTTCTGTGATATTAGCCATATCTCAGTAAATTACCTCAGATCCATGATCATTGGTGGTCTCTGTTAAATCAATAGTCATTAAAAGCTGTATATAAAAAAGGAAATGGATATATTTTGAGAATTGGAAAAATATCTAAATGTAAATGGAAGAATACAAAAGAAGAAAATGTGGCATGGATATGATACAAAGCGATATATACATGAATATAATTATCAGAGAATTACAAAAAGCATTTAAAACAGTCTCAACGAAACAAGCCAATCCGCTGCATTGAATGTCCACCTGACTCTTCAGTGGTTCTGCAATATTGACACTCTAACAGAATGGAAGAAGTAATAAATGTCCCACCAAAATTTAAATATATCCACCAAAATCTTAAAAATTATATATAGGTTTAGATCTTTTTAGCTTTAAACAGAAAATACACAAATAAAAATATTTTAAAAACAACTAAGTCCACATACAAAATTATTCTAAAAGAATAGAGAAGAGGATGAGGATAAATGTTGTGGCAGGAAGCATTTGTGAACCCTAAAAGACCACCAAGGAGCCATTTCCAGTGTAATTGCATTAGGGTCTCTTTATTATAATTTCAGGCTTGGGCTCTCCTCCAAACCAACTCTGACAGAGAAGGAACGGAAGGCAGAGCAGTCTCAAACCCTCAGCAGGACAAGGTTTTAATGGAAGTGGGAGTAAATGAGACTGAGTCCAGCTTG
>NW_022196912.1:108279051-108279674 GCF_008632895.1 Mastomys coucha | reverse complement strand
AGTCTCAAACCCTCAGCAGGACAAGGTTTTAATGGAAGTGGGAGTAAATGAGACTGAGTCCAGCTTGGCAAATATCTAACAGAGTGACTATTGTAAGCCAATAGGTGGGTGTTCTGAAGCAAGACCATGAACAATCACAAACAGCCTGAAGGTACATTTGAAACAATCAGACTAATCTTTGATTAACTGTTGCTAGGAAGTAGCTAGGGAGTAACTCTGGGTTATGGGCCAAGGAGAAGCTGTGGGGTCCTTCCTGGTACTTGGGTGTAGCTTGTGTTTATCTATAGGTCAAGTTTTGGAGATTTTCTTTTTCCTTTTAAAATGAAGAACTGTTCCAAGATGGAATAAGTGTGCCCTCTCATAAAGAGATGGAGGAGGAGAAAGTGGAGGAGGAGCAGGTTATTAAGGAAGAACTAAAGGAAACCTAGTTTTCGTCATGTTGTTATTGATATTACAACAGCACATTCAAGTACACAAATTATTCAAACTTCATCAAAAAGCCTGTCATAATGACTACCAAACAGGAAATGCCCCAAAGATGAACAAACTACTCAAATGTCTATGCATTTATCAAGTTCCATGTCTGATAGAATCATTGCAATTTCCTAATCTTATGTGAGTGT
>NW_022196912.1:108278224-108278975 GCF_008632895.1 Mastomys coucha | reverse complement strand
TCATCCTAAGTAAAATATAACTTACTGTGGAGGATTATTAAGTTCTTATTATGTTAACTAAATCTTGAAGTATAACTGTGAGTGTTTTACAAAACTTAGAGAACTTTTGCATAAAAGTAGTTAACCTTCTTAAATTATGTAGATGATAATACAAAACAGCCGTAATTTCTTTGTCTTTGCTCAAGCGAAAGCTATTATAATTTAAGTATAAAATGACTGCTCAGGAGACTGTATGTTGGAATGGTGGTGCCTTGCAGTTAGCCCTAGTATTGGAGTTTCTGGAAACATTAGGAAGAGGGAAGCAGCTGGAAAATACAGGTCACTTGATGTACAGGTGAGAGTCATCTCTGATCCTGAGAACAGGCCACTTGATGTACAGGTGAAAGTCATCTCTGATCCTGAGACCTCCTCTCAGTGCTTCTTGTCGATCACAAGGGGAGAAGCCTCTCTCATAGGATTTTGCCACCATGATAATCTGTGTAACTACAAAATGAGGATCTAGAAAGCCAATGACTGTGGACTGAAACCATAGCAAGTGTAGGAAGATCCTTAAGTCAGATGTTGTGTTCCAGTGATGCAGTTACAGGTAGTATGTAATTGCATGATACATGTTTTGGGGGGTCTGGGATCACAGTTCTTTGGCCTTTTAGTTATGTGTCCTGGCAAGGATAAAATGAAATTAAGAACTAAGAACACAAAATCAAGTTTGGGCTCTCTGTACAGTCATGATGAAATTTTCATCTTTAAGTTT
>NW_022196912.1:108246189-108278213 GCF_008632895.1 Mastomys coucha | reverse complement strand
AACTAAGAACACAAAATCAAGTTTGGGCTCTCTGTACAGTCATGATGAAATTTTCATCTTTAAGTTTTAGTTATCTTATCCACCAAGTGATTTTTTCACTGTTAAATACAGACTTCACTTATCCAAGACTTAGTGACTTGGCTGATAAAATTTAATTTTCAAGTAACATAAACTGTAGGAATATGGTTCCTGTAGCTTTGGTCCAATTCTTGCAAATTAATCATTATTGTTATTGTGATACCATCATATGAAATATAGAAATATAAATTAAGTTTCTTTTTTAGTGCTCTGACTTCTTTCTCCTGTATATATTTATATCATCCTTTGTGTTCCTAATTTCACGGTATTCATGAAAGTCTGTTGTTATTTTGGAAATAATCTCACATAGAGAATAATCTATAGTTTTTCAGAGACTGCATCTCAAACATTTATCTCATAACTAAATTGTAGTTATCCTAATTTTTGTAACATGTTTATCTACTTAAATCACCCTGCTATGACAAAAATACAGGCAAACAAGATGATTCCAAATACATGCCACCACTTTTTATTAATCTACATATTACTATCTCAATTTTTAATTGCATTTCATTGTACACTCTAAACTCAGAATTTTATGCAGTCAGTCCAAAAAAGATTTTCTTTGTAAAGAAATGACCATATTTCCCTCAGATACTCATACTGGAGAGAAAGTGCTCATTGAACTCTATACAGGGTTTGCTTACTTTTATTAGATAACATATTTTTGAGTAGTTTTTAAACATAATTCTGTTAGACTCAACTTGATTTTTGAATACTTTAGTAGATCTTTTAATTCCATGCCAGGATGTTTACTTTTATTTTACTTTTGTTTGTTTGTTTGTTTTGTTTTTTTGAGACAGGGTTTTTCTATCCCTGGCTGTACTGGAACTCAGTCTGCAGACCAGGCTAGCCTCGAACTCAGAAATCTGCCTGCTTCTGCCTCCCAAGTGCTGGGATTAAAAGCCTGCACCACCACTGCCTGGCCTTTACATTTTTATTTTAATTGGAGCATTTGAATGTCTTACAGGAAAAATATCTCTGATCTATTACTAATAGAATATAGGTGGTACACCCATTTAATCGAAATTTTTTGACTAAGAACACAAATCTACACTTTTGTCCAGGACTATTTAAATCCTCACTTCTATACATACACTAGAATGTATTCCGATTTACAATAATTGTATGCTACTAACTAATATCTAATTCAAAGTTAAAAAATAGCACTTAACTCATGGTCTAAGTTGTTATCCAGTGATGACAATATTCTTTGAAATAGCTGTTTATCTCAATTCTTTTTAAAATTTGGACTTCATTGTCAAATTCAACATCATTTATCTAGAACCTTCAGGAATACTTCTAATAGGTAGCCAAGTTTATCAGTACTACAGAGGAGGAGCACTGTGTTCTTTGATCCTAGGAAAGGTTATGTTCTGCATCTCCAATGGAAAATTAACACTGGGGAAAAATAGACCCAGAGGATAATCAAGGTTTTATTTATGCAGTAAATGGAAAATAAAAATGGAAAGTAACTCTATCCTTCATACTAGAGGTTGTATTAAGTAGAGGGGCATCATTCAGTAGAGGGGCCATTTGAGTAAATGGTTGTATTCAGTCAAAGGGCTGCTTCTAACCTTTGCATTTACCAGTAATATAACTAATGGACTACAATTTCTCCCCACTCCCATTACTACCCTGAGTTATGGGCTGATACTTCCTGAGATAAGTAGAGGCCCTTTTTAGAAGCTATTATCACCTACTATTCATTCCATTATAGTTGATTATATTAGACATTAGAATATTTTAAAGGTGTAACCAACAGCAAACTTGAGAATTTATAGTGGGAAGGGGTAATGATGGCTTGTTTGGGCTCTTCAGTAGCTGATTTCCTGAGCCCTGGGTGGAGCCTGTTGAGTCTGACATCAGCCTTGTTGCTTCCCCTCAGAGTCCTGTCCTTCTTCCTATATGCTCACGTTGGTTATCTCACACCAAGCTTAAAGCCTCTTTTTTAATTTCCACAGTATACTTGACTTGATATTTTATTTCTGATATTCCCTGTAAACCTAACATCTGTTTTAACCATTAATAGGAACTGTAACTTGATTGCCACTTTGGAGCCAAAATAAAGTTATTTCAGTTCAGTCCTGGAAATGTTTTGTATACCTAGAAGATTAGTTCCTATGTCCATCATAAACTTAAGGAAGGGTTGTCTTACCACAATATTGAGAGTAGTGCTCTGTGTTTGTGGTTGTATCTTTTACAGAAATTGACTAAAGATTTCACTAAAAGGAAATGACCAAATGTCCCAAGTAGCTTGGTAGAGATATTATAAAATTCATTATAGCATGGATACATGTCATTATCAAAGTAGTCACAATAACTGAGCAGAAAAAGAGTGAATCACGGTTCAAGGAGAGGTTTACCAATTAGATGTCCCCTCAAAGAATTTCAGCTTTAGGTTGATGAAGCAAAATCAATAATAACAACAATAAAACCCTTACCTGGTGCTACTTTCAAATAATGAACTGTCCACTATAAAATATTGAAACATAAAATCTGCCCCTGCTATAATGCTTCCTAATTAAAAAGAACAATTCTATTCAACTTTATAGAAGTAATGAAAGTCAGAGTATGCTGGAAAAAGGGTTAGAAACTGTGGCTGTTCTCTTAAGACTGTGACTAAACAATTGAACTCATTCATTTATTTCTGATGACAAATTTTCATTTCCCTTCTCAAGGTGGTGTTATGTCAGAAAACAAACATTTTTGCTAAGGAACTTTTAGTCATATATGAATATAGCAATGGCTCTAATATCAATTGGTAGCTGACACATAAAAGTTATCATTCGAAATGCTAAGTTGTAGAATTCAGGGTAGTTTAAAAACAAAACCAAAATAAAAAAACAACTTTTCAAACATATGGTAAGAATTTAACAAAGAGCCTCAGGAATTCTAAAGGAGAAAAATAAGAATAAATTGGGCACTAATAAAAATTGGGTACCTTTATACATAGTATAATTATCTTTGATTCATGCACAAGCATGCTATTGCTAACTCATACTGAGAAGAATCAATGAGCAATATTGGGCTAGTAACTAGAGGTTGAAGTGGAGGCTATATTTGATATTGTCAGAATGTTGTGGACCAAGGCATTTTCAAGAAGGAAGCAATGGTAAACAAGATTATTTGGATCAATAAATTTCCTGTTGAAAACAAATGTACCAAGTTAGCCCAGAGACAAGGGAAACACATCCCAGCTTTTCTGTTTTCCCCTGGCCTTATGGATGCCCATGGCTCTTACATATGTCTCATTTTTGTGGCATAAGTGCACCATTAAGCCATTTCCTTTAGAAAAACAGGTCTGCAGACTGTTGCTAAATCTAGGGCTCTGTGTGTTGGAATGGTTATGGAGTATCAGCTCGTTGGTTTTCTGAACTTGAATTCCATGTTCCAGTCCCCAGGCCTAGAAGAATACAGCCTCTTTGCCAGTGAGTGCCATTTCCCAGCTTATGTTTTCTGTTCTACTTTCCTGTAAATGTAAATGAGAATTAGAAAGGAGGAGGGACATAGCTTTAAACATTTACACTAATTTGTAGAACAAGATGCAATTTTAAAGAGAGAAGGGAAAACCTCAAATGATCTGAGGTTTACATTAGCCCGCCAAGGCAGTGCTATTAATTGGCATCTTCTGCAGACTCCAAGCCTTTCAGAAACAAAACCTTTCTGGAAATCTCAAGTGAGTAGGTTTTCTTGCTTCCTCTCTGGAAGTTCCTATTTCTGGTCTTGCTTAGAAATAGGAACTGCAAGAATAGATTGCTTCTATTCTTTCTGTAGGTCTGTTTCTCCATTTCGTATCATTAACCAGAATCTCTGCAAAAAGATGAAAGAGAAAAGTCAAAATTACAGCTATCACTCAAGCAAATTATCTGCTCTACTGATGACCACTGCATATTCTTTCTTAAGAGTTTACAGTTGGTCATGCTCATAGAGGGCGAATGTATCTAACCTCAGCTCTAATGTTTAGTCTCCTCTTAAGTGAGCATTCCTTCACATAAGAAATATTCCAAACCCTGGCCATCTAAAAATTATAAGACCATTACAGGAATGACCAGCTTCCCTGAGGAGAGAAAACACAACTTTCAGAATAGGTTAGCACAGTCTTACTACAACTGCTTACTCAGACAGAGGGGTTCCAGAGCCCAGGCTCGGAAAATTTCGGAGACTTAAAATTCTTACCAGCACCTGTTTGCCCACGGCTTTACTGTGGTCATCAAGCCACTAATTCATACTCTAAATCTAAAACTGAAGTTTGAATGTATATTATTTTGAATATAACATTTATATTAAATGCACTGAGAATATAAAGGTTTTTCCAATTTCCCTTTTACTAAAAGGTTTTATTACTTCTGACTAATGGTGGTAGTTTCCTTGGGGGAAAAGCTATTATGAACCTTTTTTGAGACCTGTCAAAAACCACACTGGAAAAATTACTGATGTGCTATCCAATGTGCAGTAAAGTACATTTATTCTTACTCTTTTGATAATGGTGTAATGAGGCATTTGTGGAGTTGACAATGTACCCGGTGGAGGTGGGGACATGCTAGAAATGACTTAAGCATTAGAACATTCTTGTCTTGGCTATGATTTCTTGATAATTCTCTACCATAAATATTCTTAAAATTAAATAAAACTTGTGTGTATATGTGAAGATTTCATCAAACCTTGTACCTCTTAGATTGAGTCTTACACGAGAAGCAGAACACAAGACAGGTATTTGGCAGAGGCAGCTTACTTTGGAATATCCTCAAGAGTTCTGTTTTGGAGATAATGATGGATGAGATAAAGGTAGAAAGAAGCCAATTCAAGGGTACTTTATTTGAAGCCATTCCTTTCCATGTGCAACCAGGACTTTGTACTGCTGAGACACTGCAAGATCTCTGTAAAATACATACCTCAGCATTCTTAGAACAAGAGAAGAGAGAAGGGTATGCTCCTTCCCTAATTACTGTCCCTTTGAAGAGACATCATCAATTGTTAGCTTCCTCTAACTTTGTTTGTATGTATTTGAAAAATTGAATGGAAATTTGGACACATTTTCTGCAGGGACACTGAGTGTAGTTACTAAATAAGGGAAGCCACATATTGAATGTTATAGATTACTGTAAGGGTACTGTAATTAATCAGGGTTCTTTACAGTCACAGAACTTATGGTAGTCTCTATATAGTAAAGGAATTTGTTGATGACTTACAGTCTGTAGTCCAACTCCTAACAATGGTCAGCAGCAGCTGTGAATGGAAGTCCAAGGATTTAACCATTGCTCAGTCCCACAAGGTAAGCAGGCCAAGAAGAGAGAGAGCCTTCCTTCTTCCAAAGTCCTTATATAGGTCTCCAGAAAAAGGTGTGGCCCAAATTAAAGATGTGTGCCACCACACCTTTAATCCCAGATGACCCTGAACTCAGAGATCTTCCTGTTAATCTTCTGGGATTCAAAGCCACTATGCCTCAAGATCTCCATGCCATGATCCAGGTTAGAAACTTGCATCTCTCAACATCCAGATTAGGATCACAGGTGAGCCTTCCAATTCTGGATTGTAGTTCATTCCAGATGTAGTCAAATTGACAACCAGGAATAGACACTACAGGTACCTTAGTTTGTCCTATCTGCTCATCAATACCAGAAGTGGGGGTGAGGTGGGGAGACCATCTGACATAGAGCACCAGATCAATCTCAAACTCTTTATAGATATCAAGTAATGTAAACGGTACAACATAGTTTGAGGCATTCGTTTTTGAAGCATGTATGTGACTAGTAAAAAGCACTTTCTAACATTAAATATATTCTTTTGAAAATAGCTGGGTGAATGAATTCAGGAAATAACTGATGAGTAGTTTTAAATCCATCTAGAAAGTGCTAGGCATTGAGAAACTTTCCCAAGGGTAGGTAACATCACTGAAATGGAGGTGAGGAGTAGATGATTTTTCAGTTACCTCTAGTGCTTTAGATGGATTTTCCACTCACTGAAACTATAACTGTGATGGTTGAATAGAAACAGCCCCCACTGGCCCATAGGGAGTGGCACTCTTAGGAGGTGTGACATTGATAGAGTAGGTGTGACAGTGTTGGGGAAGTGTGCCACTGGGCGTGGGATTTGAGGTCTCAGATACTCAAGCCACACTTAGTGTTTCAGTCCCTTCTCGATGCTGTAGGAAAAGATGTACAGCTCTCAGGTCCTTCTCCAACACCAAGTCTGTCTGCATACTGTCCACCATGGTTTACATTTGAAATGTAAACCAGCCCCAATGAAATGTTTTCCTTTATAAGAGTTGTCATGGTCACAGTGTCTCTTCACAGCAATAAAACCCTGGTACAATAATCCATGGTAACAGAGAATGTCTTAACTGGCCTTTTCTATGTGCAAGTTTTTTTTTATGACATGAAGGGGGTAAGGGGGTTGATAAGCAGACCCAGTGGTACAAACTAGATCTTTCTATCACAGTGATTCAGTGGAGCTATTTAACTGGACTGCAATGTTTGTTTATAACAACCTTGACTAATGGTATACAGATTGGAAGTTTCATGGTACTAAGAATATCTTAGAACTCTAGTACATCTTTCAGTTTTTCTTTACCTTTAAAAGAAGTGAAATTTTGTCATACAAAGAGGTTTATACAAAAAAAAAAAAAAACCAGAATCACTTTTAGTGGTTCAGCTCAGAAATAATCACTGTAATTTAAGATTGTGCATGCTGGTTACAAGAAGATTTGGAGAAATGAATCAACTATTAAAAGCATGCTAATCATAAAAGTATACTTAAGACTAAGTGTTTGCTTCCATTACTTAACATATTTTTAAAGATAAAAGCATTGAAGAGAGTTTTCTTCAATGTGGCTACATGCAAAAGGTTCAAAAATATCAAGAGCACTTCTAAAGTCTATCTTTGCGATACTTCATATTTTTGAAAATATAATTTTAACACACCATTCAAAATTTCAGTAGTTGCTTCCTTATATTAATTCTGATATTTCTCTGTTAATGAGTTAACAGAACTTCTATTGAGAGTCTAGCAAAAGGGAATTCATCCTACATTATTACTAATTTGTATTGAAAGGCTTAACAAAATTGGTATGTTTGACTAGTATTCATTATGGCAAACATTAACATATCCAACAATAAAGAAGAAGTAGTTCACCTATGAACTACTCAGAGGAATACCATGCTTGATCATCTGAGACAGGGATTCTTTTAGCCTACTCCACTGAATCTGTGGTTTCCACATCTGCAGACTCAATGACTAACAACTACCAGTCAGAATATTTGGAGAAATATGTCTCTACTGAAAGTACATCATCTATTTTTTCCATTATTCCCTTTAAAAAAATGGTACAATAACAGATGGTTGCATATCATCTGCATTGTTCTAGGTATTTTAAAGAAGCATAAAGATGATTAACCTCTATGTGTATGGCTTACATACCAAAAATGCATCACTTCAATAAAGGACTTTAGCATCTACAGATTTGGGTTTCCTTCCAGACCTGGAAATCAAGCCTTAGGAGTTTGGTATATATTAACAGAATAAGGTGCAAGTCTAGGTGAGGGAGAAATACTTTACAAGAAAATAGTAATAAGAAATATACCAAAGTTGTGCTTAAAGGCCATTGGACAGAGTAAAATATGGACCAGATCAAGTTAACCTGTATTTTGAGAATAAAAGATGGCTTAATGCTAATAGTGACACAAAGCAGTGATTTTTCTGATATAGGTGTTAGTTACTTGCCTTATTTCTGTAACAAAATGAAAAAGAGAACCAATGAACAAATTATTTTGGCTCATGGATCTTGAGTTATCAGTCCACTATTATGGATAACACATTGCAATTGCAGGTACCCAGCATAGAAGCCCAAAACTAACAGATGTCTTTTTGATTTTTGGAAAGTTTGGAAACAAATGTGCAGAACAGGACAATGGGAGTCATTTCTAAAGCCCTATCAGCACAGGACTGTCTCTGTGGGGTCATGTAATACTGCATCACTAGGTAGGGTGTTTGTTGTTGATGATCCTGTAACAGTGGGAAATGTGTTCTCTGATGATTTTTGAAAACTTACTCTGATGCTACTTGAATAGAAGCCCATTAAAAATGGAAATGTTGAAAGAGTGATTATTGGTGCTCTGCATCTCTCTGTAGAGCAAAATAAGAACAAAAATTCCTGACTAAGAACCTTATCCAGGCAATAGAAAAAGCATGAATGGAATACTATTCAGCTATTAAGAACAAAGATATCATGACTTTTGCAGGCAAATGGATGGAATTAGAAAAGATCATTGTGAGTGAAGTAGCTCAGCCCCAAAAGGACATGCATGGTTTGTACTCACTAATAACTAGATATTGGCCAAAAAAGTATAGAATACCCAGGATACAGTCCACAGAACTCAAGAAGTTTAACAAGCTGAAGTGCCCACGTGAGGATGCCCACTTGGAAGGAAGAAGAAATCAATCACAGGAGTGCGGAGGGAGGGAAGGACCTGAGTGGGAAAGAGGATAGGGAGGCGAAGAGGGGAACATGATTAGATATTGGGTGGGGGAAAAGGACTGAAGCCCTGAGGGCCAGCAAAAAGGATCAAAGCAGGCAACCTCAGGAGGTAGGAGATGAGAACACTCCCTAGAATGTTCCAAAGACCTGGGAAGTGAGATACTCTCAGGACTCAAAGGGAAGAACATTAGATGAAATGTCTTACAGTGAGAACAGGGAACTTTTAGAGCCCACCTCCAGTAGAAAGACAGGCCATTAAGTTGAAGGATGGGGTTGACATCCCACAGTCAAAAGCTCTGACCCAGTATTGTTCCTGTCTGAAAGAACTGCAGGGTCAAAAATGGAGAAGAGCCTGAGGAAAAGGAGGTCCAGTGAGGCAACTATTGTAAAGGAAGACATTTAATTGGGACTGACTCCAGCAGACATGGTGATGGAAGAACCCAGAGTTCTACATCTTAATCTGAAGGAAGCAAAAGTGTCATTTAGCCTCAAGATCCAGATCATGTTTGCTCTCCATTTCTGGATTGCAATATATTCCAAATATAGTTAAGCTGACGACCAAGAATAGTCATTACATTGGGTATAATCCAATTCTAACTATTTTAGTTTAAAAAAAAAAAAACCTTTTTGATTCATGAAATTCGTTTTATTCTAAATGAGATGATTTCTGTGTTTCTTTAAATGTTTTAGGTATGTGTAACTAGTGATTTTAGCATTCTACATGTATGACAATTTTTCTTCATAACAGCTTCATAAGAGATAATATCCATATTAAGAATTACATAATGAAGCTTCCTACTTTATAGATTAGGAGATAGACTGCTGAATATGTATAGTTCTCTTCATGTGTTTCTTTTTGTTCTACTTTAATTACCCATTCATGTCCAACAACAGTGGGTAAATACAAATTGTGCTCATTGAACATAAAAACAGTTCTATGTAAGTGAGATGGATACAGTTTAAAAACAACCATAATTTTTATAACCTGAACAATATTTAAATTAAAAAAAATAAAAGTGAAAGGAACACCATAACTATTATGTTACTTTTCTCATTATTGTTACAACATACCTGAAAAATAAATAAACAAAAAGTAACTAAAAATAATTCAAACAATAAAAACAGTTTAAAAGAGAAAGGGAAGTGGTTTAGTCTAACTATAGTACATCATGGGGAAGAAGGGAGAATATTTGGAATGCTAAATCCATCAACCACTAAACAAAGAAAGGTTACTAACAGTGTACTCATATGCATTTCCTTGAATGGTGCTGCCTACCTCTCTCAGTGTAACTTTCTAGAAACACTGCACAGGTACATGCAGAGGTGTGTCTTCTAAGTGATCTTAAATCTGTTAAAGTTGACAATGTCAAGTAACCATCTCTTTTTTCTATCACTACTTTAAAAACCAGGACACCAAAATTCTGACAGGTTTTATTCCCTAGTCTCCTCTAATCCAAATCTGTATCAAGTATATTTCCACATTTTGGTAACAATATTTATCACACTTTAAGAAATCATTTAAAAGCAATTCCTAGAATAGTAAGGTACATTTTCACTCGAAGATAGTGACTGTTGAAACAAAACAAGAGTATTTATGCTTTTGTACCCCAAATACAACAATTACAGAAGCTTATCTATTAAAATGAAAACTGTAATAGAATGTTTTTATATAATGTTTACATGGTTGACTTATGAAACAAAGGGAACATTTCTGTCAACACTAGAATACAGGAGGTTAACTTGTATTCTCTTAAAAATCAAATATCCATTGTACATGCTATAAAAACACTTAAAATTAAAATGAGTTTTGTTTTCCTATCCCTCCTCTCCTCTCCTCCCCTCCTCTCTCTTTCTCTCTCTCTCTCCCACCCTGTGTGTGTGTGTATCATGATAAAACCCATAGACTATAAGTAGTTTAAGATGAAGGAAACCTCAAGTGAGAATGCTTCAATCCCACTTAGACGGAGGAACAAAATAATCAAGGGAGGCAGAGGAAGGGATAGACCTGGTAGGAGAGGGGAGGGGCAAAATGGGGCAGGATCAGGTATTGGGTAGGTAAGAAAAGAGAGAAGACCAGAAGGTCAGGAGAATGAATGGAAATATGCAGCTGCAGGGGTCGGGGTGGGGAGACATCTAGAAAGTCCCAGACCTGGGATGTGAGATGCTACCAGTGCTCAGTGGTGCCTTACCCAAAATGTCCAACACTGGGAAGATGGAACTCGAAGAGACTACCTCCTATAGATAGACAGGGTGCCTAGTGGAGTGATGGAGTCACCAACCCACCTTTAACATTTTTGACCCAGAATTGCTCCTGTCTAAAAGAAATGCAGACACAAAAATGGAGCAGATACTGAAGAAAACGCCATCCAGTGACTGGCCCAAATTGGGATAGATTTTTTTTTATTGGATATTTTATTTATTTACATTTCAAATGTTATCCCCTTTCCCAGTTTCCCCTCTGGAAATCCCCTATCTCATCTTCCTCCCCCTGCTTCTATGAGGGCGCTCTCCCACCCACCTACACCCACCTCATCGCCCTGGCATTCCCCTACACTGGGACATGGAGCCTTTACAGGACCAAGGGCCTCTCCTTTGTGATGTATTTCATGGACAGGAAACAAACCCTGTCGCTATTACTGATGCCGTATTTTGCGTACAAACAGGAGGCTAGTATGGCTGTCCTTTGAGAGGCTCTATCTGCAGCTGACTGAGACAGATGCAGATACTTAACAGTGAACATTGGACTGAGGTCTGGGACCCTTATTGAAGAGTTTGGTTAAGGATCGAAGCAGCTGAGGGGGACTGTAACCCCTTAGGAAGACCAACAGTGTCAACTAACACGTTACCCTTAAGAACTCCCAGAGGATAAGCCACTAACCAAAGAGCTTGTAGAGACTGCTCTGAGGTTCCAAGCACACATGTAGCAGATATGGGAAAGGATGCTCCTAATTCTGTAGAAACTTAATGCCCCAGGGAAGTTGAGCACCCTTTCAGATGCTAAGGGTATGGAGAATAGGGTGAAGAACTCTAGGAGGGCAGGAGGCAGGTAACATTTGAGATGTAAATAAATAATTATTTAAAAAAGAAAGAATCTTTTTGAAAAGGTAGAACATCAACTCTCTTCTTGTCTTAGACTTAACATGTCTATAAAACAAGTCTCTTATAAAAGTGGATTATTTGACTCTCTTGAAAGAACATGATACTTGGCTTGTGCAACCATGTAATAATATCTGTTTATAGAATGACTGGAAGAAAGTCATATTTTTCTATTATTGTCACATAATAAATATTCATTCAATGGATAATATTAACACTTTATCATTGCTCTGATTCTAGTAATAAGTGTGTTTCTGTTATTTTATTATTATAAGTTGTATGGAATTTTCTCATTTAATAAGCATGTGTTTATTTGGGTGGAGCAGGGCCTCACTATGTAGCCTTAACTGCCCTGGGATTTACTACATAGACCAGGCTGGCCATGATCTTACAAAAATTTGTCTTTCTCTGTTCACTGAGTTCTGAGATTAAAAGTGTACAGTACATATCTGGGTTCTGTATCATTTTAAACATAGAAGAAATCTCCATATCTGTTTTTTATTATCTGTCTTCCATAAATTGATAATTTGGCTTCACTTGGGATGTGGAAATTATGTGAGAAAACTCATTGAAAGGTCACATGATTGATTCCTTTTTAGCCTTCATATCGTACAATGACCTGCAGAAACTACAAGGTAAAACTAGAATAAAGATACTGGGTCGATGAACTTTTTATGGGCCAAAAATATGTCTGTAGAACTTCTCAGAACTAAAACTATGTGGCTGGTTCTACTTTTTGAAAAGAAGTTCTAGAAAAGTTAAAATTACTTTAGAGCTAATTAGTTGAGGAAATAAAATGGAAAAGAACAGAGAAATCACCTCTGTGGCAACATATTCTAGAGGGAAGATATAGCAGAGTCGAAGTAATGAGAATTGTAACAAGATGTTGCATCTAGGTAAAAAAGTGGATTCCGAGGAGGAGGAGCTGTGTAACATTTTGTGTGAGACAAAAACATATATTCCTTCACCCCAGAGGATGCTAATGACAATCAAAAGCAGTGATTCTACCCAAGTCCAACTTGGCACACCAGCATTTTCCTAGACTGAAACATAAGGATAGTAATGAGGAGTCACTGAGTGGAAAGGGTATGATTCAATAAAAGCTAAGTAACCAAAAAATTTCATTCCACCATGGAATCTGTATCAGAAGCCTGCCGATGGAAAGTTAACTTTCCATCTTCTACACACACCAGGCACCCATCATCAAACCACATGAGTTAAGAAAAGGGATAAAACAGATGTATTTAGAGTTCTTTGTGATAGGCTGATGAGCCACCCTCCCACTTCTGCTGTAATAAGAAAACTATATTACCATAGTTCCAGCTCTTACTGTGCATTGCTTATGCCACGATAACCTCTTTTCCATTGTAAAAATGCTCACAGAAGCTATACTACAGTAGGCATGGTCAAAGGAAATACTGCAAGCATATGTTTTCATCTCATTTTGGTCAACACAATATTAGAAATCTGTCTACATCACACATGAGAATGAAAAAATGGTACTAGATGTAGAAACTTGGGCAACTAAATATATCTGGGATTATCATTTGCCCAAATCATGGAAGTCTGTTAGGTGCTATATATATATCTACTAACATGTAAATTACAGAAGATAAAAGAATCTATGAAAATAACCGTTTCTTATATGACAAACTCTCTCCTCTTTTAAATAATCATTACTTTGGGGGGGACATAATGATAAATATTTCTTCTAGTGAGAACTGTGGTATTCCAAATGATGCTTTTGTGAATAAATAGCCTAGTGTTAAATGTCTTATATTCCCTTTTCCTACCTTTCTTCCTATTTTGCTTATTCCCTCCGTATCCACCCCTTAATTCTCCTTTCCTTTTTTATTCTTTCTCTCCTTTATCACCCTTGTTGCAAGATACTTGATCAGACTGTGAATGCCTAAATTGTGTTATTTACTGAAAATACATTCTTCTATTTATCTTGTGGCTCAGCCCTTAGCAAAGGGTTTTAATCCTTTTGGCTGGAACCCAGACACACACTTAGTACATACATTTAATTCAAAACAATGGAGGTAAAACTAGTATGTAGAAGGAAGTACCCATGTTTGAAAATGATGGCTAATTGAGTGGTAGATAAAGTGATGAATCAGAGAAAGATTTGACAAAATAAGATATGCCCAGCTCTCATGAGAAGAGAGAGGAGGAGGAGGCAACATAAAAGGCAGCAGGAAGGAGGCAACTTTAAAACAACAGTTGTAGAGAGATGTGTTGCAGAGAGAGGACAAGCTAAATAGAGGTAAAGATAGAAAGTGCCAGAGAATGAGAAAGAACCAGAAGCTTAGAACATATTGCCGAAGTTAGTATGGGGCCAAGCAGAGCAATTCAATCACAGGCTGAGAGAAAAGCCAGATTGGGTCAGTCAACTTGAAGAGGAGTTTGAGCCAGAACAGCTGGGTTGAACTAGCCAGCCATAGTTCAGGAAGAGCTAGAAAGGTTGAGCTTACAGAGCACTAAGTCTGAGAGGCTGAAAGCATTCTAGTTCTAGATAATATTTGTACTGAGGCTTATACTAGAAACTTCCAGGACTAGACCTATGTCAGTGAATGGAGGCAGTAAGACTCCAAGTTGACAATTGCATCAGATTAATAGAAGATACTCTTACACCTTCCTTCTCATTTTTCTTCTTTTTATTTTTTTTTGTTCTTATCCATGTTTTTGTATTTGGCCAAAAATATTGCCTTATGTAACTGGGACTTCTTAACTGTTAGGAATCATATCCCAGATAATTTCTTTTTCTCCTCTGAAATGGCTCAGTTTCCACAAAAGATGTGAAGTCCTCTTTTCAGAAAGCAAGGAGAATCATTGTACAGCTTACATCACAAAAGAAATCAAAGACTAACTCATTTCCATAGGGTTAACACAGGGCTCTATTATTCTTCTAGGAAGCTTGCTTAAAGACAGACAGGATATTGTTGATTAAGATATTATGGAAAAGTCCCATGTTTAAAATCTTTCCCTTGTACATTAAAAAACCCACAGGAAAGTATCTTGTTAAAACTCCAGTCCCACCACTTCCAAAAGCACTATCTCCTTTCTTCCCCAATCCCTTGGTACATTCTTACCACCCCGCTAGCCCCCAAAACACAGCAGCTGCTAAGAATGGAATTTTCAGGCAGCTGCTGTGGATGCTTTTCAACCACAGAGAAATTTAGGTTGAAAAGTTCACAGCAAAAGTTTTTCCATTCTCGAAAAAGGGTGGCTGCTAAATTTATGATAGTCATAAACAGATGATCTTTGATCCCCTTTAAATTAAATTACTTGCCTTTTGAGTGTTGTTTCCTGGGTCTGTATAGATTTCTGATGTCAACCCTTTTTTGGTTCAGTAATTTGCAAATATTTAAGCCTATCTTATAAACTGTTTCTCAATTCTGTGTTTCTCTCTTGTTTTGTAAACATATCATAGCTTGGTATAATCTGCCTTCTAAAAGCTTTGTTGCCTCTATTCTTGTGCACTAGATACATTTTTTTTTTGTTTCCTTCATGAAAGCAATGCTGTAATCTTAGGACTAAATTTATGTGACTGGCCCTGCTGCCACCAGTAAAACATTTGTGCTTGGTATCTCTTTGTTGATTCAATGTAAAACATAGAAAGGGTAAATGGTCAGGTAAGAAGTAGCTCAAAGACAATAGCAACTGTATTAAAGCTGGCTTTTTTTCCCCTGCTGATAGAAATTTAAAATTTTTTACCTTTTCAAAGAGAATTTTTGGGGGATTATGATATAATCATGTTAATGGTCTTTCTTCCCTCCAAACTCTCCCATATGTCCTGCCTTGTTCTCTTTCACTTCATGGTCTGTTTTCTGTTAACTGTTGTTGCATAAATATATCTGTGCGTACATATTTTGCCTAAGTATATAAACATAACTTGCTCTGTCGGTATACTCTCATCATAGGTTTGACTTCAGGGTAACCATTTGATAAAGGAACACCAATTTGTCCTACTCTTACCTAGGGAACACTCTGCCACCTATTCTCTGTCTTTCCTAACTTCCTGTAGGCCTTTTTGTCAGCTTTAGTCTTTGTTAAGTTTATCCCAACTATGTTAGCACGTTTATTATTGTTTTCCTTGTTCGGTTCATATGTGGAGAGTCATTGTATGTGTGTAGCTGCTGGCATTCCTTGGAGATGAAATTTCACAACAAACTTCCTATTCTCTGATTCCTTCAATATCTCTTTTCCCACTTCCACAATGATCCCTGAGCTTTAGACACACAAGTTTTATAGTACATGTATCAGTTGAAACTGGGCTTCACAGCTGTGCATTACATTGGCTATAGATTTCTATAATTATTTCTACCTGTTGAAAAGAGAAGTTTCCTTGATGAAAGATGAGCACTAGTTTGAAATATGGCTATATTAGTATAAAATGCAAAAAAAAAAAACCAAAAAAACCCAACCTCCAAAATACTTAAATTCTTGTTTTTTAGATCAAAGTAACATTTTATGCTATGTAAGTAAAATATTTTAAGACAATATTCATAGATTCCAAAGGATTTTAATGATGTATTAATTTAAATAAAATTGTGAATATAGTGCATTGTATATGAAATTATTTAATTTTCTATCACAAATAAATTTGCATATATTACATATATATTTCAGAAAATGTGTCTTCAACTAGATGAAATGATTGTCTTTTGTTGATAGAATTTAGAAAAATATCTTTATTTTCTTTTAGATTTCCTGATATTCTTAAATAATTATTGTGTCAAAACACCATAGAATGAAAATTTCAGATAAGAGACAAGAAGATACAAGCAAAGACCTAGAACAATTAACCAGGGAATGGCTGGACTTTTCTACTATACTGAGTTATACCGAGTGTCAGACATAGTACTTTGGAAGCAAATGCTGGAAATTGTGAGACAGTGAATCAGTCAGAAGGAAATGTGAGTAAATTCAGTTACTAATTTGACCAACAAAACTCAGTTCTTTGCAGGCATTCTGAGGACCTACATTGAAATACACAGGAAAATCTTGTCACTAGAGGGTAAATATGTTTTATTCTTTCTCTACTAATTTCCATTCTTCATTGGGTCCAGTCACTTCACATTTAACATTCAGTTCTGATCTCTGTACAACAGAATGACCACAGATAACTAGTAGGGAAATTTCATGGAGATGACAGATCTCCCCCACAGCCTGGGAGTATGTCCACATCTTATAACTGAGTATGTTATTTAAAAGGGTAAGTATTCCTGCATCAGAGAAGGAGTGGTTAGGGTAAGAGATGATTCTACCCACCATTTCTGCTCTTACCTAATACATAGATTTTGGTAAGACCTTAGCTCTCTGGCTCCCATGATCCCTGTTTGTGAAATATCTAAAATGCTCACTACACTACTGTTCACTGCCCTTCAAAGTTGGAACTTTAAAACAGATCTCATAGTGTCAGCAAATATATATATATATATTTATATGTATGTATGTATTTATAAGTGTGTGTGTTTTAGGAAGAGAAAAACAAACTAAAACTTGTCCTGTGTTTCAAATCTTTTTTACCAACAGAACCAGTGTTATTTCAGACCCTCTAGATTTAGTAGAATTGTCCTAATTTATATATTCTCTGACAGTGAGAAGAGAGGGCTGTTGATTCTGGCCTCAAATATTGGTGTTTTGATTCCAGGAAAACTTTGGTGGTTTGAATCAGAAGCCTCCACAAGCTCTTATATTTAACATTTGTTTGAAAGTTTGGTTGCAAACTTGTGAAATTTTTTGGAAGTCTTGGGAACTACTGTATTACAGGAAGAGATATGTCGCCTGGGGATAGACTTCAGGATTTCGAAAGACCATTCCCAGTTAGTGCCTTCTCTCTGCCTCCTGCTTTTGGATGAGGATACTACTGCTCAAGAGAGATGCCTGCCTGCCTGCTGTTATTTCCTCTTCCTTTATAGTTATGGACTTCCCCTCTGAAAATATAAGGCCCAATAAACTCTTTTATCCATCAGAGACTATGGTCAAGATGCTCTATCCTAACAGTAAAAAAGTAAGTAGGACACCAATATTTAACATTTCTTTCTATTTCATTAAATTATTTTATTCATATTCTAAATGTTGCTCCCTTTCATGGTCCTCCTTCTAAGAGTTCTTCACCCATCCCAACTCATTTGCCTCTAAGAGAGTGCTCCCCCATCCACCAATCCACTAACCCTCTCACCTACCCTCTCCACCTCACCCTCTCAGCATCCCCCATTTCTGGGACATCAAGTCTCTACAGGATTACACACATCTTCTCCTACTGAGGCCAGACAAGGCAGTCTTCTGCTACATATGTGCCAGATGCCAAAGGCCAACCCATGTATGTTTTTTGGTTGGTGGCTTAGTCTCTAGGAGTTCTGAGGGTCCAGGTTAGTTGATACTGTTGTTCTTCCTATGGGGTTGCCATTCCCTTCAATTCCTTCAGTCCTTCCCCTAATTCTTCTATAGGGATCCCAACCTTAGTCCAATGGTTGACTGTAAGTATCTGCATCTGTTTTAGTCAGACATTATAACTAGTTGTGGTCCAGTGTATGTGGGTGCTGAGAATGTAACTAAGTTCCTCTCTAAAAGAAATATTCACAGCGAACTGCTGATCTATTTCCATCCCCACCCCTTTCTACTGTCTTCTCATTTTTTCTCCTCTACATTCATTCATTCTTCCCTTCCTCTTCATTTCTCTCTTTTTCCTTTTTGTTCAGGAAGAATTCTTGTTGTATTATTAACAATAACAACAAAAGTATACCTATGAGGACCTCATTTTCCCATGGATAATTTAGAAATCTTAAGCATTTGGAGCAGAGACTGAAGGAAAGGCCATCCAGTGACTGGCCCAATTTGGGATCTATCCTATGCACAGGCATCAAATCATGACTCTATTACTGATGTCATCTTTTGACTGAAGATAGGAACTTTGCATGGCTGTCCTCTGAGAGGCTCTACCAACACAACCAGCTCTCTCTACATATAGTTAAACCAACTATGAAGCATTTCTCAGACTTTCCACAGTTCAAAGGACCACTGGCAGCCAGCCAACCCTGAAAGATGAACTGTGCTTCAACTTGGTGAGTGTGACTGCAAGTGTAAAAGGGAGCTTGGGGTTGAGATGGGAAAGGCTTCCAATACACAGAGAGGAAAGAGATTTGAATGCTTCTCCAAATGAAGGAGGCTCCTGCTTTTCCACTACAGGGAACAAATGCAGCTAATATATTTATGACTAGGTACAATGATCCTAGAAGGAGTAGTTAGGGTAGATAAATGAGAAGACAGTAGAAAGGGAGTGGGGATGGAAACAGATCAGTTAGCTGTGGATATTTCCTTTAGAGAGGAACTTAGTTACATTCTCAGAACCCACATACACTGGACCACAACTAGTTATAATGCCTGATTCAGGCACATAGACATGCATGCTCATACACACACACACACACACACACACACACACACACACACAAACATACATGAGAGAGACAAATAGAGAGAGAAAGAGAGAGAGATAGAGATTGAGAGAGGAGGAAGAAGAAGAAGAAGAAGAAGAAGAAGAAGAAGAAGAAGAAGAAGAATAAGAAGAAGAAGAAGAAGAAGAAGAAGAGGAAGAGGAAGAGGAAGAGGAAGAGGAAGAGGAAGAAGAGGAAGAGGAAGAGGAAGAGGGAAGAGGGAAGAAGAAAAAGAGATATTACAATTTTCTAATTTTTAGGATCATTTTACCTAGTCATAAATATATTAGCTGCATTTGTCCCGTGTAGTGGAAAAGCAGGAGCCTCCTTCATTTGAAGAAGCATTCAAATCTCTTTCCTCTCTGTGTATTGGAAGCCTTTCCCATCTCAACCCCAAGCTCCCTTTTACACATGCAGTCACACTCACCAAGTTGAAGCACAGTTCATCTTTCAGGGTTGGCTGGCTGCCAGTGGTCCTTTGAACTGTGGAAAGTCTGAGAAATGCTTCATAGTTGGTTTAACTATATATAGAGAGAGCTGGGTTTGATACCAATAACTCCTGAGTGTGGATGTCAAGGCAACTAAGCTGCAGCACACAAAGAAAGAAAAATAATAGCAAAAAAAGTCCCTGTAGATTAGGAGTGCATAATCTGTGAAATGCGGAGAAGAATTTTCCTATTGTTTCTCAGTGAGTTACTCAGAGTGTCTGATTAATTAAGGTTCAGGACCAAAAAGTGAAACTGTCATCAAGCTGTCGTTTCTCTTGTGTGCTTTACAAATTGCTCCTATCAACCATCCCCATATTCCATCATCTCTCACTTCCCTCCTCAAGGAGCTTTACACTTAAAGCTGTTACATTAGCCTGCAGTTCTCCTTTGGGAGGAGAACAATTAGGTGTAGGCTTCAATTTTGAAGTATTTATGAAAGCAAGCTTTAGTATAGAATTAAAGAAGACCTGTGGCCATGTTTTTGAATTAATATTTTTTTCTTTCTCTCTGTATGGCCTTGGGGAGTAGAAAGAAAGCAAGACATGAGAAAGGTGGGGACAGTAACCCTGCTCAAAGTTAAACAATAATCAGGTATGGATTCTAATTAATTAAGATCATGTTTCTCCAGAAGCTGCTAACACAAGCAGCAGGAGCTCAGGCTTAATTCTCCTCTCTTCAAAATCACATCATCCACACAGCCTCCACATTTGGTCTGTGCAAGTTTCCTTCAACTAAATCATTTTTAAAATGAAAGAGAAAGAAAGTAAAAAAGAAAGAAGGAAAGAAAGAGAGAGAGAGAGAGAAAGAAAGAAAGAAAGAAAGAAAGAAAGAAAGAAAGAAAGAAAGAAAAAGAAAAAGAAGCATCATAGATGAGTTTGAGTAGATGGAGTTTGGCCAAATCACTTATTCGTCTTTGCTACTTTAATAGAGCAAGAACAAAGTTCTTGAAGTCAGGTTTAGACAGCACAGCACAATGTCAATTCAAAAGAATGGGAATTTATTACCATAAACTAAATAAAAATGACAATTTCTTTGTTACTCTCTGGTATACTTTACTTTTGGTAATCCTTTCAAAGGTAAGAAGAGACCTGGTTGTCTATCAATTAGGAAGCTTCCTGGCTTGCTTTTGAAAGCTGAGTTTCCTCCCGATTACTTGTTTTGTTGTCTCTGCAGTGGACTCATCCTTACCAGCTTATTTCTAGAGCATTGATGACTCTTTTTTGACTTTGGATTCCTCTGGAATTTTCTGATCCTTCTCTGTCTTTCTGTGGGTGGATGGTTGGGTAGAGGATGTAGTGGATGATCAAATAATTCAGTTTTCATGACACGGATGGATTGGAATGTGTCTCTCCCTTGATTTATATATGCAATTTGTGGGCCTTTTTCTGCTTCACAGCTTCACTATTCAGAAATAGAGTATGTATAAGGAATCAAGTTAAATGAAGCTCATAATAGTGGACTGTAATGTGAATTGCCTGAGGTATGTACAAACCGTGGCAACTTGATTACAAGCATATGTAAAGAAAGCCATTACAGACAACATAAGACGGTCAAGAGAACACGTCCATCATGGCAATCCAGAAAGCAATCCATCTACAACCTGATGTGGAGTTAATGACCCCCAGTCTTGTGGACAGTAAGTTCTTGTCAAGCTACACGAATTGGATAGGTGCTTGCAATTTCCAGGAAAACTGATGCATTTAAGTATTGAGTCCCTAGATAACAAGGAGAAAGCTGTTTGCTGTTGTTGTTCTTGGTTGTTTTTTTTTGTTTTTTATTTGTTTTGTTTTGTTTTCTCTGGGGAAAACAGATACCAGGAAAATAGTACAGGTACAGATATAAGGACTTCAAGGAGAGATACATTTATTGCAAAATAGTATTAGCCAGGCTCTGTGGCCCACACCTGTAATCCAACACTTGAAGAGGGAATAATACTTTCCTACTTAATACCATGCCAATTAAGAACACTTGACTTTCTCTAAACACACAAAACCATAAAATAGTATTCTGGGAATATTAAAATATTAAAAGTACAGTAGAAAGTTACTATGAGTGTAACTTGAATGACATTAGCTTTAAAAAGCCAAAGTCTTGGAGCTGTATCCTGTCTCCTCTGCTCCATTGTCTGGCCCAAAGCTCTGCCTGCATACTGAGAAGCTACCAGCACAAAGGAAAACCAGGTAAGACAGAGCCTCCCAAATCCTCTGCCTACCAAGTCCCTCTAAAGCACACCCAACAGAGGTAAACTGCAACTATTTCTCTGAGCTCCATTTTCCAGCCCACAGCTTTGCCTGCATTCCCAGAGGCCTGCCGGTACCAGGAGCAACCAGATGGCTAAGGACCACCTTATGAACATAATAACTAAGAACCAGAGCAATGTGGCACGACCAGAGCTCAGATATCCTACTACTGTAAGTCCTGGATATCTTAATGCAGCTGAAACATAAGAAAATGACCCTAAATCCAATCTTATGAAGATGATAGATGCCTTTAGAGAGGAAATAAATAAATCCCTTAAAGAAATACAGGAAAATTCAATAGAGTAGGTAAGAAATAAGTAAAACTGTTAATGACCTGAAAACAGAAAGAGAAGCAAGAAAGAAAACACAAACTGAAGAAATCCTGGAGATTGAAAAACTAGGTAGGAGAGAGAAACTACAGATGTACACATCACCAACAGAATATTAAAAGTAGAAGAAAGACTCTTAGGGTTAGAAGATACCAGAGAAGAAATTAATACCTAGGTCAAAAATTGTTAACTCTAAAACATATCTAACACAAAACATCTAGGAAATTTAGGACTCTATGAAGAGCCCAAACCTAAGAATAATTATCAGGGTACAATGTGTGAATGAATATCTGTATATATTCATTTACTGTATCAATCAAGAGCTAATGGCTCTTCACTGGTCTCATATTTTGTAACATTCACTCTTCCTCACATGCCTAAGGCATTCTAGAATTGTATCTGATTGGCTTTAATAAAGATATGAAGGATAAGAGCAGAGCATATGTGGAGAGCTGAATGTCCAGGCAGGGATAGGGGCAGAACGGGATTAGTCAGGACTGAGGAACTGGGAGACTGCCCTGCAAAAGACCTAAAATGTTAGGAAGTGTCTGTCTCACTATTTATATCACTACCAGGTCTGGATAAGTCTGATTATAATACTAATAGAAGAAAGAGAAGACTCTCAGCTCAAAGGCCCAGAAAAAAAAATCAAGAAAATCATAGAGTATGACTTATCTAATTTAAAGAAAGAGATGAATCTAAATGTAGAAAAAACTTACAGCACATGAGATAGATTAGACCAAAAAGAGAAAATCCTTCTACCATATAATAATCAAAACACTAAATGTACCCCAAAAAAGAAAGAATATGAAAAACCACAAGAGAAAAAACTAATCAGCTTGAAAAAAACATATTAGAATTATACCTTTCTTTTCAACATTGATTTTTAAAAGTCATCAGAAGGATCTGGGTAGATGACTTACAATCTCTAAGAGGCCACATATGCCAGCCCAGACTACCAAACTCAACAAAAATTTTAATCTCTATAGATGGAGAAAAGTAGACATTCTGTGATAAAACCTATTTAAACAGTATTTGTCCACAAATCTATTCCGGCAAAAGACATTAAAGGAAAACACAAGAAAGTTAACTACACCAAAGAAAATACAGAAAATAAATAATTTGACACTAGCAACAGAAAAAGATCAAAATAAACACACAAACACACAATCAAATCTACACTACCACCAACACCATCAAACCTACAGAAATTAATAATGATTAATAATCATTCCTATTTAATTTTTGTTATTTTAATTTATTTTTATTAAATATTCTCTTTATTTACATTGCAAATGATATCCCTTTCCCAGTATTTCCTCTGAAGAAAACTCCTGTCCACCCCCCTGTCTCCCTGCTCAACAACCCACCCTCTCCTGTTTCCTGGCCCTGGCATTCCTCTACACTGGGGCATCGAGCCTTCACAGTACCATGAGCCTCTCCTCCCATTGATGACTGACTAGGCCATCCTCTGGTACATATGTAGCTGGGGCCATGAGTCCCACCATGTGTACTCTTTGGTTGGTGGTTTAGTCCCTGGGAGCTCTGGGGGTGCTAGTTAGTTCATATTGTTGTTTCTCACAAGGGTCTGCAAACCCCTTCAGCTCCTTGGGTCCTTTCTCTAGCTACTTCACAGGGGACCCTGTACTCAGTCCAATGGATGGCTGTGAGTCTCTACTTCTGTATTAGTTGGATACTGGCAGAGCCTCTCAGGAGACAGCTATATCAAGCTCCTGTCAGCTAGCACTTGCTGGAATCCACAATAGTGTCTAGGTTTGGTGATTGAATATGGGAAGTATTCCCAGCTGGGGCAGTCTCTGGATTATGCTTCCTTCAGTCTATGTCCCATAGTTTATCTCTGCAACTCCTTCCATGGGTATTTTGATCCCCCTTTTAAGAAGGATTGAAGTATCCACACTTTGATCTTCTTTCTTCTTGAGTTTCTTGTGGTTTGTGGATTGTATTTTGGGTATTCTGAGCTTTTGAGTTAATAACCATTTATCAGAGAGTGCATACCATGTGTGTTCTTTTGTGACTGGGTTACCTCACTTAGGATGATATTCTCCAGATCCATCATCCATTTCCCTAAGAATTTTATAAATTCATTGTTTTTTTAAAGATTTATTTTATTTATTTTATGTGTATGAATACACTGTAGCTGTATAGATAGCCGTGAGCTATCATGTGTGTGGATATAGAGTACTCCTTGAAAGCCTATGTTTAAAGACTTTTAATAGAATGAATATTTGGGGGTGCTTGTGGACATACCCCTGAAGGGAATTGCAAGAATTTGTCTTGGCCCCTTGATGACCTAACAATTATATAGCTTCACTGTTACTGGTTTGGTATTATTGTTCTTAATTAATAAATTAATGATATAATATATAGAAGCTATATGGTATAAAATATTTATTTTTATTCAAGACACTGCATTTTAGTTATTTTTATTAAATATGTTTTCTGTTAAAATGTAAAGGTAAATACTTTTTTGTATATTAAATGTACTTTTATTAGATATTTTCTTTATTTATATTTCAATTGATATCCCCTTTCCCCGTTTCTCCTCGGAAAGAAAACTCCTATCCCCTTCCCCCTCCCCCTGCTCACCAACCCACCCTCTCTCACTTCCTGGCCCTGGTATTCCATTACCCTGGGGCATAGAGCCTTCAGTTCCATCCATTTCCCTAAGGATTTCATAAATTCATTGTTTTTAATAGCTGAGTAGTACTCCATTGTATAAATGTACCAAGTTTTCTGTATCCATTCCTGTGTTGAAATACATCTGGATTCTTTCCAGCTTCTGGCTATTATAAATAAGGCTGCTATGAACATAGTACAGCATGTGTCCTTATGACATGTTGGAGCATTTTCTGAGTGTATGCCCAAGAGTGGTATAGCTGGGTCTTCTGGTAGTACTATGTCCAATTTCCTGAGGAACTGCCAAACTGATTTCCAAAGTGGTTGTGACAGCTTACAATTCCACCAGCAATGAAGGAGTCTTCCTCTTTCTCTACAACCTCGCCAGCATCTTTTGTCACCTGAGTTTTTTATCCTAGCCATTCTGACTGATGTGAGGTGGAATCTCAGAGTTGTTTTGATTTGCATCTCCCTAATGACTGAGGATGTTGAAGATTTCTTTAGGTCCTTCTCAGACATTCGGTATTCTTCAGTTGAGAATTCTTTGTTTAGCTCTGTACCCTATTTTTAATAGGGTTATTTGGTTCTCTGTAGTCTAACTTCTAGAGTTCTTTGTATATATTGGATATTATCCCTCAAGTCCAAGTGGATCAAGGACCTCCACATAAAAGCAGATACACTGAAACTAATAGAAAAGAAACTGTGGAAGAACCTCAAGCACATGGGCACAGCGAAAAATTCCTGAACAGAACACCAATTCAAGGCAAAGAATATTGTCAATAGGACAAAATGGCAGCCAACAGATTGGGAAAAGATCTTTACCAATCCTAGATCCAATAGAGGGCTAATATCCAATATATATAAAGAACTCCAGAAGTTAGACTACAGAGAACCAAATAACCCTATTAATACCTTTCAACATCAATGGACTCAATTCCTCAACAAAAAGAGACAACCTATCAAAATAAAAGAGAAAACACAATTTATCACTCTGCTGAATATAAGAAAAAAAATCTCAAAATAAAAAAATAGAGATTGTTTCAGACTAAAGGGGTAGAAGAAAGATTTTCTGAGCAAAGCACACCCCCCTCAAACTCAACCTTAAATAACCATTTTAATATCTAATAAAACATTCAACCTCAAGAGATGGAGGAGTTCACTTCATATCAGGAGAGGGTTGTGTGGGAAATAGGGTGGGTATGAGAAAAGAAGGTATGAGATGTAGAGAGCAAGGTCAGAGTTAGTCCTGGAAGAATTTGAGAAATCCAGGACATTTGAAACTCCCTGTAATCTATAAGGGTGACTCTAGCTAAGACTCAATGCAGTAGGTGAGATGGAGCTTCAAAGGGCCTATACTTGTAACCAGGCAAGACTTCCAGTGGAGTGATTTGTAAACTAATGCAGCCACAAAACCTTAGACCACAGTAATGTTGCCTACAAGATATGTAGGAGTGGGAATATGAAGCAGAATTTGAGACAAGGGCCAACAAATGACTGGCCCAGCTTGAGACCCATTCCATGAGCGGGAGACCACCAGCAACACTATTCATGATATTCTGGCTGTACTTGCAGATAGAAACCTATCATCTCTAGCCAATGGGGCCTGTTGGATGTTGAGGCAGAGATCCACAGCCAAACATTGAGTGGAGTATGGGGAATCCTGTAAAAGATGGGGAGGAAGGATTGTGTGAGCCAGTAATTTCAAGAAAGCCTACAGTATAAACTAACCTGAGCCCATGAGGGGCTCCTGGAGAATAAACTGCTGATCAGAGATCATGAATGTGCAGGACCTAAGCAGTTGTGTAGCTGGGTAGTGGAGGAAGTAGAGGCTGTTTCTAAGTACATTGCCTGCCTTTGGGACACTTCTCCCTAATTAGCCTGCCTTACTAGCCTAAGAAGGAGAGGAGGTACCTATTATTGCTGGATTTTGATATGCAAGAGCTGGGTGTATCCATGGGAGGCCTCTCCTTTTCTGGAGAGACAGGGTAGATGTGGCCAGGTAAGAGGGAAGGACTGGGAAGAGACAGGGAAACTGAGATCTGAATACAGAGTGAATTAAAAATTTATTCAAAATAAAAAATAAAGCCAAAGTCTTATTTCTAACATGCATTTCTTTCTAATTCACATGTATTTACATACAGGTACCAGATGTCTATATTCAAAACATAAAAATATTATCTTTATACACACTGAAACTCAGCCATTCTTCTTTTACTGTTTTTTGTTTTGTTTTGTTTTGTTTTATTGGATATTTTCCTTATTTACATTTCAAATATTTTCCCCTTTCCAGGTCTCCCCTTCAGAAACCCCCTATCCCATATCCTCTCACCTCTGGCTCTATGAGGGTGCCCCCTGACCCACCCACCCACTCCTGTCATTACACCCTGGCATTCTCCTACACTGGGGCATCAAACACCCTCAGGCCCAAGAACCTCTCCTCCCACTGATGTTCAACAAGGCCATCCTCTGTTTTTTATAGCTGGAAAATCAACCATTCTTGGGGCTCCTATTATTTACTATTCAGTCACTGGACAAACACAGGAAAGGATCATTGGTTCTATTAGTTTTTTTTTTTTTTCTTTCATTGAGATAAGAGTATCAAATTTATTAGGATAGTTTGGAACTGATTGTGGAGCTGAGCATAGGCTTTAATACTTGATTTTCTTGTTTCTAATAAATAATCACTAGGATGCTGCCACTTACACTTTGCGTGACAGCAGTTTATGAGGCAAAAAGCTTCAAGGAAACCATTCTCCTGCAACCCCTAACTCAGAGGTAGTCCAGATACCTCTATGCGAGAGTCTCACATGCTAGGTGTCCCCCAAGATATGATTTACTATAATAGCTAAACAAAATTAAACGATGCTCTCTGATCTCCACCAATGTTCTTAGCCAAACCCTGGCTTGGAATTTTGTAGGCAAAGTTACATATTCAGACTAATTGCCTCCAGCATTGTTAGGGAGCTAATGAGGGGGGTAGGGCATTGAAGCTTACTGAATAGAAGTTGATAATCCCAGGCCAAGGTCAACTTTTCAGTCACATCATTCCCAGGGACTAAAGAATGGGAACCCTGGGACTTAGCTCTAGTAGCCCAGAAGATTAGCATAGTGGGTATTTACTAAGGATGAGCGGGACCTTGAGCATAGTGTGTGTGTGTGTGTGTGTGTGTGTGTGAGAGAGAGAGAGAGAGAGAGAGAGAGAGAGAGAGAGAGAGAGAGAGAGAGAGAGAGAGAGAACTGTGAAGTACACTGTTTTACACACACACACTAACTTCAAGATTCAAGCCTCTACCTTCCTGACTGGCTCACCCGCAGGTCCCCCCCAACCCGGGGATTCTGGCCTGGTCTGTACATGCCTGAGCATGCTCATAGCCCGGGGATACTGCAATGGTCCAGAGGAGATGGCTGCTGTTTTAGACCCAGTGTGTTTTAGATGGCCTCAGATGTACCTTGACTGCTGAGCCACCTGATTTTCTTTTCCATTTGTAATGACCATAAAGGTAAGATGCTTAATTTTAAGAATATACATTCAGATCCTGCACTTCCTGTCATTTTTTCTTCGCCGACCTGACTAGGACCCAGTTTCTCCCAAGGGTTGAGAGAGGCCAAGGCTGGCCGGCCTGCAGCAGGATGGCCTCCCCCCTCATTTTTACCATAAGTGAAAAAAATCAGACAAGAACAGATGTAGTTAGGGGTTGTCTTAGGATTTATATTCCCGCAAAAAAGCACATGACCAAGATACAAGTTGGGGAGGAAAGGGTTTATTCAGCTTACACTTTGACATTGCTGTCCATCACCAAAGGAAATCAGGACAGGAACTCACATAAGGCAGAAACTTGGAGGCAGGAGCTGATGCAGAGGCCATGGCTGGATTGCTTCTCCTCGATTGCTGAGCTTGCTTTCTTATAGAACCCAGGACTACCAGCCTAGGGATAGCACCACCCACAGTGGACTGGGCCCTTCCCTCTTGATGTGTTAGAAAGGTGGGTCTTGTCAGAACATACTACACTAGGACCAAACAGTTCCACGTGTAAGAGGTTTAATTGAGAGGGAGAGAGGAGGCAGTAACAGAAAGAGAGGAGAGAGAGAGAGAGACAGAGAGAGAGAGACAGAGAGAGAGAGACAGAGACAGAGAGAGAGAGAGAGAGAGAGAGAGAGAGAGAGAGAGAGAGAGAAATGGAGGAATGTTCCCCATATATATACATATATATACATATATACATATGTATATATATATGGGTTCTGATGTAGTGGCCACAGGTTAAGGTGGGAGGTGAGCCCAATGGATTCTGGGAATATGGCAGCTGTTGCCCTGGCAACAGGTCTGTGAGACCCACCCATGTGATGTCACAGGCTTTGGAGGCCCTGATGCTAACATACCTCACTTTTTGATATTATAGAGAAAGAAAGAAAAAGGGAAGGGGAAGCTGATGGTGAAAAGGGAACAAAGGCATCATGTCTCTTAAGCTATTTCCTTCTGTCTAGGGGCATCGTCAATGGGGGGTATCTGGCTTTTACCATCAATATCCACTTGGTAAATGTCCTCATCAGGTTCCTTTGTGGACAATTGCTCATCTGTGGGCAGCGGCTGGTAATCCTGTAACAGGAGCTGATTAATGGTTTGGTTAGAAATTTATTTGTCATTGAAGAAATGTAGAAACAAGAGAGGTGAGGAGGACACAAGATCTGTTCCAACACGAGAAGTAACTGGACCAGAGGAACCAGGCACACAGGAACTCTGCCAGTCCAGTGGCTCAGGTTCCTTCCTATCCCACAATACCCAGAGGAAGCTCTACTCCCAGGTGCTCTAAGACCCCCAGGATCAGAGGTAAGAGAGGACACAAGATCTGTCCCAACTCTGGGAGTAACTGGGACCAGCAATACCAAGCACACAGGAACTCTGCCAGCCTAGTGGCTCAGGTTTCTTCCAGTCTGTCTGAGCTGGTACCCTGAACACACCTTGGGCAAAAGCTCCACAGCCAGTCCTCAAAACACCCAGAGGAAGCTCCACTCCCAGACATTCTAACACATCCAACATCAGAGGTTTGGAGAACACAACATCTGTCTGAATACCAGGAGTAGCTGGGACCAGTGGGACCAGGCACACAGGAACTTTGCCAGCTCAGTAGCTCAGGTTGCTTCTGAGTTATCTGGACCAGTCATTGCCCTCAGCAGACCTTGGGCACAAACTCTGCAGTCATTCCCAAAACACCTGAGGAAGTTCCACTCCCAGGTACTCTAACAAGCCCAGAGTCACAGCATCTCAGAATCACAGTATCACAGAGACGGCTTGACTCTGAGAAGTTCTGACACAATCAGAATCACAGGAAGAACAGGCTCCAGTCAGATTTAAAAAGGACAGGTAGCACTAGAGATAACCAGATGATGCAGGGAAAGCGTAAGAATATAAGCAACACAAACCAAGGTTACTTGGCATCATCAGAACCCAATGCTCCCACCATTGCAAGACCTGGATACACCATCACACCAGAAAAACAAGATTCAGATATAAAATCACTTCTCATGATGATGATACAGGACTTTAAGATAGACATAAACAGCACCCTCAAAGAAATACAGGAGAACACAGGTAAACAGCTAGAAGTCCTTCAAGAGGAAACACAGAAATCCCTTAAAGAACTACAGGAAAACACAATCAAACAGGTGAAGGACATGAACAAAACCATCCAGAATCTAAAAATGGAAATAGAAATAATAAAGAAATCAGAAAGAGAGACAACCCTGGATATAGAAAACCTAGGAAAGAAATCAGGAGTCGTAGATGCAAGCATCTCCAACAGAGTACAAGAGATAGAAGAGAGAATCTCAGAGGCAGAAGACACCATAGAAAACATTGACATAACAACCAAACAAAATGCAAAAAGCAAAAAGCTCCTAACCCAAAACGTCCAGGAAATCCAGGATGCAATGAGAAGACCAAACCTAAGGATAATAGGTATAGAAGAGAGTGAAGACTCCCAAGGTAATGGACCAGTAAATGTCTTCAACAAAATTATAGAAGAAAACTTCCCTAACCTAAAGAAAAAGATGGCTGTGAACATACAAGAAGCCTATAGAACTCCAAATAGACTGGACCAGAAAAGAAATTCCTCCTGTCACATAATAATAAAAACATCAAATGTACTAAACAAAGAAAGAATTTTAAAAGCAGTAAGGGAAAAGGGTCAAGTAACATATAAAGGCAGGCCTATCAGAATTACACCAGACTTCTCACCAGAGACTATGAAAGCTAGAAGATTCTGGGCAGATGTCATACAGACCCTACAAGAACACAAATGCCAGCCCAGGCTACTATGCCCAGCGAAACTCTCAATTACCATAGATGGAGAAAACAAGATATTCCATGACAAAACAAAATTTATACAACATCTTTCCTCAAATCCAGCCCTACAAAATATAATAGATGGAAAACATCAACATAAGGAGCAAAACTATACCCTAGAAGAAGCAAGAAAATAATCTTTCAATAAATCCACACAAACCTAATTCCATCTCTTACAACAAAAACAACAGGAAATGTCAAATACTTTTTCTTAATATCTTAGTATGAAAATTAATCTACCAACCTATCATAATCGATTGAAATCAAAAATATGAGGAATTAGAAATTTACTGACTGTCATCCAATGGTCTCTTTAATTTGGTAATTGGAGAAATAGGTCGAATATTATACAATACATATACACTTTCAGCTTGTTTGTTCATGACAATGTCTTGCTGTGTACAACATAATGGTCTTGAAATCTTGCTTCCCCTATCTCAGCCTCTCTATTAGTAGTATTGTTTATTTCATGTTTTTATACTATACTATGGTTTTCAGAACAGCTAACATATTTTAAAAGTATTTATATATCCAAAGAAATGTAGACAATTAAATTGGGAGGGGCTTTGTAAGAGAACAACAAAGAGTAAGACTGAATGCTTTGCTTGACGTTTGTAACTCTTGTATCAAGTTACCACAGTAAGAGCCAATATTTTAAGCTCAACTAAATATAAAACAAATAAGCAAACAAACAAAAACACTTTATATATTTAAGTTCATTGAAGAAAATATTAATGGTGATTTATTATTTTGAAATATACAGTTAATACGTTTGGAGTTACTTAAAATTTACATTGAGAAAAACGTATTTTCAGTATTGTCATAGACAAGCATGTATATAAGACTGGTAAATTTTTTTTTTTTTTTAGATATTTACTTTATTTACATGTAAATT
>NW_022196912.1:108198807-108240222 GCF_008632895.1 Mastomys coucha | reverse complement strand
CTCTTGGGGTCTGTGCCTCCCTGCTGGCTGCTCCCGGCTTAGGAACTCACCAGAGAGAAGATGGCCAAGACTGGTAAATTAATTATTGTTTTATATCAAACAACTTTTAATACTCATTTTTATTGTTAGAATATTTTATAAATTTTAAAGTATATGACAAAACAAGATATTGTAGGTATTGAAGGGGGGTCTCTAGGAGGAATTGGGGTACAAAAGGAAAACAATAATGTGAATTAATTGTATTTACTTAAAATATGTTTTTAATTGTTAACAAATTCAGATAAGTTGAAATCATATAACTATTCTCATTATAATGCAATAAAACTTAAAAAAAGAGTTTTAAAAAAAAGTGAAAAAATGAAATGTAGAAACAAGATTAATGAGGCAGGGAACAAATAATAACACCAAGAAGATGACTAGGAAAGGAGTTACAAATGGGAGTATCCACTTCCATATGGGGTTTTCAAAAATCCCAGAACTGGAGGTCTCACAGTCCCTGAAATTTTTTATGTCTGACTGTAGCTCCTGGGTTTTATTTCCTACTATCCTGGATTGGTTGATGTAGAAACAGCATTCTTCTTGGAGGAACAGGAAAAGACCACCTTCATTAGCTGTCCGGACATCTAGTCCTTATCTCTTCTGAAGTAACAAAGCTGCCAAAGAATGAATCTGTGGGATAGGAGGCACAGTTTCAGATATTTTTGAAAATTGCTTTGAAACTGGGAAGTGAATGTATTATATTGGGTCATGGAAGTTATTATCTCTGCATATCCAGTACTAATACCTATGGCTATTCCTTTAGCAACCTAGAATGGCACAACATGGGCACTCTTATGTTGGGCAGCTGTCATATCTACAACTGAGACTGGCAGGGGCTCGTTTCCCTGGATTACTCCCAGTTCAGGGAAATGAAGTACTAATGTGCAAACTCCTGACCAGCTAGTAGGTAGGTGATGATATGCCTGAGTTCCACAAAGAATTGATGTGTTTTGGATTGCAGGGCATTGTGGCAGAGATGATATAACAAGGGTTATGATTCTATTGCAGTCTAGGGAGCTCAGCATTCCCACTGAATGTGTCGCAGAGGCCTTAAAACAGGTTACCATGCCAAAGAGAGGGACAGAGGTATGGAGTCATGGCGACATTAGAGCCAGGGCAGCTGACAAAGGGTGAGGTAATGTTACTTGGCAATATCACCAGAGACACTCTAAGAGACAATTGTGAGTTAGTTCTAGGGGGTACACATAACCAGCTATCCTTAAAGTGTTCAGGTCTGGTGATATTAAGGAGTTGGTATGCCGAGGTCAAGATTTGAAGTAAAAGGTAAAATGACAAGTTAGTGCCATTTATGGAGGGTGATGTCAAAGAGGTAAGGACCTCAGAGGAGTGTTTGATTATCTCCCCTGCTTTTCTGATATCCAGGGGTTGGACAATTGAGACATATTTTCTCTGGATATGGATGGTACTTACTGGGCACCAGGGCTGATTTTTATGGTAGAGCTTACCAACAACTCCTGTCTCACACCTGGAATGCCATGGGTATTGTATGTAGAAAAAGAGTGTCTTGTGGTGTTATAGTGTAAGAATGTCCTGGGGAGGATGAGATGAGTCTAGGCCTCTAAGGACTGCAGCTCTATCTGCCTCATCAGCTCGGTTGTTTCCTCTGGAGACAATAGAGTTGTCTGTTTGGTGTGATCTACAGTGGACAATCCCAATGGCTGTGGGAAGATGGGAGGCCTTTAGCATGGCCATAATTTGGTTTGTATTAGTTACTGATCCACCTTTCATGGTAAGTAACCCATGCTCCTTCCAGATAGCAGCATGAGAGAGAAGGGTATAAAAGCTTATTTGAAATCTGTGTAGATGTTGAGGGATTTTCCCTGTGCCAGTTGAAAGGCATGGGTAAGGGCTATTAGTTCAGCCTATTGTTTGTTGGTGTGAGAAGGAAGGGCCTGTACTTGTACCACCTTGGTGTCTGACACTATGTCATAACCAGCTTTTCTAGCCCCTTCATGTAAAAAGGAGCTGCCATCTGTATACCATGTATAGATGGCCTAAGGCAATGTGTCCTCCTGTACATGTGAAGGATGAGGTAATAGTTCCTCCAAAGTTTCAGTGCAGGAATGAGATAGGGAGTGGCCAAGGAAGGAGACTGGAAATATTAAGAGGCTGGCATGATTGTAAGGTGAGTGTAGAATACTCTATTAGAGCTACCTGAAGGTTAAGAACTCTAGAGGGAGGTAGAGTCTGTAAGCCTTTATAAATTAGGAGCTGTGACAAGTTATGAGAAGAGAAGATAGTTATAGGCAACCCAAAGGTTAGGTTTTTTTTGACTCTCAAATAAGGAGTTCAGCAGATGCTAAGGTATGGATACAAGGTGCTCTTCCCTGGATGGTTAGATCTAGTTATTTTGATAAGTAAACTACAGGTGCAAAAGAGAGTCCCAGTTGATGACCTAAGACTCCAAGGGCAAATCTCTTTTCCAATTATGTAGAGGAAAAAAGGACGAGTCAGGTTAGGGAGATGTAAACCTGGGGCCTTAAGGAGAGCCTATTGAATCCTTTGAAAGTGCTTGGTAATAGGTTTGAGAAGAGGTTTGTGGGTGGGGCCTAATGTTGCTTCATATAGGGAATGAGAAAGGAGAGAAAAGATAAGAAAGGAAGGAACCCACGAACATAAAAAGCTAACTATTCCTAGGAATGATAAAAATCTCTTCCTTTGTAGATGAAACAGAGACTGAATGAGATTCTTTCCATCTAAGGTAATAGCTTTGTGGGTTGGAATAATTGTTAGTCTCCAATAGGTGACCTGAGGGGTAGACAGTTGGACTTTAGAAGGTGAGACCCTGTATCCTCTACTGGAGAGGAAATTTAGAAGAGCAGAGGTGTCAGCTTGGCTAATTTCTAGAGAGGGGCTACAAAGAAGCACATCATCTACAGAAATTATAATCTTAGATTTAGGGAGAGACAAGGAGAGTAAGTCAGAAGCCAGGGCCTGGCCAAAGAGTTGTGGGCTATCCCAGAATCCCTGACGTAGAACAGTCCAGTAAGTTGGATAGAAAAGTGGGTATCAGGATCTGTCCAGGTAAAGGCAAATATGTTTTGTGGCTGGGCATCTAGAGGGATAGAGGAAAATGCATCCTTGAGATCTAAGACTGAGAAATGGGAAGTCCCCGAGGGGATAGTGAAAAGAAGTATATACGGTTAGCCACAACAGGATAGAGAGGAACTACTGCAGAATTAATGTGCCTGAGGTCTTGAACCAGGTGATAGTTACCATTAGGTTTCTTAATAGGGGTGTTAAAGGGAGAAGAGGTGGGGAGAAGGAATTTTTTTTTTTCAAGAGGTCAGAAATAATAGGCTTAAGTCCCCTGAGGCTCTGGAGAGAGAGAGGGTATTGAGCTTGAGTTATGTACCTGGTAGAGTCCAGTAATTGGATTACAATGGGAGAATGATGTTTAGCAACAGAGGGGTTCTGGAGTCCCAGATTCAGGGATCTACCTGAGAAGCTGGTAAAAGAAATAACATGGTAGTGTTAGTAGGTTGCCTAGCTAGGAGAAGGAGCAGAGGAACTGCTGGTGAGTCTGGGTTTAGGTGAATGTGGGGAGTAAAGGAAATAGAGGCTCCCGGCCTAGCTAGAAGATCCCTTCCCAATAAGCGGACAGGACATGTTGGTACTACCAAAAAGTAATAGGTGAGAGGTACACTGCTAAATATGCAACCAAGTGGTGGGGTCTGGAGAGGGAAGCAAGGCTGTCTTTCTACCTCAACAATAGGAAAACGAGAAGTAGGTCACCAAAACTCTGTCAGGGCCAAGTAAGTAGCTCCAGTGTCCAAGAGGAAGGAGATGGGCCACCCACATACCAGGATATCTACCCGGGGATCCCTGCTAGTGATAGCAGTGGTAGCAGTCAGGGGAACTCGGTCAGGGGAACTCGGGCCTTCTCAGTGGGCAATAGCCAAGCCTAGGAGATCAGTTGGAGGGTTATCTGGGAGTGATGTCCCCCTGTTCTGCATAACATGAGGGCAATCAACAGCTCAATGTCCCTCTTGATGACACCTAGGGTATGGCCCTCTTGGCTTGCAGAAGTTAGGGCAGGCTTTTGCCCAATGATCTTTTTTACCACATTTGTAGCAGGTACCTGATGGTCCCTGAGTCTTAGGGGACCATAAGTCCAGGGTAGTGACTGGGGCTGTTCGGACAGCATTTGCCAGCATATGGTATTTTTGTTTGAGGACTTTATCATCTCGCCCATGGTACACTTTGAAGGCCAGTGCTAAGACTTCTGCCTGTGGAGTTAGGGGTCCCCTCTACAGATTTTTAAGTTTAGCTCTGGGAAAAGAAAGAGGTCATCAGAAGTTGCTTACCTTCTGGGTTTTCGGGGTTCAGATTGATATGCCTTCATAAGGCATTCTAAAAATTGAGATAGATTCTCCTGTTTGTCCTGGACAACCTCTTGGAGTATTTCAAAATTTACTGGCTTTAAGGTCCCTTTTCTAAGACCATCCAGAAGGCATGTAATGAACCTGTCCATGGCTAAAATACCACCTGCAGAATTTCCTCGTTTTCCGCTGGGGATCCTGGTCTGACACTGTCTCAGAGCCAACTGGGTATGTGCTTTCTGTTTGGTGAATTCCATCTGGCATGCACTCTTGCCTCTTCCCAGACTCGTCTGCATTCCTCAGGAGGTAAGTTATTAGCAAGAATCATATGAACATCATGGAAAGTCAAGCTGTAAGACTGAGTGATATACTGGAACTCTTTAATAAACTTGGAAGAGTTAGAAGTATGGGACCCCAGCATGTTTTCTATTTGGGAAAGTTCACTGAGGGAGATCAGAACATGTACTCTGAGAAGACCATCTACTCCAGCAACTTCCATTAGAGGTAGGATCATTGCTGGGTCAGGTGTCTCTGGGGAGGAAGGACTTGGAGGTTTGCCTGTAGCCTTAGAGCAGGTGACAGGAGGAGTGAAGGCAGCTGCCAATGTGGGATGTTTGGAGCGGCACAGTAAAAGAAGGAGAGGGGTCTGGAGAAGTAGAGCTAGCAGGCTCTGAGGCATCCTGGTGAGGAGGGGAAACTGAAGCAGCAGTTTGGGTTTTTGGCAGTGTGGAGACAGGTCTGTGGTGAAAAGGGTGTTGTTCATTAGCTGGATCTAGCATTGTAGCATCATCTAGTGGAAGTTGTATAGATTTCATAGTAAGAGAACTTGGGTTGGGGAACAAGAAGAGCACAAGGAGGGATTAGAATGGAGATAGATAAATACTTGGACATAAGAAACCTCCGTCCATTTACCAGTTCACTGGCAGTATATATTAAGATCCCTTAAAAAGTTGGATCTAGGGTGCCATTAAGTGGCCATTTTGAACTCCCATCTAGTTGATATTTAATCCAGTTCTTATTGCAGAGATATATTAATTTTGATGCCTTCAAGTCAAGTGTTAGCTTCAAAGATTTGAGATTTTCCAGGAGACATTCCTGTAGGGTACCTGGAGGTAAGGTCAAAGACATTCTGACACCCATTGGTGGGTAGTTGGACTATTCATAACAACATCCTGAGAACAGTCCAAAAACCAAAAAGTATCAGCCTTGCTAGTGACCCAAATCGTCACGAGAACCCCCTAGTGGCTACCCAGCAGATTCTGGGCCTGCTGTGATAAGCAACGCACCTGCACCCTGGTGCCAAGGATTTTTCGGCTGCAAGAGCCCAGAATAATTAGGAACGAAGAGTTGCTTTTGAGGGAGGGGCAACCAATGGCAGAAGTCCTAAGAGTATGTCAACTGGGAGACGTTACTGTAAACCCCGTAGTTCCCAGAGAAGGCTGGTCAGGTCATATCTGGAAAGCTGGAGGTCCTCCCCTTGACTGATCCTACCAATTAATATGCCCGTGTCTGTGCGAGAATAGCGGACTGGTAAATAGAAAACGTGAAACGGAGTGGGTAGCTGTGGGCCTGAGCAGAGGCTAGCCCCACTTGATAGACCAGGTGGTGTATGGCTCACATGGTAGAAGTTTGTATGTCCCTCGGTGCATGGGGCAGCTCCGGCTCCTCAGCTGCAACTTGGCGGTGGCTTCAGCAGTGGCAGCTTGCATGGTGAAAGCCTGCAATTGTCGTAGCCACCAGCTGAGGGGGCCTCAAACTTGCCTACTCATGACAGCTGAGGTTGCTGGTGTTGTGATCTCGGCCCGTCCCCGCTGCAGGACAGTGTAGTGGCTGCTGATGGAACCACCAATTCCTGCACTTCAGCACCAAATGAGGTGTTAGAACAGCAGGCCTCGTCAGAACATATCACACTAGACTCAAACAGTTCCACGTGTAAGATGTTTAACTAAGAGGGCGAGAGGGGCCAATAGCAGAAAGAGAGGAGGGGGAGAGAGAGATGGAGGAATGTTCCCCATATATATATATGGGTTCTGACGTAGTGGCTGCAGGTAAAGGTGGGAGGTGAGCCCAATGGATTCTGAGAATATGACAGCTGTTGCCCTGGCAACAGGTCTATAAGACCCACCCATGCAATGTCACAGGCTTTGGGAGGCCCAGATGCTAACACCTCTTGATCAGTAATTTTAGAAAATGCCTTATGTTGCAGGGCAGTGGTCGTGCATGCCTTTAATCTTAGCACTTGGAAGGCAGAGGCAGGTGGATTTCTGAGTTTGAGGCCAGTCTGGTCTACAGAGTGAGTTCCAGGACAGTCAGGGCTACACAGAGAAACCTGTCTCAAAACAAACAAACAAACAAAAAAAAAAACAAAAAAAACCAAAACACACACACAAAAAAAAACAAACAACAGGAGTGGGGAGAATATGAAAAGGAAGGTATAACAGAGATGGGGAAGGGGTTGGAAGTAAACAAGCAGGAATTATTTAGATGTACGTAACTATGGATTTTCTCAGGTTTCTCTTTCCATTGAAATTATACTGAAATTTTTTTCATTAAAGTCTAGAAAATATTCTATATCTCTCAAAATACTAATTATATGTAGTTACCACAAAAAAGTTTTAGACGGATAGACTAATGTGTCATAATATAGAATGTTTGGATATTTGTGCATTCTCTGTTTCTTGATGTGTTATATAATTTTCCATAGAAAAATAGTGTTTTAATGCCTAAGAATTTACAGATTTTATCATTAATATATTCATGAGGAAGACCTTATACATTTACAAATGAATACTATTTTAAGTGTTTTAGCAGCAGTATAATTTTGTAGTCAACAACACATTGCACATAAAGATACTTCTATATTATGTCCTTGGGAAAGCACCAAAATAAGGAGCCTATAAGGTGGGACCTAGTGCCAGAGGGTAATCCTAGGGCACCCAGTTTTAGAAAAAGGAAGCTGACTAGAGAAGGATCCATACAGTCCAGAGAAGGTCACTCTTACAGATTTTGTTTTTCCCTCTTCTTGAATCTAATCAGGGCCCGATTAGAGAGGTATAAGAGGAGGTTGGGGACATTTCTGCTTGAAGGTAAAATGCTGCAGCTCATTACTGCTCCTCCCAGCTTTCAGTTTAATTTCCTTCCAACACTGATAAATGCTGACTTTGGTTCTCAACCCACTTGCCAATACTGAAACAGCTTGAATGCTTTCAACTGTCATGTTAACTCAGCCAAACTGTCATTTGCTGAACCTTTGCAAATTCACTTTGTATTGAGCTGGTAACATCTGACTAATTTCTACTAATATTGCAGAGCTGCTATAACCACTTCTGCAGTGCACATTAGCCTTGTTTAACTGGTATCATAAATAATAAATTCAAACTGCTGGGAATTGGCTTGTATTCCATATTGCTTTTGGACGTGTTTTTGGAACCAGGTACATCATTTCACACTAATGACTCTGCTAAGCCCACAGGCTTTTGTCTGTTATTTTTATATCTCCAGCAGATATTTTAAACAAATAGTACATTTGATGCTCTTATCCCATATCCTTAATCTTTAAAACTTATTGTTTGAAATTAAAAAAAAAAATGAAAAACATGCAATTAGAGAACAGTTCTCTGGCAGGTCCTGTGCACCAAGCACTGGGTTGATTTTCTCAAATCCTCTTCAACACTTGCCCTCTGTACTGTTTCTTTTTTTTTTTTTTTCCTTAGTGGGTATTGGAGTCTTGACATTCACATTTATTGTAAGAAACATACTGAAGACAGAAATGAATAGAGACAACAAAAACAAATCACATCCAACCATTTGTCAACTCTGAAGTTATCTATTTACTGAAGCCAAAGAAAGCCTGTTGACTTCCGCTTTGAGGATGAGCTGGGTGTAATTGTGCATACACCCTGTAGAGGGAGAGAAATGAGGACCTATCCTCTGGAAATGCAGCATAAGAATAGTTAATGGTCAGGGGGCAGGGTGACCAGGTTAGAGTAGCCAGAAGTTTCAGCCTTTGTGCTTTGCAGATAATCCCAGATGGAGACCACTCTGGACATCAAGATTAAAAGAACAAGTAAAGTTTAGCACACTGGGGAAATGCTCTCTGGTGTGGTGGTCATCTCTAGCAAGAACCCAGTCCAGCCCCAAGGAGTCTCTTTGACAATGGAAGGGACTGTAAACCTCTAGCTCAGTGCCAAAAGTGTGGGTGTGTTAGAAGCCTTTTACAACTTGATGAAACCAATCTAGATTATCAACAGCACCTGCTGAAGCCAGGAAAGATTCCCAGTGGCAAGACTGAGGTTTCCTTTGAGTTTCTTCTGATTGTGAAAGGCAGCAAGGTCCTGCAGGAGACTTACTACAGGCTTGCTTGTCAACATTCAGTACACACTGAGCTGTGACTTGTGTGGGTCCCTGTTAGCCAAGGACCTGACTTGTGAATTCATCGTTTACTCTGTTCCTCAGAAGGAGAAGTTGACCCTAAGTCCTGTTGACCTCAAGATCACCCCGAAAAACCTTGCAGAAATCAAAGAGAGAGCTTCACTTCACAAATTCTTCAACAGAGGACATCTGAACTCCACTAACTGTGCTATCACACAGCTCCTGACAGGAGAGCTAGTGGTGGAACACTCAGATGCTGCTATCCAGAGCATAGAGCTTCAGTTGGTCCTGGTGTAGACCTGTGGATGTACAGAAGGCTATGCATGCGATGCCACAGAGATTCAGAATATTCAATTTGCTGATGGGGACATTTGTAGGAAACTTTCTGTCCCCCGATACATGGTCTTCCACAGACTGTTCACCTGTCCGACACTGGAGACCACCAATTTCAAAATGGAGTTTGAGGTTAATGTGGTGGTCCTTCTTCATGCTGATTACCTCATCACTGAGAACTTCCCTTTAAAGCTTTGTCCTACATAGTCCAGCTGCAGGAAGGGGACAGCCAGAATGGCCATGTGGACATTGACCCAGTCATCTGCTCACATGGGGACGTCAAGCAGGCCACCTGCTCACAGTCACCATGTCAGCACCATACATCTTCATGATGTCTTCTCATGGCCTCAAAGCTTGTTTCTTTCAGGTGCCTTGCCTCTGTCCTTATGTCTGGAATGCAACAGGATTTCCTCATGTATGTTGCAAGATCACAGAAAACATTCCTGATGGCTCCAAATGTGCCTGCTTCTTTATAGGTTCATTAAGCAGTGTGTCTGCACTTTAAGATTGGCTGGCTAGGAAGACTTATGGAAGCAGAAGGGAACCCCTCTCCATCTTGTCCAGCCTCCTGACAGCACAGCGTCAGCAACCAACAAGCTCTTTGATTTGAGTCTGTGATCCCCTCCAACGAGTGGCAATGACTTCATCTGGAAATACGGAACTTTTCCTTTCTTGACATCTTGATAATGTTTCACTAGAACTTCTAAATTTTTTAGGGCACTGGAAAACAACAACAAATAGTCCTTGTTCTCACAGAGTGAGAATGGTGAACAGTGGCTGTTGCTGGAGTGTTTGCAGTGTGTAGTCCTGGCACACACAGCTAATGCTGCCATATCCCCAGAATGCATTAAAAGGCAAGGTGCTGGCATAAGGGGAAGAATGCGTTTGACTGCTTGTTAGTAGGTAGGTTCTGAGTGATGGGACATCCTGATGAGGAGGTATGAAAGTCTTGGTCTGTCCCTGACACACTGGGGCACATGGCTTCAGGATGTTTTCTTTTAGCCTCACACTCACACTGTATGGAGAGTATGTTGCAATACTATTCCTTCCAATCTCACTGTTGTTCTGTTGGTCCAGAGTTAATGAGCACGCTGCACCTCAGCTGGCCTGCCTTCACAGGTTCTTGGGGGGCAGGCCTAGGCCAAGCAGGCACCAACTGACAGCCTCCTGGCCACACTCCCATTGTTTTTAACAGCTGAGGGGAACTGGGGCATGGCCACTGGGGCCTCACCAGGGGAACTGAGAAGGCTTACCTGAGTCACTCACCTGACTGTGGGTTCCCAATGAATGGATGTTTGCTTTGTCATACTTATCCTTGATATATTTAAGCAATATAGTATCCCAAAAGGCGGGCCATACTTTCTAGTGAGTCTATAAGGAAAGTCGTCTTTGATTACATTATTTTTTTAATGAATAAAGAAAGCTAAGCAATTTTTTTTCCTTAAAAAAAAAAGGTATAGTTAATGGTCACTGAGTCTTGCTGAGTCTTGCTGATTCTGCTTTTGTCAGGACTTATGTAACAAAGATTCATCTGAGGCCTGAATTGACCCCAATTCATCACAGCTTCCCTATCCCCTGCAGCATATCTGCATTTAGCAGCATATCTGCAGACATCTCTGAGTTTGACATCACCTCACACTTCCGTATTTAGCTCCTGGAGTGCAGGACAAGAGATGAACAAGGATGCTACCAATAGACATACCAATGCGGACAGAAAAATCTCAGGATGCCTCAATCCTAAAAGAGGTACCAGCATGTAAGGAATGATGAGAGGTGAAGAAATAGGCTCCTCAGGGAAGAGCATACCAATCGGTTATCTATCAAATGATTAACACAGAGAAGTAGCATAAGAATGGAACAGATTACATTTATATATTCAGGAGTATCTATGTGAACACCTCCAAACTCCCAGCCCCATCCTAAAAGTGTGTTCAGTTATTCTCAATTGTCTCCTGAACTAAAGTGTGCATATGATGACAAAACCAACAGTCAAGTCACCTGGCATCGTCTCAGTCAGCGCACAACATGCCTAAGAAGAGATACTTCTTTTCTACTTGAAAATATAACATTTACACATAGATTCTCATTTTCTACAAGATATCAAATATAAATATACACATGTAATGCACACTTGTACACTATTATTAATTGTTCACAGGAAACAGTAGAAATAGGATAAGACTAGAGAAACCATTCTTCATGTAATACAAATATCTATAGTAATTTAACTACCAGTTCATAAAAACCTTAAAATTAGGATTCTAAATGACATTTGAGGTTTCTAACCATTGGACACAGTTAGGATATTTTTGTCCTAGAAAAGAAAGAGTGAAAAATCATGAGAGTTCTATCTCATTTGGCCAGGCAAATAAATTTGCTTATAGCCATGGCTACACTAGGACCTTGGAGATAAGGTCAGTCCATCAGGGCAGACATTGCTGATAGAGTGTGTCTAAGTCTGTTGGATGTGAAAACACAATAAAGAATTTTGTGACTTTGGGTACTCTGGTAAATTTAAGGATGGAATAAGAAGATGGATTATGACCCAGATTAACCTCCAATCTAAGATCCCAATGTATAATGTAGGCCACCACAAGAACAAGATGGCCTAGTAAGAATAGAGCTGTGTCCAACAGACGAACAAAAGGTCAGGGCTTCATACAAGAAGCCTACATTTTATATAAAGCTATATAGGATAAAATACAAGGTAGAGAAAGAATGTGCCTTGAGATTCTGCTCAAAGGAAGTAAATTGATATAGCAGAAAGACATGACTTCAGAAAAAAATATTGCAGTGAAATGTTACAAAACATAATGAAAAAGGAGACTACAGCTAGTAAAATTGAGGTTCATTACAGAAATGCTTTAAAATAACCAAAACAATTTAACTAGTACACTCTATTCTTAGGAATTCATATAAGATAGCAGCAGAAAAAATCATTAAATTATGTATAGTACTCAAATATAAACATGAATGAATTTATAATGTTTGACATTCATACAGATAACTGCACAGAGACCATAAAATAAAATATGTTCAAGTGTATTTCGAACATCATCAGAGTATCCTTTAAAGATACCCAGCACATTTATAAAGAATGTAAGATCCAAAATGCTGCAGCATTTCCCATAGTATAATGTAACTAATGGCAAATATCCAAATTGAAAGAGAATGAAAATCTCCAGATATATGTTATCTAAATAGGGCAATGTGGTAGCCACAAGCTAAATTAGGAAACATTTTGAACTGAATACAATGTAGTTAATCTTGTGGCTTACTGACTGTTCTTAAGAGACATTATAAACAGTATATAGGTGTGTATTAGGAAGAAGAAGGCTGAAAATCATGATCTGAACGTCTAACTGGAAAAATTAGGGAAGAAAAGAGTGTTATCCCGTAAGAGTAGATTTTTTTAAAACCTACTTTAATAAGGGTTTTAAAATGTATTGACACTCCTCCCCTTTTAGCCCATTGCCCAAAGGTATGGAAGAAAATATGGTATAATAAGACAAGTGTATGTGAACCTGCTTAGGAACTGTTTCTGGGGGTGATTTTCATCTCTGTCAGAATGCCAGCAGTCAGGTTAACTAGTATAGACTATCCAACAGGAGTCAGTAGCAGTAGCATAATCCAGCAAGAAGAACAAGGCCTCTTCCAGATCAGCACAATTCAGTGGGAACCAGCAGAAGCAGCTAAGTTGCCAGACATTCTCAGCAGTGCCTCTCTCAATGAAGTGAGGATCATCGAAGAAGCAAGACCAACAACACGTTGCCCAGTCACTGTCTGTTGAGTCCTATTTATACTCTCTCCAAATGTCACCTGTCTCCCCACAGGTCTTGCCTCAGCAAAACACCACATCAGTCTGCATCACATGACTCAGCCAGAAACGTCCACTTCACATTTCTGAAGCAACCATATAGAAGGATGGAATCTCAGTAAGAAAATAAATCAAGAAAACTGAAAACAGGAGAGAGTCTAGAGACAAGTCAGTGGCCAAACAACAGGCTCCTAGGGAGTCAACTGTACATGTCATGAGATAAAAAAGGACAAAATCCTGTGTTTTCTTTAATGTCAATGTTTTATTTTTATGCATTTATGAATACATAATAAAATTTTATTAACAAAACAACCATAGTACATGTTGAAAATAATAACTACAGTACCATAGAATAATTATGCTAATGTATTATATAAGGCTTTACAAATGTGACCATTCTTCTAAAATATCATGTAGTGATTTACATGTATAATACTTTTCTTTTCCTTGTTATATAGAGCCTTTTTCCCAAAATGGAACACTGAAGCTTTTCCTATTATATCCTACACTGCAAAGGAAACATTAAGTAAAATAAAAGTTGCAAATGTAAGTTATTTGATACTCCAACAGTCAATTTTATATCAAAGATTACTTTTAAGCTACTACATTATTAGTTGGTATGTAACCTATACATTAATGGCGCTATGGACAATTAATACCACTGCCAGCATGTCAGGCATTAGGGATTGGAAAAATCTCAAGGTTATGCCATATACTAGTCTGATTTTCTTTTTCTTTTTGACTTATTATTATTATTATTATTATTATTATTATTATTATTATTTATTACTATTATTATCTTACTTATTCAGTTTACTTCATCTCACTGTGCCTTTCCAGTCACCCCCTCCCAGAATCTTTCTCCTATTTCTGCTTCTTTTCTGAGCAACGAGGATCCTGCCCTTGTGTATCACCTACCCTGGCACATCAAGTCTCTGTGAGCCTAGACTCCTCCACGTCCACTGAAGCCAGACAAGGCAGCCCAGTTAGAAGAAGATATCCATATACAGGCAACAACTTTTGGAATAGCCCACACTACAGTTGATCAGGACTCACATGAAGACCAAGATGTACTTCTGCTACATATGTGTGGGGAGGCCTAAGTACAGCCTGAGTATGTTCTTTGGTTCAATCTCTGAGTACCCTAGGAGTTCAAGTTAGTTAATTCTATTGGTCTTCTTGTGGAGTTCCTATCCCCAAAAGGAGCCGGGAACCTTTCTCCCACTCTTCCATAAAAGTCCATTGTTTGGCTGTGAGCCTCTGCATCTGTCTGAATCAGTGGCTGGGTGAAGTCTTTCAGAGGACAGCCATGCTAGACTCCTGTATGCAAATATAATAGAGTATCATTAATACTGTCAGTGATTGGGGCTATCCCATGGTGTTAGAATTCCTTGTAGGCTCTACCCAACAGTTACCTGGCAATAGCCAGGTAGGACTGGCTTACTACAAAAGAGGCTGTTTGCCCCCTCCTAGCTCTCTTATTCTCTCTGACTTTCTTCTCTCCCTGTTCCCTTTCCATCTCTCCCCACCCCTTCCTCCATCCTGTTCTCTCTGTCTCTGTCTGTCTCTGTCTGTCTCTGTCTGTCTCTGTCTCTGTCTCTCTGTCTCTGTCTCTGTCTCTGTCTCTCTCTCTCTCTCTCTCTCTCTCTCTCTCTCTCTCTGTCTCTGTCTCTGTCTCTGTCTCTCTTTCTGTCTTGTTTTTCTCTGTATCTACTTCCTTCTCAACTCCCCATCCCAAGCCATAAACAAACTCTACCCTATACTGTATTGGTGGTCACGTGGCTGGTACCTCATGTTAAAGGGATGCCTCAGCATGGGCCTGCTGAGGCACTCCTCCAACCTTACCATACCTGGCTCTACAAAGCATATCCTGCTCTCTCTTTTTTTATAAAGCACAACACATGGGATGGGTCTCAGGTTAGGCCAGTTATTGGTTGGCTTTTCCTTCAGTCTCTGCTCCATCCCCTGTTCCTGCATTTCTTGTAGACAGGCTAAATTTTGAATAGAAAGTATTTTGGATAGCTTTGTGTCCCTATTGCTCCACTGGGATTGCTTCCTGGCTACAGAATTTAGGCTCTTCATGTTCCAAATTCCCAGTGCTGTGAACACAACCAAGGACACCTCCATTGATTTTTGGGCACATCCTTTGTCCCAGATCTCTGTCTATTCCCAAATGTGCTTCCTACCTCCCTAGTCCTGTGAGTTGAAAATTTCCAGCCATCTCACAGCTATCTGGTGATCCCTCCTGTCCTTCCCTACACCCGATACTGAACATATCCAATTCCCCTTCTCTCTCCTACCCAGTTCCCTCCCTCCATCTGCCTCTTATGCCTATTTTATTCCTCCAAGTGAGATTCAAGCATCCTCTGTTGTGTCTTCCTTCTTGTTTCACTTCTTTGGGTGTATGGAGTGTAGCATGGTTATTCTGTATTTCTAAGTGAGTGCATACCGTGCATCCTTTTGGGACTGGGTTACCTCACTAAGGATGATACTCTCAAATTCCCTGAAAATTTCAAGTCTTTGTTTGAATAGCTGAGTAGTATTCCATTGTGTAGATGCACTAGTTTCTATATCCATTCTTCAGCTTATGAACATCTAGGTTGTTTCTAGTTTCCTAGCTATTACAAATAAAGCTACTCTAAACATAGATGATAACTGTTTTGTGGCATGGTGAAGCATTTTTTGGGTATATGAAAAGGGCACAATCTTAAGGGAAAAAAAAGAACCCATAGATTGTGGAACAGACTAAAAATGGTCCAAAAGCTAAGAAAAATAAATATATTTCTATGTCAAGTTCTGACCTCTTTGTGCCATTACAAATGTCTGGAGTGAAACTTATACTCTGAATCTGTGTACCCTCCAGGAACAATAGCAACTTTCCCACTGTCTCATGAACTCAGATCGTGTTAGGGTGTGCAGAAGACAGATACACTGAATCTTAAGAGCTCTTGGCATTTTCTGCTGTACTGACTGTGATCTATCTTCTTTATTAGGAAGGAAAAAAATGTATTTGAAGAATACAATCTTACTGCAATGCAGGGCACATGTCTTCCTGATTCTCACTTCAAATAAATTGCATGCTGAGTGTTGCCTGCAATTCTCTTCCCATCTGAAATTTATTTATGATGCATGTATGTATGTATGTATGAATGTTTTTTATTTATATAGATAAATTTCTGGAGATGAGGTCCGCTACATTGTCCAGGGCTTTCAGGGAACCGAGAGCAACCTTAGAGTCTGGCCAATATGTCTACCTTAGAATGTCTAGTATGAGGATTACATAATCAGCTGCTACACCTCTCTTTTTCTGAAAAAAAAAAAAAACTTTTCTTCAATTTTGTTTTATTTGTATGGGTGATTTGCCAGCATTTACAACCACACTTCATGTGCTTGAAGTGTGTGTAGAGGCAAGGCCAGAGTGGGGATGCATATTTTGGAATTGGAGCACTGTGTAGATTTTGGAGTGCTTTTATTTATATTTTTTCTTTTTAGTTCTTTGCAACAAAGTTTCTCTGTCTAGCTCTGGCTGTCCTGGAGCTCCCACTGTAGGCCAGGCTGGCCTTGAACTCAGAGATTCTCCAGCCTCTGCCTCCTTAGTGCTGATTTAAGATACGTGCCACCACTGCCAGCCAGCCAGTGCTCTTAATTCTTGAACCATTTTTTATGTCTACTTCTCAGAATTCTTATAGTGCATTTAATATCTTATGGCATGATGACAAAATATATTCAACTGCAAACTTGACTATAATCATAATTAACCCTGACATCTTTTAACTAATATTAATATATAATTGTTTTTATCATGTTGATTACATTTCATTTAAATCTTCTTAAAGTATTTCTCTATTTCATCATATGAGAACTGCATCCTTTTCCACATTAAAAGCAGTATGCGGCATAACCTTTCTCCATATCATGTGCTTTGATTCAGGATCCCAATGGAATGTGAACTTATATACATTTCTTTTGTTTATAGTTGAGACACTCTGTCTTAAACATCTTTTCATTCACAAATTTTTTCTAAGAACTGTCTATGATTTTTGAACTGACCATTGTTAATTTTGAATTATGAATGCAATTTTTCTATGTGGCATTATCACTTTCATTTATATATTGATCTGAAAATGCATATTACATTTATATTTACATTTTATCTTCTATGGAATTAACTGAGTATTAGAAATTACAAAAACCAACCAACCAAACAAACAAATACAAAATAAATAAATCAATAAAATACCTTTTAATGTGTTTTTACATCCATGACAGCTGGGCTGTGGTGGCTCACACCTTTAATCCCACAAGTTAGGAGACAATAGCAGCAAGATATCTGTGAGCTCAAAGCCAGCACAGTCTACAGACATAGCTCTAGGAAACCCAAAGCTACACAGAGAAACTCTGGGCCCCCTTTTGCCCCAAATTTCATGAGAAATAAATCTTGGTTTCTATTCTTTTTCAGAAATGCATACCAGGTCTAATCAAGTAAATTCAATGAGAGCAATGAATAATTATTTGCTTTATATTTTTAATAAACAATTATTATTTGTATAATAAATATAAGTTTCTAATAAGATACTGTAATAATCATTAAAACACAACTTAGAATCCTAAAGAAACATTTTAGAGGGTTACTATCAGTGAACATAATTATTTAGAAAACTATTTTCTTGCTTTGTAAGTGGTTTATTCTAATTTGTGAAACAAGAAGCCATTATTAGGATCAAGGTATATTTCTAAAAATAGCAAATATACTACAGAAAAACAGAGCTTAAGATGTATTTGTCTTATGTTTTAATGTCCATCCAGTTTAGCAAACATAGCTACTTCCTTTGTACCCAAAGTATACTTTTTCACGTGAAAACAGTTACCAAAAACTTAGCATGTCAATCTAATTGCATATGGACTCCACTATAATTTAATGTGTAAGTATTGTATCCTAAGCAGTTCTATTGTTTTCTCCATCCTTTTTGGTCAATTACTGATTTAAGCAGTCATTATAATTATGAAAAAATAAATTAGTATTTAACATTTGAATGCATTTACAAATCTCCAATTTCCATTGTCATTATGCCCTTAAAAGTCAATTAAGACATCTTAAGATAATGCGATCTTATTTGTAATCATGTGTTTCCTTGTGTTAATATTTTTTGAATAAGTGTCTTCCTTACTATTATAAAACATAGTATCTAGATGCCTATAGTTGTCAAATGGATTTCTATTGTTTTCTCAACCTGCTGTGTGCATCATGGTGTCCAAGTAAAATAGATTTAAATACATATACAATATGATAAATGAATAAGTTATCATGCTTAAAATTTGAAAAGAAGCTTTTCTATGAATGATATATGAGTTATTAATTAAGTAACACTTAAAATTATATTTGAACAGATTGTCGTAATGTTTGGTATATAGTATTTTAAAATGCATCTCTAGAGTGTTTGCTGACCCTTCAAAGGATGGAGCAGCCCTGAGCGAGAATTAGTGTGTCTCTTAGATCTCATCAGAGAAGTTTCTCTGTAGAGTGGATCATGGTAAAAACACTAACTCACAAAAGGCTGAAATACTGAGTACAAGAAACAGTGACATGCTCAGTCACAAACGGGTTATCTATTTATCTCATTCCCACTCTCCAAAATTGAGGGACCATTAATGATTATGGGAAAGAAGAGAATAAGAGCCAGATGTCAGACAGGTCTGGAGTAAAACATGTCTTCTGGATAGGCACTCATGAAATCACAGTACATATTGTTACTTGTACAAGACGTGAAGATCAAGCTAGCCAGTCAACATTCCAGTACTGAATGGAAGAGGCTCACAGGCCTCCATCCTGACTAAGGAGATATGAGAACATAATCGAAGAAGCTCACAGGCCTCTACCCTGACTGAAGAGATTCGAGTACAGAATGGAAGAGGCTCACAGGCCTCTGTCCTTACTGAGGAGATACGATTACAGAATGGAAGAGGTTCACAGGCCTCCATCCTGACTGAGGAGACATGAACTCTCCACAGCATCTGGGGAGGGGAGGTTTGTTGGTTGGTTTGTTTTCATTTGCAAGTCTGAAATGCCATTAATATTTATTAATTTATTAATATTAATCAGAAACTCACACAATAAAACTTCCTAGCTTCTAGAGATTAGACAAAGGTTCTTAAATTTCTAGCTAAACTGAACAAACCTGAAAGACACATCATATCAAAAATGATCAAATTATTCATTATATATTACAATGGTTTTTGAACATGAAATTTGTCAATTATGTTTTTCTCTTATTGAAAATAAATTTGTTTTTAAAGATTTTACTACTGATAGGTTCACGCACCCATAGATGGCCTAATACCCAGGAATACATGGGCAACAGAAACTGGAGTTGATAGCTTATTACAAAAAAATAAATAAAAAAAGGAATGAACCTGTGGGGACAGACTGGTGGGCTGAATCTAGCAGGAATTAGGATTAAGGGTGGAGAATGAATATGATCAAATACATTGTCTAAAATTTTCATGAAATTAATATCTTTTTCAAAAGAATACCTCTGTAAAAATATTAGGGACTATGATAATTTTTTTAGTATTAATTTTTTTTTTGCTTTTGTAATGGAAAATGTCTGGAGTACATTGACAGTAAAGAATTAGCAAAATAAATAATATTCCATGTACAACTTGTATATTTTCTTTATTTGATCTTATTTCATCCAAACAGGATTTCCTAATACCTCTTTGATATTCATGTTGATTTTGTTTTGTAAGTCATGGGATATTCTTCTTTGGGATGTGGACATGACATTTGTCCAACATTCAACAAAGAACAGTTGATTTTCTCGGATCCTAACGAAGGTTACAAACAAATGGTCTTTCTACCTTCTCCCCATGTTGATTAGACATTTTCATACTCTTCTAAGCAAAACGTAGACTCCAGTTGGTGTGACTGTGATTCAGAGAGCAGTGTGGAGGCTTTTTTTGTTGCTGTTGTTGCTGCTGCTGTTGTTAATTGAGCTGATAGCAATGGCTGACAGGGTAATGGTCATAATTGTTCACTATTTCACAAAGAAAAGAATTTGCTCAGTAAATAGGATTCTTTGTTTCCAGCGTAATTTAATGGAAACACAGAAGGTATAAGAAAGCAATGTGCCAACTGACACTGGGTATAAAATAAGGCATTCCAGAGACTTTTGTGCAAATGTCCATCAGCAGACATCTGTCAAAGCAAACTCATGGGAAGGCTTCAGAGCACATCCATTTACCAGCAGCAAACATTTGGTAGTTTCATTCTCAGAGGGACAGACTGTTGGTTTGTTTCGCTGTACAAACGTTTGACATAATCCACTCTTTCCACCACCCCCTAACTGCTATGAAAACTCCATGTAGCCTACTTAAATAGTAAAAGGAACAGACTTTTATACATATGGATACCAATTCTTTAGACTAGCTGAGAGGGCAATGAAAACCTATGAGAGGGAGTCATGTGATACATTCTTTTAAAATGTAGCGTGGAGAGTGATTGTGAAGCCTAAATAATATTCTTTCTGCCAAATACTTAAACTTACATGGGTACCAAGCTGCCTGCACTCTGCTAGAGTATCTTGTGGGTTTACGATTGTGATGGCTGGACTGATTTCCACTGCTCTTTCTATAGGTACTAAAGTATGAAGTATAAAAGAACAAAAATTAAGGCTCGTATGTTGGCTTTGTGAATAAAGTATGTGATTCAAGTGAAATCACTGAAGCTCAGACACACAGTACACACCTAAAAGGCCAGGTGGACATGGGGTCCTTCTGCAATCCCAGCATTCTAAGAATGGGGGATAAGGTTTCTAGGGGCAATTTAGCTAGCTTGACTACATAAATCTGCAAGCCCTGTTTTGAGCATGAGGAGCTGCCATAGTAAACAAAGTGGAACTTGATGGAGAAAAACACCAGATGCCGTTTGCTCTCCTCAACCGTGTACATGCACAAATGAGCATGCACATATGAACACACCATAACAAATCTACAGTCAAGATTACAACAATTAACAGTAATAAAAATTCCATTTATGTTATTTATTTTGTCTCTGTGTGTGTATGTGTTGTATGACAGGGACAGAGATACAGAGACTGAGACACAAACACAAAAACACAGACACAGAGATACAGTACACAGCTATAAAGGTCAGGGACCTTTACATGAAAAGGCCCAAGATACAAATAGATACAAATTCACTTTTCTTGGCCTGTGCAGCAATCAGTTTTATCCTCTGGGCTATCTTCACCACTCTCTATTGAATAATTTTTCAGTTACCTCTCAGAAAGAACCCAATAGTACTAAGATACATCTATCTATATTTCTTACTTACTATTTTGAATCATGAATCAATGAAAAAATATCATCTGCAATATCATCTGCTGAATTGTATGTGGCATATTTCTAATGTTTATCTAAGTAGAAAATGCCCCTTCCTTTTCTCTTTTTGTCTATCCCAATATGCTCTGCTCTTGAGGCTCAGGTTTTAAATGCAAATATCTACAGTGCAATCTTAGTGAGGATATCACCTAAAAATCCATAGTAGCCATAGAAAAGTAGCAAAAGATATTGAATTTTAATAACTATTATTTAAAAATGCAGATGTCTTATGCATTTATTTAAAATATATATGTATGTATACACACACAGACACACATACACACACACACACATACATACACACACACACACACACACACACACACATATATACACACATATACACACTCTGTTAGGTTACCTGGAGCTGGAGTAAGGGGTTGTTATATGACACCTAAATGGGTACTGAGAATCAAATCTGGTCCTGTGAAAGAACAGCAAAAACCCTTCACCACCAAACTGCTTCTCCAGTCCCTATGATTCTATTTTTTTTTTTTTAAAATGTTGTTCTTTACTACTTACTTAGGGATATCATTATTTTAAGATATATGTTACCAATTCTCAAAACTACCAAAAAAATGTCAAACTATGTCATTTCTTACCAGATAAGAGGTGTTGTCTGAAGCTTCTGTGTTCATTGTTTGCAATAACAATTGGTCAGAGTTGACTGAATGTCCAGATGGAAGGGTCAAATACAAAGTCATTTGGTGTTTTTTATTTATTTATTTATTTATTTATTTATTTATTTATTTATAGATATTTTCTTTATTTACATGTCGTATATCTCCTCAGTGAGAGAGGGTGGGTTGGTGAGCAGAGGGAGGGAGGAGGGAACAGGGCTTTGTTTTTGTTTTTAATTTAATTTAATTTTTTTATTTTTTTCAGAGGGGAAACAGGGAAAGGAGATATCATATTTGGTGTTTTATAATAGCGCTGCAATGCTGTTGTGGTGTGCTTGGAATTGTTAATATGTAGACCAATGTATTCATTACCTAATCTCAATTATTCTATTTTTTTTATTCTTTACATTTTCTCATTTGAATTCAGCCTCTGTAAGCACCAATAAGATAGTAAAACCCGAGCAAAACAGCATTTTTCATGAGTACTTGATTCTTGGTTTGTTTGCTTTTCCAGATTAATGAGATATCTATTCCTTTAGTAACACCAGTGGCTAAAGAGAGACTCAGCATGAAAGTAATAGTCTCCTTTGGTGGAATCATTTGAATTATATTTATTGAAAATTATTGACTAGTTAAGCCAACAGTCATCATTGACTTAGTGCCATTTTTCTGAATGTAAAATTTAATATATTTCATGAATCAACTTTAATATGAAAATGCTTCTTTTTAGAGTTTTGTACAAAAATATGTGAATAAATTATGGATAAAAATATCTCTAATTTACTGAAAAGTGAAAATCTGAAGTATTTGCTTAAAAGGAATTTGTTGCCTTAAATGTCAAGGGTAACAATATTCCATATTAATTTTGTAGAGCTTCTCAAAGCATAATAAATAACTAGAGTAAGTTTCTCCAATGATTTACTTCATTAGTGTTCATTTTAGAAGCAAATCTTTGATGTGGTAAGAGGAATAACAACGAGTACTTGCAGAGTTGAAGTGCAACCAAGCAAACTAGCAAGACATTTCAAACCTATGTAAACCATTTCTGAACAAAATTAATTTCACTTATCCTTTAAAGACACTAAAATAGAATAGAGTATGTATTTGTTCATATGCCACAGTTTGCAAAGTACTTAACAGGTCTTATCTCAGAAAAGGTGAAGCCCCTTCTGAGGAAAAGAGGATGGAACAATTGGATGGGATCTGTGTGTGGAGGACTGGGAAGAGAGGGGAGGCTGACATTGTGATGTAAAATGAATAAATAAATACATTAGTAAGATAAAGGTGAAAAAAATGTTAACAAAAGCCATGTGCTATCTCATTTATTTCTAAGTGTACCTTCTGTGATGGAATTTACAACACAAATGGAAGTCATATGTTGGGTGAGATTCTCATTGACCTATTTTAATGTATTCAGAAACTTTTGCCTTTTGTAAAAGCAGATTCTGACTTCCAGTTTTCTGAAAAAAAAAAAAATCCCAAACAATTCTTTCTCTTCTAGGATTCTATTTGAACTTTGCCCTCCTTGAAATTTATAGTAGATATTTTAGTTTATGAACTCATTTTCAAATTTTCTGAGAAGTTCACACTAAGACAGAAATTGACAATTATTTTTGTGAGGAAACATTGTTGCAGGATTAAAAAGGGAGGCATGAAGGGATAATGGAGATCACTAAAGGATGGACTAAGGAATATCATTACTGTGCATGACTAGATTTTCTTTCTCCTGAGAAATGTTTAGAACCATGTGTGTGAAGAAGTATAACTCCCACTATGCTACACAGCCGGGAGTATTAGCTGAATCCTAGATGGCATCCAAAGTTTATGTTCCAAGAACTGGCAGTCTGTCATTTGCTCTATTAGACAGTATCTCACTGAAGTTCTCTGTGCCATGGGTCTCTCTGTCTCTGTCTCTGTCTCTCTCTCTCTGTGTCTGTCTCTCTGTCTCTGTCTCTCTCTCTCTTCCTTTTTCTTTCTGTTTCTTCCTGTGAGAACCAAGTAAACAGGAACATCTCAGAAAACCACCAGAAGGCCAGGAAATTCCATTGAGCTTAATGTCAGGAAGTTTCAAAAGAATTAACTGAGTAACATCCACCCCAACCACAGGGAGTAAAGGTTCCAGGAGATGTCACTACTGCATTGGTGGGCAGATCTATCATCACCCCTTCTGCATGCCAAAGATATCACCTTACCAAGGGCTACCAATGGACACAAAGAACAATGGGTCCTACCAGTGAGAGATAGCCAACTCATACTGTTACCTAAAACCTATATTCTGAAAAAGTATAAAAAGTGTATGTTTTTGTTCTTGGGGGCCTTGCTTCTCCTTTGGGTCTTGGATGACCCTTGTGCACTGGAACAATAAAATCCTCTTGCTTTTTGCATCGATCCAGGCTCCATGGGGTTCACTCAGTGGGTCTCCAGTAAGCTAAGGCTCGATAGAGTCTTACCTTCCCTGCTCTCTTTCTAGTGTTTTAATATTTCTTCTTTTGAAAAACGTTAGTATTCTAAAAGACTGCTACCTTATAATATTTCATTCCAATATATTATTAGATTGGTGGATAAGGAAATATAGGTTGATGTGCTCTCATTAATGTACCTGCTGTTCCAAAGCTAGGAAATATTGGAGATATTCAAATTCTAGTCCCATGGTCTTTTTTATGGGGTTATTTTTCATCAGACTTTAAGCATGTGAATAAATGCTGAGAAGGATTCTGTTGTGTTTGAGGTACATTAAATTTACATGAATATATTTGTACAACAGGATATTGGAGAAGAAAATGGTTCTCAGTCTAAAAAACATATATCTATTTGGCTTTCATCTGACTTGCTTGTCTTTGCATCTTGATGTCTTAGCCTGAAGTTTCTGATAGTCTTTTTAATTGGTTTTATTTAACTCTAGACTCTTTCCATTGGATTTTTAAGTTATTTATTGTTACAAGGGATTGGTAGTGTAATATGACAAGAATATAATAACATTTTCACCAACAAATCTATTTTAACCCACTCAAGAAGTTTGTGTATGCAGGTATGTGCATGTGTGAACATGCCCGTGAATATTAGACAAAAGTTAATATCAAGTGTCTTCCTCAATCATTGACCAGCTTTTTTTAAAAAAGATGGCAACCCAAACTGAACTAGGTACTCACCACCTGGATACAACCAGAGTTACTAGGCAACCCCCTGTCTCTCACTCATTCTCAAAAATACTGAGTTACATACAGGTGTGCTAGAATACTGAACTCAGTTCCTCTTGATTACACAGTAACTATTTTACCAAATGAGTTAATGTCTTCATGAATTTTACATTTCTTACTAATTCCAAATTTGGTGAATTTCAAGTATTAAAACAGTGTATTTATACTCTGTTAGAAATTTTGAGCTTTCATTCTTGACCAGAGATACTCAAAATACGATTTAGAAATCATGACATTGTGAATTTTAACTTAAACTTTATATTAAATACAAAGCATTCTGTGAAAAATAATACATTTCTTACTGAAAAGGATCAATCTGAGCAGGATCCTATGGACATGACCCTGCTGTTGAGCTCTGCAAACCCAAACCTTTACCTATGCCACATTTTGCAGACTTGAACCACAGCTGAGATGAGACTCAGAGAAACTCATGATGACCTTATGTGTTTCTAGTTTGGAATATTTTTAAACAAGCACAAAAGGTGTCACAAACCATTATTGTTTAAAAATGTATTTTAGTATATTCCTCTTGCTTGTCATCTCTCCTATGTCTTTGGTCTCTATATGTTCTTTTGTAGCCTACATCCCCTCTGGTATCTTTCCTTCAATCATATCATGTATTTCCTATCAACCTCACCCCTATCATTTATTATCACATCTGTTGGTCTTTCTTCTAGTTGAGTAGGACTTACCTATACATATATACATACATACATCATACAAACATACATATGGCATACATGTGTTTGTGTACATGTGTGCTTGCTTGTGTAAATGTGTGTGAGTGTGTTAGAGATTATACAATAGTCTTTGCATATGGAAAATGGTAATTTTCTTTTTTTGTGAGGTAAATCACCTTGCTGAATGTCATGCTATCCCGATCCATATATTCCCTGCAAATTTCATAGCTTCATTTTACTAAAATTTCATTTTGTGTATGTCCTACATTTTCATTATCTAATCACTTGATTGGCACCTTGGCTGGTTTTAGTTCCTTGGTTCATAAATAGACCAGCAATAAACATGGACTTACAAATATCTCTATGGTAGAACATGAAATCCTTTGAATGAATATATATATATATTCATGTATATATATTTACACATATATATATTCCTGAGTGATATATATGTATAAATATACACATATATATGTATGTGTGTGTATATATGTGTGAATATATATATGAATATATATATGACTATATATACACACACATATATATATATATTCACACATAAATACACACATATAAGACTAAGTTGAATCACATACTACACAGCACAGGGACATACAGACCTTCCTCGCCACACATACACACACACACACACACACACACACACACACACAGACACACAGACACACACATACACACATTCATATTGATTTCCAAAATGCCTATATCTAGGAGCACAGCTTGTATTCATATTAACTGAGTTGTCATTGCTAGGGCATTTTTGGGTTGGAGATTTACCATAACAAATTGGTGTCCAACATATTGATTTGAACTCAACTACCCTGAGATAATAATTCACTTCCCTCCAATCCCTGCAGCAATATAGGCTGCAGCACTGTGGATTCAAAGATGAGTGGATTTGAAATGCCTACAGAGAGTGGCAGAGAGGCATCTATGCTCCAGAGAGCCTTTCTGTGTTCGCGTCCCCATATCCTTTGCTCCCCACCCTGCCTCCCCCCACCTTCAAAGAGGGACTCAGATAATGTATGACTTTCTATACTCAGCTCCTCCCTGTGAATTAAGAAGTGGGAGACAAAGGTACAAAGGGCTCCCGGATCAGGTAATTCATTGATATAAAGAGAGAAATATAACCTTTTGATACTTAAAGATGGGAAATTTCACCTGCGATTCGGAACAAGATAGGGATTATTAGTCACTGTGAGAGCAGTGATAATCACCTGCTATGAACAGGTATTAATTAATAGAAGTCTGTGGCTCCAGGTAGAGAGCATAACACATAGATATTATAATAAGTATTAATTAAATAAATAAATGTCTGTGACTCCAGGGAGATAGCAAAACAGATAGATACTATAATAGGTATTAATTAAATAAATAAATGTCTGTGACTCCAGGTAGAGAGCATAACAGATAGATGGTATAACAGGATGGATGCTGTCTTAGTCAGGGTTTCTATTCTTGCACAAACATCATGACCAAGAAGCAAGTTGGGGAGGAGAGGGTTTATTCAGCTTACTTCCACATTGTTGTTTATCACCAAAGGATGTCAGGACTGGAACTCAAGCAGGTCAGGAAGCAGGAGCTGATGCAGAGGCCATGGAGGGATGTTCCTTACTGGCTTGCTTCCCCTGGCTTACTCAGCCTGCTCTCTTATAGAACCCAGGACTTCCAGCCCAGGGATGGCACCACCCACAAGAGGCCCTACCCTCTTGATCACTAATTGAGAAAATGACCCACAGCTGAATCTCATGGAGGCACTTCCCCAACTGAAGCTCCCTTCTCTGTGATAACTCCAGCCTGTGTCAAGTTGATACACAAAACCAGCCAGTACAGCTGCTCTAGGCAGAGAGCTTAACAATTTAAAACTATCTGCTTCCTATAGGCAGATATTAGTGGAAGTTTGAATTAATTGCTTTAAAGATGGTACAAAGACATATTGCTCTAGTAAGTCTTACAAGATACTCACATTCTGTCTAACAAGGAATCCACAGGAATTTTTGGTTTAAATCCTGGTATAATAAGCTGTCTCTTATAAGCAGGTATAGATAGAAATGTGAATTAATTGTTTTAAAGTTCGTATAATAAAGTCTGCAGGAGACTCATATTCTCTAATGTGAACTCCACAGGAATTTTGGGTTAATATCCTGACATGACAAATTAGAAAGTTCTAAATAGGCTAAAATGTGTGTGATTTTGAGTATTGTGGTTGTTTTATTGTTCCTCTGGGACAGAGGGCAAGCTTCAGATTTTCCTGGTTACTGGCTGAATGATATGCTATTTGGAGAAAAGGTTTTGTTTTTGTGTTTTGGAAAAGGTGATTAAGGTATTTACACCTTCCAGAGTTATATGGAAGATTTGATAGAGGGAGACCCCTGAAGAACTAGATTCCAGAGAATCAAACAAAAAGGTTATCTTGATGATACTAAAATTTTGTTTTGAGATTTATATATTACAGAACATACAGCCTTGGTGAACTTCTTCATCAGACACGCTGAACTGACCTGCCTGAACTCCTGATGTCTTGGTTTTTCATCCAGATCTAGTCAGGACACAAACATCAGAGACAATCATTGGTGTGGCTTTCTTAAGACCAACCAACTCCCCCATTTTCACTACCCTCCTCCTCCCTTCAAAAATATCTCAATGCCCATATTCAGCTTGAAGAAGTTATGAAGAGTCATCTTGCCCGTTCCCTAGGCTTTGGGGCTGGGGTTGGTTATTATATGTTGTCTTTCTAGGGAATATAGAAATGGTCATAATTGGAATAGGGAGGAATATCTATAATTGATTGCATAGCCATAATCTCATTTGGTAGAAATCTCTTTAACTGTTTCTAAGCTGAAGTCATAATTCCTTAAATGGTACATAATTTGATGCAAAATCAAAGGTTTTCATTGGTATAAAATTCTTATATTGATACTAAATATTTTGAGTGCAGGACTTAGACCCAGTCCTTTATAGCTGTTATTATAAACAGATCTGAGATGTTTAAGCCTATGAGTTATGGGCCAAATCAGAAGTACATGGCTCTGAGTTTCTTGATAGGGTGTTTTCAGTTATTTTAATGAGAAATGGCAGAGAGTAGGTAACAGAGAACAGTACAGATTATTTCACATAGGTGGTTGGTTTTCAAAAAAAGTCAGAAGTCCACAGAATGCGACATTTAATGTTATGTATTCATTGGCTGTTAAGACAAGTCTACTGCTGACAACATTCCCTTTCTTGGATTCAAAAAAAGAAATTGAGCATCAATTGGAATTGCTTCAGTTGTGGCAAGAGTTGATTCAAGAATTGCCTCATTTCATCTGCAGACAAAATATTGTCCAGAAAAAGGACACACTATGTGGAATAGTCGAATGATAATCTCTGCCAAGACAGGGTAATCAGCCCTTCAAAATTCTGCATTACAAAGGTCTGTCAGATGACCCTGGGCCAGAAAGCTGAAGACCGATTCTCCAACCTTTTTAAGTTATAAGGGATTGTGTAGATGGTCAGTAGTCTCTATAAATTGACTAAGTTTCAGAAACTGTATTTTCTGCTTTACATATTTTTAGGTAATATTAGTCATTCTTGGATGATTGATGGTGTTGAATACTGGTAGTCTCATAGCCAAACCAAGTTTATTAGCATGGAGAAAGATGATATAGATTTGAGAGGATGGTTTTCAGTTGGCATACAATCTAGACCCAGGACATGAGTCAGGTGTAGAATTATGTCTTTTAAGATAGGATAGGTGACATAAGTTCTATTTAATTGACAAAAATGATGAATTGAGTGTTAAGTCTATCTTATACTTTATGGTAATAGTTGTGTTCAATTTATATCAGAGATAAAAGAGTCTTTTAATTGGACAGAAAGAGGGAAATGTTGTGGATAGCTCTGGGGTTATTTGTAATTTGAGGCTAATTCCCTTCTCCTGTGAGGGGTTGGGAACAAGGAATGAGTCAGCACTCAGGTGATTTCCTATAAACCTCACATAAATTGTAAAATAAAGGTGAGAGCTGGTGATTGGGCAGAGGAAGGGAATGTGGAGCTAAAGGTTGGTAGAGAGAAGAAGGAGGTTTGGGAAGGAAAGAGGGGACAGAGGAACAAGAAGAAGAGAAGTGGAGCAGAAGCACCTAGCCTGGAGAAACTGCACGTTATATGGGGAAGATGGTAGATCTGCCCAATCTACGTGCACATTTTGAGCTTGCACTCATTTTGAGTTGTGTTTTCCTTGCTGGGGCATATTTGGGTTAGAGATTTACCGCAACACCTATTTTAGTTTGATCTACCATCACCCTACCACATACATAAGAATTTATTGTCAGCCAGGCAGTACAGGGTTTCTCTGTATAGCCCTGACTGTCCTACAACTCACTCTGTAGACCAGAACTCAGAAATCCGCCTGCCTCTGCCTCCCGAGTGCTGAGATTAAAGGCGTGCGCCACCACCACCCCGCTAAGATTGTCAGTTTTTACCTTAATTTTTATTTGTATTTATTTGTGTACACCTTTACGATTATATGATAAACGTGTACAGGTTCCAATGAAGGCAATAATAGGGAATTGGTTTCCTTGGAGTTACCAAGTACTTATAAGCTACCTGATATGGGCACTGGGAAACAAACTAATTTCTTCTGTAAGGGAGGCACTTAGCCATCTCTCCAGCCTGTGTTGCTAGATTTTTTATAATGGGTATTAAGAATGGCAGTGAGATAGAATGTCATTTTTTTTTTTTAAATTTGCCTGTCCATGGTGACTTTCTATCTTTAAAATGTTGATGTCTTTTAAATAATTATATATATCATTTTTGTTTCTTCTTTTAAGAAACATGTATTCATTTCATTATCCATTTGTTGATTGGCCATTTTGCTTAATACGTATTAAGACTTCATAGGCCTTTGCAAAGTTTAGATCTTAGTCCTCTGAGCTATACCTGGAGCCTATAGAGTGTTCTTTTTTTTTTTTTTTACAGTATAATTTCAGAATACAGAACCACTTAGCCAGAGTTTAGACCTTGCTTCTCAATAGTGTCATTTAGGGTTTTAATATCACACACCAAGATTACCTATCCTGCCTCAGTGCTATGCTTTCCAGTGTGTAGATGGAGAACTGACTGGCAGATGTGATTTGTGTTTCTTTTCTTTAAGTAAAAAGTTTTCTGAGTCGGTTTGGCCACCTCCAGTCACATCAAACAAGGCTTGATTCGGACCTCATCTGCTGTGTACTTGGTGGATCCAGGCATTAAGAAATCCACACACTTACTCATAACAGCCTTTCCAAGAAGTTTTTCATTATTTTCAAACTTACAGTCTGTAAAGTTCAAGGGAAAAAAAAAACATTGCATTTTTGAATAAACATCTTTTATCATGGAAGATTTTTACATTACTAAATTATCCAAGTTATTTTTTTTACAAAGATTTACAATTCCAAATCATCTAGAGCTATGAGCTATAACCTCTTGACAAGGGCACTGTGAGTTAAAATATCTGCATACATATTTGTTGCCAGGTATCAAATGTTGTATGATGTCTCAGAATGGTTTTCTTCTATATAGATGTACAGCTATATTATTGTACTCTAATATTTCAAATATAGTCTTAAATAATAACATATACAGAACACATGTATAGCTCAGTTAGAACTCTGGAATTCTCCACATAGTGCATAACTCACTGGAGTTAAACATAGTTGTATGTCACCTTTTGAGTGCTAGATACTGAATCGGGGTCCTTAGAAATGGTAGAAAGGTTTTTGTTGTTGTTGTTGTTGTTCTTTTTGTTTTTTTTTTTTTTTTTTTTTTTTTTTTTTTTTTTTTTTTTTTTTTTGTATTTTTGAGACAGGGTTTCTCTGTGTAGCCCTGGCTGTCCTGGAACTTACTCTGTAGACCAGGCTGGCCTCGAACTCAGAAATCCGCCTGCCTCTGCTTCCCGAGCGCTGAGATTAAAGGCGTGCACCACCACTGCCCGGCTGGCGTCTTTCTTTTGCTTCCCAACTTCATAATCATCCATGTAAAATTAATGATTAATTATGATAGCTAAATCATTTTACTTTACTTTGAACTAAGTGTTCATGAACATTGCTGAAAGTGGTATCTTAGTAAGAAGTAGTGTTAGTTATGCACCATGCTTATTTTACATTCCTGAATATTTTCAGTAGTAGGGACTGATCCCAGTGACGCACAAAAGCTAGAAAAGCACAACTCCATACCCAGTCCTACAGTTTTGGACAATATTAAACTTTAAAGATGTAGAACACATATACAATCAATTAATAAATTAGAGAAATCTGACATAACATGTCAGGGCTGACAAATTTGAATGCTTACTAAAATTTATAATAGCAATTTCTTTAATTCAGGATAGAATGGTTAAAGATAGAAACGGAATACAATCTGATTAAGAACATTCCTGTTAGAGACCTTTAGAAGGAAAAGCTGTACCATTTTGTGAAATGTGCCACTTTTCAAAAGCATCCTAAAGTATTACAGTTTCAAAATATGACATTAATCTTTTCCCAAAGCATCATATTCAAATTATTATTTTCCTTTATTTTGTAACTTCTTGAAATGTTACCAGCAGTGTAATGAGAGGAGGTGGGTTCAAAGTTTGGTATTAATAAAAACGTAACCAAGTAAAATATTCATTCTGAACGAGCTGTTATATTTCAAGGTATATTTCAAAGATTGTTTTTTATATTTTCATTCAAGCCATAGGGATACAATTATGTGGATATCTGCCATTGTGTCTGATCTCTGCCCTTTAATGTTAGACTTCATTTTCTCCCACAAATGTCCTTCATAAGTATTTGGAGATCCTGGCATAGGTCAGCATCTTGCTGTGAGCTATTGATGGAAAAACATCACTTCCTTTTTCTGATCCAATCATAAAGATCACCAGTTTTGATCCTATGTCTTTAGGAGAGATGCCTGTTTTGTGGTGATATAGGAGGGTAATATCAACTCAGTGGACGGATCATTTTAGTCAAGCCTAGCAATAAAAAGGGTGACAGATTTCACAGCCTACTTCACTATGATTTGTGTATAAGACTTGAATTTGGGAAGTAGTCAAAACTCATTGGCAATTGAGGCTGTGGAATATGGTATGTAATATATTTAAAAATATTTTCCTTCACATAAGGTCTTAGGTTAAATGTGCTGGAATTATTAGGTGATGTATTTAGTGATAGGATGTTAAATCACTTTTCTAATATATTTGATATTAAGAATCATTTGATTTTAAGAATAATATTTTAGCCAATAACCTCTATAAATCATTTAATCATCCTCATACTTTAGAAGTTTCTCTCTTTGACAAAGATCCAGATTACAAGTTTAAAAAGTAATTAAAACAATGACAATAGGTAAGACTAAATGAATATGATGTGTGTGCTTATTGGAATCTGGAGATTACTTTCTATTCCTGTACATATCTCTTTGAATCCTCTTATTAACATGGAAATTACACATTGCTACAATGATTGGAATGTATAGGAAGGTGTTACAAAGCGAGAATGGCATATAAAAGTTTACAGAGTTCAAGACAGTGTTGTCAGTGAAATCAGACCAATCCAGTTAGGAATTCTGATGTTTGATTTTGCCATAATTGCACGTAAGGAGATAAATAGAGCATACATATATTCTATTCAATGTCAACATATGAAAAGGTTACTTGAAAACCCAGTACTCAATGACTTACTGATCCATTTCATATCAAATATCTCTGTCAGCTTTCATATGTGTATGGGTGTGTATGTGTGTCTGTATGTCTCTGTATGTGTTTGTTGTTTCTTACAGGCACATTAAATATTTTTAATGCTTAGTTTTAATACAAATATTTATGAATTTTAGTGGTGGGCTGCTATCATTCCTAATTAATTTTCATAAACATATTAAATGCTTTGAATCCTGGGTAGTTTTCTTTTAAGAATGTAATGCTCCCTGTGGCTTCAGATTGTCATCTATTCTCTGAAACAAACAGCCTTATTCTCACATGACATATTCAATGCCTGCCCTGTGAAGGCTCATTTTCAGTGACTCCATTTAAGTCACACTTTTAAAATTGTTCCCAAGAGACTTGGCTCAAATAGAGCAGAGCTGCCTGTATTAGCCACTGCACACAGCCAGCGTGAGTGACAGGCATGCTTAATCTGTTCATTTCAAATCTCTGTGGTGCTTTGTGCTTTAATGATGGTGCTGCCTATAGAAGTGGGTTCTGTGCTCTTCTAACTGAGCTGAACTGTCTGAAGACTGGAGGACAGACAGTACAAGTTGTATTACTGTACATGCTGTTAGTATCATCTCTCTTTGGAAAGTATGTTTATATATGAGGCATTGGCTGCAGATAATGCAACTATGTTTGAGTCTACTTGCCAGAAATAGCCTATCATAATCTATTTAAGTTCATATTGTGTTATATAATTTCATGCTCTATAATTTTCTCCTTCTTCCCTTCCCCTTGACACTCTCAATCTTGTTTCAATCAAATTGATCAAAAAATCCATGCTTTTGTAAGTTAGTGAGTTTTTTTTATTTCATATCAAAAGCTATGCCTACCATTGTGTTGATGTATATTTCCTTAATTTACTCACAGTGGTCCAAATCTATCATTTCAATGAGAGAATTTACCTGGGAGTGATATGATGAAACTAAGTATAAAAAAATGACATCATACCAGTTGTGTCAACTTTTTCTGTACTCTTTGTGTATTTAGTTTCATAATGCTGTTTATGAAAAGACTATTGACTTTACAAACATGCTGGTCCCAGAGTGCAAAGATAAATCCCCTTGATAATAAGGGAGACCCTCATATGACTTACTTCTGTATCCCCACAGCGAGTTCTATACTCCTGGGATCTGCACAAATCTTATGCTGGTTTTATGAAACATTGATTTTTTTCTAACTCCAAAATATCCTCTCTCTCTCTCTCTCTCACTCTCTCTCTCTCTCTCTCTCTCTCTCTCTCACACACACACACACACACACTCACACACACACACATCTTCAGGGTGTACAAACAAAGGCTCTAAAGCAATAACAGCAAGAACAATCAATCTTGAATTTTATCGATTTTATTTAACATATTTCTTCTCTCAGATTGATTTATATACAAAGAAAAATGCCTTTACATATCAATCTCTACTCTGTTAGGTAAGAAAATCTTAGTTAAAAGAAACAAGAAGTCATAATTTTATCCCTGGACTTATGAATCTCCACCAGAATATCTCTAACATTACATAAATATAATTGTCACATTATCAGCTGCTGTACTTTTTAAAAGATGCATTTTACTTGTCTCTGTGTTTTATTTGTACATGTGTTTCTAAGTGCCCTTCGAGGTCAGACTAGAACAATTGATTAACTAGACCTGAAATTAAAGGTATTTGTAATCTGCTCAATGTGGGCACTGGGAATCTTGAAGTAATTTCTTACACTTGTGAAATGAATGATTTAAAGCATGTTTTCTATCTCTTCTATCCTCTCAATTAAAAATGTTTATTTTTAATTTTGTATATGAAATTTCTGTGTCTGAGTATGTTTCTGCATGTAGTTCTGTGGTGCTGGAGTTTCAAGTTGTTCTAAGACCACCACCAAATGTGCTCAGACCAGAACTCCGATAATCTGAAGAAACAGGTGTCAATATTAGCTGTTGATCTGTGTCTTTATCACACTCTCTTCCTTTTATTTTGTTTTAAGACAGGCACTAGAGTAGTGTGTATATCCTAGGAATGTTCTGACAGTTAAAATCAGAGTGCCAGGTAAGTCATTTAGCACAATGCTTGCACAAAGCATGAATGTATTCATTGTCATTTATATTTCCTGCATCTTCTGCAAGAATTACATATCTATATAATCTTTATCACTCTATTTTATAGGTGAGTATACTGGAAGGGTTTGAAGATTAATTATGTAAAAGCATACCAAGTGGAATCATATTGCTGAAGAAATTGAGCTTTTATTTAACTTTAAATCCTTTGTTCTCCTGCTGTATAAAACTGTATTGAATGATATAATTTCTTTTTATTTTAAAAGCAACTCTCTGAAGTTACTCAATATTGATATAATAATGTCTGTTTTTCCTACATCTGTACACTTGTCTTTCCACTGAAGTATTCCTAAATTTTGCAATGGTGTTTGCAACATCAATATTTGTTGAATGTGTGAGTGGTGGAATGGCAGGTTGGGTTGTGAGGACATTTTTAACTTGCCCTTTGCCTAGGAGACCATTTCCCATACCTTTTCTTGATTCCTCTTTATTTGCCCACAAGTACATGCTACATAGGATTGTTCCTGTTAGTAACAGACACAGCTTGACAGCTTTAGTAAAAAGACTATATTGAACAGATAAGCTTCCTTCTGTCCCACTTTTTAAATTTATTTATTTTTCACTTCAAGAATCAATAGATCAGATGAATTAGAGGTTTCTTGGGCCTTCTCCATTCATTTGCTCCGGTAAATTTCTGTTATTATCAAGATAAATGTAGGTCATTAGAATAACATTATGATACTGTGCCTACTGTAAGGATTTGAGAATATATAGATTGTGTATGAATAGAACTCCTCTGGCACAAGCTAAGTGAGAAATCTACTAAGCCTTCATCTCATTTCTAGCATTAAATACTGCACCATGTAACTAAGAAAGTTTTGTTTCAAATTTTGTAATATTTATTTCATATTAGGTCTTCTGGAATGGTAAAGGTATGATGGCATGGTAAATAAGGTATGTATTCAATCCTAGATCCTTAACCATGACAGTAAATATTTACCTTTATCTCTTTGGCTTATCTTTTTCATTACTAAGACTAAGCTTCGAATTGTACCACATTTTTGACAAAGGAGATATTTTTTCCTCACCTTTTTCTTGAGTCTACCTTCTCTGGCTCCAAAAATACTATGAAAGAAGGCAATTAAGCAGTCCTACTCAGTTGCAACAGGCATAAAACAGGAAAACTACCAGAACAGCAAGATATTCATCAGTGTACAGTAAGGTTCACTCCTGTGTCAGTAGCATAGAAGCACTGTCTAATTGGCCTTAAGGTCTACTCAGGGGGAGGCAAAACAAACCCTATACTGGAAATCTAGCCAGGTTCCTAGGACTAGGGAGGTCATGGACCCATCAAAAGGATCTTTAACCACCACTTCGCTAGACAGCATAATTCCTTGCTACATTCTAAGTCTTAACCATATATCCATAGATAAAAATAGGTGATTTCTCTCATCAAGGAAGCCCTTCTTGGCCGGACGGTGGTGGCGCAAGCCTTTAATCCCAGAACTTGGGAGGCAGAGGCAGGCAGATTTCTGAGTTTGAGGCCAGCCTGGTCTACAAAGTGAGTTCCAGGACAGCCAGGGGTACACAGAGAAACCCTGTCTTGAAAAAAAAAAAAATGGAAGCCCTTCTTTATAGCCAATTGAAGGCTTTAAAGGAAACCACAACTGGACACAATATAGAAATCAGTGGATCATGGGGAGCAGAGTCACAATGGATTCATCTATATTGTAGCTTCTTCATTTACAGGTCATGGAACATTGTAGAAAAGAGGTGAAAAAATGATAATAGCCAGAAAACTTGTATGTAAATCAATGCTGGTGAAATCAAAATTCTGTCAATGCCATATAACTGAATTGCAAATTACTCAATTTGTATCTACATCTACAGTGCTCACATAACACACACGCACACACACACACACACACACACGCACATGCACACATGCTAATATATATCCAATTAAACTGTATATATAGTTTAATATATATTGTTTAATATATATCATCTGGTTCAGCTCTTCAGGGAATATTGACCACGAAGCTGAGATCTGAAAAGCAGGTAGTTTTTCTGATATATTGACAGTGGATACAAGAGCTCTGTAATCTGCTTCACGTGGGTTTGACAAATGTTTATGGAAGGACTCAATGTGCTCTCAGAGTAAGAGATACATCAAATACATCTGAGGAGGGGATTTATCATGTGTTTATTAGCACAGCTTTGTGCAAGTTGTCTTGTTTTGGGACTAAAATACAGTGATTTTCAGACAAACTTGAATCCCTTCATCTGGTCTCAAGTTCAGGTAGTGATTAGAATAAGTCTACTGTCAAACATGTTACTTATATGGGCTTATTTTCCCTCTGATTCATATTCAAAATGAAGATTTGGCTTTACATACTGAACCGTAGCATTTCATGCAAAATCCCTCAACATTTACATTTTTCCTTTGGAAGATGTATATAGCTATTGCAATGAATATTTCAGAAACATGGAAACTAATTCAAGAAGGCATTGATCAATGCTTACTGGGAGGTTCTGTGTTCTTTCACAGAGAGCCTGAGTTCATTTCTAAGCAGCTGATTTCAGCTGTGTTCACATTTTACAACAGGAGAAGCTGTGGCATTCTTCGAATCTCCATATGGTTTTTTATTCCACAGGTTCTTATCATAAGGTATTGTTAAAAATATTATTTAAGCATTTTATTCTCTATCAAACATCTCTGATTTCCTAATACAACTAGAAATAATTCAGAGAAAAATTCAATACCTCATTGTCTTTTTTGGCGAAGGTATAACTTTTGTGTTTATAACTTTTCTGATGTTAGTTTTAATTTGTTCATTGTATGAATTATGTTATATTAATTATATTGTTATCCCTTAGAAGCCTATTTGTTTTGTAATGAGAGACAAAATGAGGGTAGAACAGGGAAGGAGGGAATTTGGGGAAGAACTAAATTAAAAAAAAAAACTTATCTATTTTACCCTTTTATTTCCTCTACAATTTTATTTTTTATTTATGGTAGTTATACTTTTAGGTAATTGACACCCATGCTCACTACCTTTCCCCATTGCCCTATACTACCTGCCCCCTCTTATTCTATCTTATAAGGCGCATGATTTTTAGGGTAACAGTAGAGTTGAATACTTTCTAAACAACTAGTTACTGAAGGCTCTCCCCAATTGATAATATCTTTCCTTAATCAACATTAATACTGATTCTAACACAGACTTGCTTTAAATTCTACAAAGAGATAAGCAAAGAATGGTTACAGCTAAAAATTGAGTTGCTTAAAATAAGTAACATTTTCTATTTTTCTAGGATCTTAAAAGTTGGAAAATTATGAGTGATTTTTATCAAACTATTTTAACATGGAAGGTTTGTATGCCGGACACAGGAAAAATAGAATTTTCAAACAAATATGTTCAGATAAAGGTTAGAAGTTAATACTTGTTAATTTCATATCAACCCACAGTAATTTAGGAAGCCAATGAACTGCTGAGATTCAGGATCTCAAATACCTTCCTGCTATGACATAAAAACTTACTTTGCATGTGATTTCAAAATGTACTGGAGTTCATTATAGTCTCTCACTTTTAAATAGACATGTTTCCAGGCTGGTTTATTGCTCTATACTTTACATACAATGCCAAGTTCTGTTGTCAGAGTTATTATAGCTTACACAATAAATTGGGTTTGCTCTGTTTCTGTTTGTCCTTTTAAGATAAATTTTTGTATAATTTGTAAACATTGAGTATTTGGACTTGAATTTTGCTTTTCTTAGAAATATCAATCACAATCTAATTCTTTAAACACTGGGGATTAGTGAGAATATTTTATTTTAAATTAATATTGATAACTGATGTGTTAAAATGTTTTCTATCAAAATTGTTTAACTCATTGAGACCAGCCTGCCTGTAATGTATTCATTTTCCGTTCTGGGTAGCTGCTCTGATTTCTGGTAGTTAGAGCATCCATCCACTTCCTTTCTCTTGTGCCTCTGCCCTTCTCCCCTCTTTCTTTCCCTTTTGCTTCCTTTTCTTCTTGCCATTCCTTTCTTTCTATTTATACTGTCTTTTCTTAGTTTGTTAAACTTCATTTTTTGCAAAATCATTTTTAATGATTTTGATTTTTAATGATTTCCCAATATTTAGGCAAATAATCCAACACAACTTAAAAATCTCTTCAGAATATTTTTTTAAATGAATCATGATTGCTAATTTTTTGTGATTTGTTTTTTCAGTTTTCAAATCTTATTTGCTTTTTCAAATCAAACTGTGTACTTATGGTTGGCACAGAACTTGCTATGTAGACCAGACTTACATCAAGTTCAGTAAATCACTCTGCCTCTACTCCAGAGTGCTGGTATTAAAGGTGTGTGTTATATTGACTATTATCAGATAGATATTTATTTGTTTTTAGATTTGTACTTTCATTTTTTGGTCTTTCATGATTTGCCATATTTTTGTTTAATATGGTATATCAAAATATAAACGTTATGTGTGAGTGTTTCATTAGGGAATCCATAACATTAGGGCAGATAACAGAAACCTGCTTTGGAATTCATTTAAATTATTTTAACACTGAGATGTTGGGCAGAAGGCAATTAGAGTTCAGTGGCAGAGTTCTAAACTTCTGGCTATTGCCATTACTCTGCCCCTACTTCTGAATAGTTCTGCCGCCTTAGGTATATAGTAGTTATACAAGTATCACTTAGGGCTGAATGCCCACCATCAATTGTTTTCTCTGTCTTTTGAACAGTTGTAGCTTGTGGAATTGTCTTTATCTGCTGCAAAAGGGAGGCATTTTCAATGAGTGGTTTCAGATTACACTAATAGCTGAGTATAAGGATAAGTATGTGGAATGCAGTTCTACAGTATACTTGTTCAGAGACTTGACAGTAGTAAGTTCTGCTCCATTGTCAATGTGCCACACTAGTCACAGATGGTAGGCTAGGTTTACAGTGTATCCAAAATGAGCCCTGCCCTTTTGAGTGGGCTCTGACTCCAGTGCAATGGCTGTGGGTCATGAGTTGGGTATAAGTGCCACTACTGATCTTTCTTAGCACTCTGGTCCCTTTGTGGTCAGAGCCTACAGCTAGCCCCGATTCTGGACTGCTTCTCTTGCTTGGCAGGTTGTACATCACCTTCCTTGACTCTGAGAGCTAGCTCTCAGGGAAGCGGTTTCTTTTCCTCACTTTGGCTTCCTGTTAAGCTTGTTTGGTTTCATCTTTGAAGGATACAAGTTTAATAATGTTGCAAATCTCTTCTTCTCTTTGTGAGTGTGAGTGAGTGTGTGTGTGTGTGTGTGTGTGTGTGTTTGTGCAGGCATGTACCTGTGGAGTTGTGCATGTGTGAACTTTCAAATACAGGTAATTTTTTAAAGCTATCATCATGTCTGCTAGTTCAAACTTATTTTCATCTAACAACTGTATATTTTATATCAGTTTACAATTAACTCTAAAACTCCCCATGCGATATTTTTTTTTACTTTTTCTTAATATCTTTATTTACATGCGAATTTCTCCATTCCCAGTTTCCCCTCCAAAAAACAAAAAAAACAAACAAAAATAAACCCCTGTTGCCTCCCCCCTCCCCATGCCTGCCACCCCGCCCTCTCCCACTTTCTGGCCCTGGCGTTCCCCTACACTGGAGCACAGAACCTTCACAGGGCCGAGGTCCTCTCCTCCTATTGCTGATCGATTTTGCAATCCTCTACCATACACATGCTGCTTGAACAATCTATGTGCAGTCCTTGATTGGTGGTTGAGACCCTGGGAGCTCCGAGGGTACTAGTTAGTTCATGTAGTTGTTCGTCCTAAGGGGCTACAAACCCCTCAGCTCCATTGGTCTTTTCTCTAATTCCTTCAATGGGG
>NW_022196912.1:108181009-108198040 GCF_008632895.1 Mastomys coucha | reverse complement strand
CCCCACTTTCTCTTCTATTAGTTTTAATGTATCTGCTTTGAGGTGGAGGTCCCTGATCCACTTGGACTAAGCACCCAGTTATTTCATCTTGGAATTGATGATATGTTTTTTCCCAGTATCTACTTGATACTATTATTAAAATCACCTTCAGGTATATTCTGTGTTAGTAAAACTCTCTATTTACATTCTGATATGATACAAAAGCTGCATTGCTGCATGGCTAAAATGTGAACCAATTCAAGGTATTTTACAGTTGTATATACAACACATCACTTTCAAATAAATTAACAACAAATAAATTTATCTATTTTATCCAGTACTGAGAGTTTCCTAAAATCTTCAGTGTACTTTAAGTTCACATTTTAATGAAATAAATTTTAGAATATATAAAAACTTACACATTTGAATCTGAATTTCTAAATATCCATAGAGTTATTTAATTAATTTAATTTAATGAGGTTATGAATTATGTTTCTCTTCCTTTAAATATTTTGTGACTAGATGGGTATTTTCTAAAAGCTATATTAAAATCCCCAATATATCATATTAGAAATTATATATAATCTAGCCTTAGGTTTATGCTATTTTTAGTACCAGAGATTCTATATAAGTGCTGTTTTGCTGGTTTTGCTATTAGTGTTTTAATAAATATATTAAGGAAATAAAAATATTAACTTTATTCTATTAATATGCATGTTGTTTAATTTGATATAATTAAATAGGGAGATTATAACTGATGGAAAATTTTCTTGTAGTTTTAGCCTTTATGGGATAGCAAGTTAAAAGACTCACAGAGTGTACAGATTATTCTGTTCAGAATCCAAGAAGTTAAATGAAAAAGTGATTTATGAGCTCATTCAATTTTATTATCTATTATTTCAATTTGAGCACTTAGGCATACAACACAATATGCTATTATGGTTTGAAATATTCAATTGAAGTACCAATATGCATTTTAAAATATTTTATACTGCATATGAAAGACAGAAAGAATATTGCTAGAAAAATTTTGGGGGAATTTTTGCTTTCCCAAATATTGAACACTCATAAAAATAAAACTCTTTAGTTAACATAGTCGAATATCTAGATAACCTTAGACTATTTTATTTTCATTTAATTGCCAATATTGACTACTTCCTTTCTCTCTATAACTAATATAATTAATTGATAATTTACAATATGGAAAATTAATATATTTATAATTAGTCACTGCCAGTATAAAAACATTTCAGTGTAACTAAATACCCATTCTTAAAGACACAATGCAGAGAAAAAGCAAGAAATGCTTTTTGAAGGAAAATGGAGGAGCAGTGGATTTGGGGGAGAGAGGAAGTGGAACAATAACTGGAAAGAGAGATGGAAGGGTGGCTATAGTCAGGATATACTGAATGAGAGAAGAATGAAAGAAAATAGAAAGTAAGAAATACTTTGATACAACTTAAAATTCAAAGTATTAGTTTCTAAATGAATGAATGTTAACCATATCAAAATGATAATTTCCAGTTTTATTGTTTTTATATTAACTTAATCATTAAATGTTCATTTTTTGTTGAAATTAGATTCTTTTTCATACTATATATTCTGATTATGTAGGTATTTATCCTACAACTACCAATAACTCTCTTCCTCCACTCCCATCCGTAGCCACACCCTTTCTCTCTCCTCTTAGTAAGCACACAGGCATCTAAGGATATAACTAAATGTTGGCATCTCTTCACTCCCTGGACATTCCTGCTATGAAGTTCTGTCAATGATTATGTTTTCAGTGAATCTATTCAATATTAATGATGTGCTACATGTACTGAGAATATATTTTTTACAAATTCCATTTAATGGAAAGAAACATAAACTTTGTGATTTGAAACTCATTCTTACAAATATAAGAAATGTATCCAGATTTATGTTATATCATAGGTTTTCATTATTCATGCCAAAAGTATCCAGCCTTAGGTGAAGCCAAAACATGTAAACATACAGAATATGGTTATCTAGAACAGAGATTTTTGACGAACATATCTAATAGTGAAATTTGTGCACACAGAAAGGAGGATTTTGTTTTTTGTACAAATAAAGCTAACTCTGAAAATATGTTCACTTATAAAGATCCTTTGACAGCAAAATGCCTTCATTGTTTTATTCCTCTCTAGATGCATGAGAATTAATTAGTATGTTCAGATTGGCACTTCAGCCACAGATTTCAGCTATTTTAATTATCCAAGGATTCTAGATAATTGGCTGGTTTTTAAACATTGTTTTGTTTTACTATATTGAGGAAATCAAAAACTAACTGCTTTATTGAAATGCATTTTACATAATTTAGCAATAATTAAGTTAGAAAATAATAGTAAACACTTAAAAAAATTGTGCTTCTGTGCTTTACAACTGGTACGATGCTTGGATCCCAAGCATCAAAACCTTACTTTAGATCACCAGTAATTATGGACAAATCCAAGCATAGCAAAATGTGTTTTTATTTTCTAGTTTATAGAATTTTCATTTTATTTGGGGAGTTATAATTTAATTATGACATCTTCCCTTCAAACCTTCCCATTTGTGCCACACTACTCACCTTCAAATTCATGGCCTTTTTTTTCAATTAATTATTACTACCCTCACACATGATTTGCATGTACATATATTACTAAATATCTCTTCATTCCATATAACAGTACTCGTTATGAATGTTCTCAGGACTAACTCTTTGCCACTGGACAAATAATTGGTGTACTCTACTCTGGGAAAGATCACCTATTCCATTCCTAGGTCATCTCAGCAGCTTAAGGTTGCTTATATAGGGTTGTGGCTTCAAGGAATTTGTCCAGTTCACTTTGGCCTGTCCATTAATGCCATTCTTATTTTATTTAAATTAATGCAATCACTAGATGAGATTTGGTGGGTGTAGCTTCTGATATTACTAGGAGATACAATCCCATAGCAAATTCCCTGTTCCTCTGATTCATAAAAACCATTCCTCCCCCTCTTCTGTGATGTTCCCTGAGCCTCAGCAGTGGGAGTGTTGTGTGGCTTTACCTGTTGGGTCTAGACTCCAAACTCAGCATTTTGACTGGATTTGGTCATCTGTAGTGTTCTGTCTCCATCTGTTGCAAAGAAAGATTCCTTGATGAGCACCAAGGATTGCTTATCTCTGGGTATACAAACCAATGACTATAAAGAATATTTAGGGATTATGCTAGCTTAGTAAATTAGTAGTTGTAAACTTTCCTGAAATAGTCCTGACTTCATTAACACTGAATACTTAGCTAGGTTTCTAATACCATGACTAGTTTCCCTCTCATTGAACATGTCTTAAGTCCAAATAAGGAACTGTTGGTTACTGCCAAGGTCAGTGATCCACCATTATACCTGTAGGGTTATTGTGTCATACCGGTCATTGGTGTGGTTCCTAGGTATAATAGTTAGGCTGCCTCCTTCCTTTGGATACTTGCATAATAGGTAATTCTCCATCACTGAAGAAAGCATCCACTTCAGAAACAGGACTGATAAACCCAAGGGCTGGAACTGAACTGAATGCTCCCATTGTAGAAGACCATCTTTAATAGTACCAAAAAGCATGTTATTTTAACCCCAACCCTTTGACGACAAAGACACAGGATCCCTGAGACTTGCTGGAAAACCATTTGTGGAACTTAAGGGTAAGTAAAGGACTTTGTCTCAGAAAATAATGTAGAGAAGAATTGAAGAAGTCTTTGATATTAACATTTGATGTCCATTTGTATTAATGTCACACACATCCATCTGTGCACAGGTGCGTGTGTGCATGCACACACACACACACACAATCTATATAAAACTTACAGAATTAGTATTGTGACTCTACAGGCATTAATATTTCGAGAACTGTTTATACACTCACAGTTAATGAGAAATATGTTATTAATGCTCAATTGCATACATTTATGTAACTTCTTTCCTCCATTTATGTAATGTATTCGGAAAGATGTCCTTTGAGTGTAAAATTCGACAGTGGTTAAATGCTTACACTTGCTTTCTTGAACAGAGCTTTGGGGAAACAGATCGCAGGTAGTCAGTTTGCACAGTGCCCACAAAGAAAGTAGACTTCATTAGTGTTAAGGTGAACAGAATGGTAAGACCAATAAAGACACCAAACTTCTGATGAGGTCTAGAATCCGTAAGCAAAAATTCCAACTTTCATTTTTTTTTTTTTAAAGTGAGGTCAGAAAGTGCTTTACATTGATTGATTGATTTCTTTTTACTTGGGAAATTTTTTCTTCATTGAAACAAAACCTTAGAGTCTAGCACAGAAAATTTTTAGATTGTGGAGTTAATTGCCACTAATGTGTATATCTTAATAACTGACCCTCAAAAAAGGGGCTAGCATGTTTTGCTGAAAAGACATTGTATACATTTCTAGGTTTGGATTTGATTCAGAGAAAACAACTTTTTTTTTCTTTTGGTTTTTAGAGACAGCCCTGTGGCCCTGTGTAGCCCTGGTTGTCCTCGAACTCACTCTGTAGACCAGGCTGTCCTCAAACTCAGAAATCTGCCTGCCTCTGCCTCCAAAGTGCTGGGATTAAAGATGTGTGCCACCACTGCCCAACTTAGAAAACAATTCTTAAAAGTAATTAAAGAGACATTTATGAATCAGAAAAGCTCCATTTCAAAATAATTCACAGGTAACTCTTCTTTTCTCTATTCTCTTCATGGAATTTTCTCTGACAAAAGTTGGTCTTTTCCTCCATGTGTACCCCATGACTCTGGCTACATATGTAGCAGAGGATGGCCTTGTCAGACATCAATGGGAAGAGAGGCCTTTAGTCCTGTGAATGCTCAGTGTCCCAGTGTTGGGTAATGCTAGGACAAGGAAGTGGTAGTGGGTGAGTTGGTGAGCAGGAGGAGGGAAGATGGGATGGAGGGTTTTCAGAGAGGAAACCAGGAAGGGGGATGGCATTTGAGATGTATATAAAGAAAATATCTAATAAAAAATGTTGGTCTTTACATTCATGTCATGAATGACAATTGTATTCCCTAATTATCTCATTGCTGTTTTACAAAATTCATTATTAGTGGATATTAAATTATAACTGAAATCTCAATATATCCTACAATTCAAATTCATGGTTTATTTCTATAATCTCAATACCACCTATAATATCAACTTTCTTTTGGGGGAGGAAGAAAGAGGTTCATAGAATAGTTTTCTTTATTATTGTAAAAATGTATATTTCTAAGGGTACATTCAAGCATTTCTTCTGTTGTTGATGTTATTAACACATTTTTATGATTTTCTGTGAACTTTTGCATTTTGTTTTACTAATTTAGGTAGTCACAATTTTTTGCATCTTGGAACCTCACTTGGAACTAATAGAGTATTATCTCTAAGTGAGAAACCATCATTAAACTAAGTCCTTTCTGGAAAATCAATATTAGAGAAATACTCACAAATTACATTCCACAGGGTGGAAAAACAGTAGACGTCTGTTTATTACTCATAAAGTTGAACCAAATTGCAATTCTCCAATATAAAGAACTCTGGGGAACTATAGGATCAGTTTCAGCATTGAGATCAATTCCTGTTACAAAGCAGACAGTTGCTATAAGAAGTACCACATATGTGAGACACATGGAAAAGCATATTAAACACATTTCATGTCAAACTGAACATCAGAGCATCAATGCAGGCAAAGTGCTTTGAAAATAATGAATGTGAGAATTCTCTCATCAAGAAGTCAACACTTGTAACATCTGAGCCTTCAAAATGGTGATAAATGTAGTGGATGCAGTAGAAATCAATGAGAGCTAAAATAAAGGAAAGTCGACAGTATTATATGATGAGGTAAGTCCCATGAATGCAAAAGATGTGCAAAGGCAGTCAAAATATATTTTTTCCTAAACATGGCAAGTCTTACCATGTACTAGTTTTAGTTTTACAGAATTATCCTTTGTATGTCTGAAATTATTTTTGATATGTACCATTTGAATTATACATTTGAGGTTGATGAGGATTTTTGATGTGTAATATATGTTATTAAGAAAGAAACTGAATTATGGAAAGTTGATAAGGAGACTAATATTTTACCTACTAGCGATATTTGGTGTTGTTTTATATCAAAATTTTCTTAATTTTTATGTCATTATCATCAGTAAGTTAAATTATACAGTAATATTTGCCATGCATTTACATGTATTGGTCAAAATGTGTCAGAGTGTGTGAAAACAGAAGATACTGTTATTATACCAGAAAGTTTGATAAAAGTTAGTAGTAAGGTCTTTTAAAAATGTCCTCTATTTCAATGGCACATTTCAAATAATCTCTATCTGCATGATTATAAAGTTGTATCTTGGTGAGTAAGCTCAATGTATCCAAGAATAACATGACAGAAAACATATTTCAATAAGAAGAATATCTTAAAATTAAACAAACATCTGCTTGTTATTTGTTCATTTGTTTTAAGCACTTTGCCAATTTCCAGAGTGGATTTACTGAACTATAATCTCTTGAAACATACCTGAAAACATCATTCTACAGAGTAAACTAGAGAAGCTGAGCCAAGAGTATAATGAAACTGTCTTAGTTCTTAAATTTCCACAAAGTAATTTATGGAAATGGTAGTCTGGGGTATCTAAGGAAATCATCGAAGTCCTGCATAATATGTTGTACCAGAGATTCAAAGAGTTTTATATAGAATTAATACAGACAGAAGAAAAGTCAGAGAGTCAAAAGCACTTGTCAGCAGAATGGAATTTTGGGCTTTGCAGTAAATGATACTTTTGTAATAATGTTGATAATATGATATGAAAATTCTCTCTTATCCTGATGTGTAAGGTAGAACCTCTTATTATGTATTTAAATCTTTTATTTTAGTATACCTTCTTGCTATCCATGTTCATTGATACCTTCATGTACTTTCTATGAATACCTTCCAATGATGAGAGTCCTCCCTAATTTATTTTCCTGTTCAAATTCAAGTTTGGTGCACAGCAATGCTATTAGAGACAAAATTTCCCAAATGAATGCATACAATTCTGTTTGTCTGCAGATTGGAGATTTTGCTTGTCCATGTGTTTTGTATCTTGTATTATATGAAACTTTCATACATAAATTTTAGTTTTAGAATAATTTCAGTGTCTACAGGGCACATACACCCTGTCTTTTAGAAAACAGAGATTCCTTAAAGTTGTTTTAGACATATCATATGAATCATTATGTTCTGAATTTCTTCCCTAATACTACTTTGCAGTAATAATAGAGAATTGTTGATTTTCCTCAAATTCCTGAAACACAAAAGAATTTATTAAAATATTCCACAAGTTAATTAATTTAAACACTGACAGACATAAAGCTCAACACAACCTTTGTGTATACTATGTGTTCATTCTAAATGATCACAGTAAAATAGATGATCAAAATAAAATTCATATATATATATATATATAGTTACTTTGCTTTCTCTACAGATAGTTTTACATACAGGTAATTGTTGATTGGAATATCAGACATAACTCAGACTTAGAGAAACCTATCCTCCTATTAAGTCACAATTAGTTAATGTTATTATTCTTTATCTAATTTTTGAAGGATAATTTTGAGGTATTTAGAAAATGTAGTCTCTCAAGTTTGATGTGATATGCTATTTAATAGAAATGATTTATGATATAGATCTGAATGCTATGGTTGAATAATGGTAAACAACTAGCTATTAGCCTTAGGAGCTTTTGATATTTGTTTAATCTTCTATATAAATAAAACTTTGTTTTTTCTTCTCTGGTAATAATTATAGAGAATCAGATGTTTAGCAGTCTATACATGTCTTTATTTCAAAGCTACATATCATGAGGGCCTTAGGAACGTTATCCTCTAGAAATACAATTCAGTGCACTTCTTTAAAACTGAAGCAAAGGAATGAAATGAGTACAGCATGTAAGAAATATAAGTTTCATTTACCAAGAAAGCACATGAGTATTTGTACAGCCCTTGTACTTAAGATGGGATCCAAAGATTTGACTTTCTAATCAACGGAAATGAGAAGGCTCCACTGATGGTTTCCTGAAATGTGATACAAATAATTTGTGCCAGTGAGTAGACATAGAAGCAAGACTCTGAGAATCAGTAGTGCCACTGAACTTAAGCACATAGGAAATTCAATAAAAATGCTTTCTGACAAGAAATTACTTTTTATGGTACTTTAAGTTAGAAATAACATTGAAAGGAATGCAGAACTAATTAAGTATCACATTTGGGTTTTTTCCCTTTCCACTCTTTTAGGAGGAGTAGAGTTGAGTGAGTAGATCGAACAAATGCAGACACATCTTTAGAAGTGGTAATAGGGGAAAAGTCTTCAATTAAAAAGATCCTTAAAAACCAAAATCAAAAGGAGGAAGAGGAGGTGAGTGAGGAGGAAAAAGAGGAGGAAGAGAAGGAAGGGGAGGAGGAGGAGAAACAGCAGCAGCAGAAGTAGCAGAAGTAGAAGCAGAAAAAGACAACAAAGAGGAAGATGAAGAGGAAAAGGAAGAAGAAGCAGAAGTAGTAGTAGTAGTAGTAGTAGTAGTAGTAGTATAAGTAGTAGTAGTAGTAGAAGAAGAAGAAGAAGAAGAAGAAGAAGAAGAAGAAGAAGAAGAAGAAGAAGAAGAAGAAGAAGAAGAAGATGACGACAACTATGGCAGTAGAATTCAAATTCAAACTCCAGGTTCCAAAAAATCAAAACAAAACAAAAAGCTGGAAAGCAGTTATTTGGAGAATTTTAGTTTAATTAAAATGAACAAATCAAATGACATCCTGTAATGCATGTAATGACTGTCCCTCACATTATCAGTAGCAACATAAGAAGGTAGACCAGATAACCACATTACAAAAACTACAGTTGTTCTTGCTGTTACCTGGTCCTTGGACAGCTAAACTGTAACTGAAGAATTCAGTCTATTTCTCTGTACAAGAGTTGTTAAAATTCTTTGTAAACTATTCTTACTTGTAACTCTCACATTATGACTAAAGAAGAATGATGTAAGGCTGATGATAACTAATAGTGGAATTCTTTCAGTATTAGGTAATGAATCAACTAAATATGAGGCTACCATTTGAAGATCAAAATTTCTCATTAAATCTTATATCATTGTTGTTCATTAAATAATTTATAGATCTAACTTTTAATTATAAGCAATAAAAAAAACCTTTTAATGAGATATACTATATAAAATGACAGTGGCTTTTGTAACAAAATTACATGACTCAAAACTCATCTGTGAAGAAACTGGGATGGTTTTACAAAAGGAAACATTCATTTTTTTCTATAACTTCCTTCTAAAGTTAAAAACAAGCAACCAAGTCTGAGGATCTTACCAAATCTCTTCTATTCTATTTACCTGCTCCTTGACTTCCTATCCCTGGAGCTTTGCAGAATGAAGTACACTGTAAATCCTCAGCATTACTTTTGAATGTGATGACCTGCAGAGCTGTCAGGGAAGGTGTTTCCAAAAGGGCAAGCATCATAAAGGAAGCAAACTTGAAAGGAGCTATCAAGTTCAGAGGTAAGCTCTCCTTTTACCTTACCTTCACACAGAGGGGGGGCTGTTAAACTCTGACAAACATAATGGTTTATAGGCAGCCTGCATTTTAGATTCAGGAAATCCCATTTCTAAGCCTCAGAATACATTCAAAAGTGAAGACATGAAATCCCCATTATGCCATCTGGGTAAACAGCTTTCTCAGGAAATAGCAAGTGGATCTTCTTTTCTCTTTTTGTCAGTTTTCCTGTCACTATGGTATTCAGACAATCTGCAGAACTTCAGTTGAATGTCCTGAGAACCTTTCACTGATGTGCATCTTTGAACCCAGAAAAGATGTCTTTCTACTTTCCTTACAAAGTAAATATTTCTTGACACTCCAAAAATTTTTGTTAGAAGATTCTCTTATCCCTCCCCTGTGGTCATGCACTCATAAAGGACTGTCTAGCAGCATTTGTCAGCCTCCATCCAAAAGTCAGATTGAAGGAATCTTTCAGCAGTGACTTTTTTCATCAGATGATATTAACTCTCCCCTCCTACAACCCACCTATGACATGACTCTACAGTGTTAACCACTGCAGAGTTAGATTTTATTTCTCTGAGTGAGCACACAGCTCGGGGGCTTCAACAGATAGATTGTACTATGAACTTCATAGAACAACTGTATTGGAAAACCAGAGGAAGATGAGGTCTCAATAGAAATTTAAAAGGGATATTGAGTCATGTGTGTGAATACCTTAAATCAGGTTGCTGATGTTCATTTGAAAATTTCTTTTTTTTTAATTAATCATTTTTATTTGTTTATATTTCAAATGGTATCTCACTTCTCTGTTACCCCTACACAAACACCCCATCCCATCCTCTCTCTTCCCCCTCCCCTTTGCCTTTATGAGGGCGATTCTCTACCCACTCATCCATTCCTACCTCACCTCACCACTCCAGCATCCCCCTATGCTGGGGCATCAAGGGCCTCCCCTCCCATTGATGTCAGATAAGGCCATCCTCTGCTACATTTGAAAATTTCTAAATCAATAATCTCATATATAATGGTTCGTGATTGGCAGGTTTTCTTTTGCAGCTCAGAGGAAAAGGCTGAGCTAGCATTTGTATTTTTCAAGTCTGTGACAAAGATGGAAGTATATGTGTGTTGGTGTGATTCCATGAAAGTCTGAGAGAAGATGAAAAGATTATAAAGACTGAGTAAGTATATCTTTTGAGGTGTGAGTACAGGAAGCAAACACAAGAATAAAAAAGAGGATACATACAAAAAGTAAAACATTAAGATAGTTTTTATAAAATACACACACAATTATTCACTGTGCCTGAAACTCTGTATTTTCAATATATGTATGAATACAGTAATTTTATATAATTAAATTAGAGATTCCTGAATATGATTGCAGGAATGATGGTTAATCTATGTATGAAAGTTATTTTAGTATACTATGTGTTTTAGTATATTATTAATATTTTAGTTTTTCTTGCACATATATATGATGCATTTAAATGTCTCTTATCCATGCCAGAATAGGGCATCAGATCTGCAGGCACTAAGTTTCAGACAGTTATGAGACTTCTTGTGAAAAGTAGAAATCAAACCCAGGTCCTTTAGAGAAACAGCCAGTGCTTTTAAGCACCGAATTATCTCTCTAGACCCCTACATTAAGTGACGTAATCCATAAGTAAACCTGGATCTAGTTGATTCTTCTAGGCTGGGCTAGACAGTAAACCCCCAATATCTTCACCTGTACAGTACAACATATTGTTCGTGTGTTCAAACAGATCCACTCCTCATGTTTCTGCAAGTTATCAAGTGAGATATCTCTATAATCCAAAAAATGTACATAATTTTAGAGTTTTATTTTAGAAAGCTAAAAAAGTCAAGAGTGATGCATTAAGTCTTGAAAAGTAGAGAACACAATGTTTTTCTGCATTTCCAGAATAGTAAAAGCATTTTTCTTATATTTTCCCAAAGTCAAGGTTTCAAGGAACTTTCCAGACTTTAGTCTTGCATGGTACATTCTCACCTTCTTCACTTTGGACAACATGTTAGAGAATATACACAGCGGAGAGGCAGAGGTACTTTAATCAGGTACTTCACTTCTAGTGCATTTAAGTTGATAGTTAGGGCATAAATCCTACCAGTCTTCCATGTATGCCTCTGACTAGACTCTGCTTTGTATTATTTCAAAAACTTCTTATGTTCTATGAATTTACACTTTACAGATGTTGGGATTTATGGTAGCTTTTCCTTTTGACAGTTGCCTATAATATGTGGTATGTCAACTATTGATTGATTAATATGTGATTTTATGATCACATATGTTTATCCGGTTAATTTTCTTCATAAGACAAACCATACACACAACGTGAGATCAAGGTTACCAAAATAATTTGTGTCTTTGAAGATCAAACCTTATTTATCTTCAGATATTAAAGACAAAAAAATAAAGAAAACTGTGATAAAAACAACACTATTTTTTCTGGTTTTAAGTCTAGCAATAGTGAGGTTATAAAATTGTTTTAAGGCTCTATGAAAAAGGATAGGCACACTCACCTAGGAGAAGAGAAAAGTTAGAATCTGGACAATAAGGTTAGGCTTGTCTAAATGCATACAGAAAGCTTCACCTGCAAATGCAGGTTGTCATGAGACTGATTCATTTCCTATGAGCTGTACTTCTGTGCAGAAGCTCATTAGCAGCTTCGACCTTCTGATATCAAGTTCTAGCTTTTGTTTTCTATAGAGCAGTAGTACAGAACATTGGCTGTGGAACCATCAGCTGTTTTAGTTGATATTTTTGTTTTAAAATACCTAGTTAAGTTGTCATATATAGGAAATATTTCATGAGGTTTAAAAATGTGTTTGTTAACAATAATGCAAAATATCTTGCAGTTAAGTGGAAAACATGACTATATGATATATCTAGAATTTATTGTTTATAAAATTATATAAAAAATCTTTTTATGTATTTCTTAGAATTTAGTAAATTTAATACTTCCATTTTTAAATTTTTCATCACAAAGTTTCTTACTCTAAAATTTAATAACTCTTTGCTTTTTGTGTGTTTTTCTTCAAGTAATCATTTTATTTATTTACATTCCATCCATTGTCCCCCTCCTGTCTCCCAACGCAGAGTTACTCATCCCATTCCCCTTTCTCCTTGCCTCTGAGATGGTGTCCCCCTTTACCCCTCCTGCCCAGGTTTCCCCCTTCCCTGGGGTATCAAGTCTCTCAGGATTAGTCACATCATCCCCCACTGAGACCAGCCCAATCAGTCCTATGTTACATATGTGCTAAGGACCTCAGACCAGCCTGTGTATGCTGCCTGGTTGGTGGTTCAGCTTCTGGGAGCTCCCAGGTGTCCAGGTAAGTTAAAACTGTTGGTCTTCCTATTGTGGATGCCAAGAAGTGCTTGTTTACAGAAGCCTGGAATAGCTGTCTTCTGAGAGGCTGCTCCAGTGCCTGACAAATAGTGGCTATGGCAAATGCTCACAGCCAACCATTGGATTGATCATGGGGACCGGGATGGAGGAGTTAGAGAAAGAACTAAAAGAGCTGAAGGAGTTTGCAATCACATAGGAAGAACAACAATATCAAGCAAGCAGAGCCCCCAGAGCTCCCAGGGACTAAACCACCAACCAAAGGGTACACATGGAGGGACCCATGGCTCCAGTCGCATATGTAGCAGAGGATGGCCTTGTTGGACATCAATGGGAAGGGAGGCTCTTGGTCCTGTGAAGGCTCAATGGCCCAGTGCAGGGGAATGCCAAGGTAGTGACCTGGGAGTAGATAGGTGGATGGGGGGGCACCCTTATAGAAGCAAGGGAAGGAAGGTGTGATAGAGGGTTTCTGTAGGGGAAACCAGGAAAGAGGAGAACATTTGAAATGTAAATAAATAAAATATCCAGTAAAATAAACAAACAAATAAATAAATAAATAAATAAAGACTGCTGGTATTCCTATAGAGTCAGCCTCCCCTTCAACTTCTTCAGTCCTTTCCCTAATTTCTCTATATTCCTCCATAGGGGTCCTCTACTTCAGTCCAGTGGTTGGATAGAAGTATCTGCATCTGTCTCAGTCAGCTGCTGATAAAGTCTCCCGGAAGATAGCCAGGCCAGGCTCCAATCTGTAAGCATATCATAGCATTAGTAATAGTGTCAGACCTTGGATCTAAATAGATTCCAACTTGGGACAGTCACTGGACAGACTTTCCCCTAGTCCCTTCTCCACTTTTCCCCTTGCAGTTCTTTTAGACAGGAGCAATTCTGGGTGAGAAACTTTGACTGTGGGTTGGTAACAGTATCCATTGGCTTGGAGGCTGTCTATCTCCTGGAAGTGGATTCTTCGAGTTCCCTCTCCCCAATGCTCGAGTTGGGCGTTTTGGCTAAGGGTCCCCCATTGTGTCCTGGGAGACTCTCACCTCCCAGGTACCTGGGCCTTTCTAGAAGCCTCTCCCCAACCTCCCACCTCTAGAAGTTGCATATTTCCATTCATTCTCCTAGCCAGCTGGGCTTTTCTCCTGTTCCCTCCCCCATCACCCTTCTCTCCCTCATTAACCCCCTATACTTGATCCTGTTCTCCTTTTACCCTCCCTCTTCCTCTCCCACCCAGGTTCTTCCCTCCCTTGATTATTTTGTCGCCCCCCACCTATCTTCTAAGTAGGATTGAAGTATCCTCACTTGGGCCGTACTTTTTAAATCTCTTATTGTCTGTCAGTTGTATCCTGGTATCCTGGGTATTCTGTCCTTTTTGGCAAATATCTACTTATCAGTGAGTACATATCATGCATGACCATTTGGTTCTGGGTTATCTCACTCAAGATGATATTTTCTAGTTCCATCTATTTGCCTACAAAATTCATGATGTCCTCATTTTTAATAGCCAAAAAGTATTCCATTTTGTAAATGAATCACATTTTCTGTATCCATGCTTCTACTGAGGGGCATCTTGGTTGTTTCCAGCTCTGGATATTACAAATAAGGCTGCTATGAACATAGTGGAGCACATATCCCTGTAGTATGCTGAAGCATATTTTAGGTATATGCTGAGGAGTAGTATAGCTGAGTCTTCAGATAGAACTATTCTGATTTTTCTGAGCAACCACCAGACTGACTTCCAGAGTCATTGTACTAGTTTGTAATCCCAATAGCAACATGGAGGAGTTTTCCTCTTTCTCCACATTCTCATCAGCATGTGCTGTCACTTGAGTTTTTAATCTTAGCTATTCTGATTGCTATAAGGTGTAATCTCAGGGTCATTTTGATTTGCATTTCCATGATGACTAAGGATGTTTCTTTAAGTGCCTCTCAACCATTCAAGATTCCTCTAATGAGAATTCTCTGTTTAACTCTGTATACCCCCCATTTTTAATTTAATTATTTGGTGTTTTTTGAAGGTTAACTACTTGAGTTCTTTATATATATATATATATATATATATATATATATATATATATATATATATAGGATACTATCCAATGTACCCTTAGTGAATATTTTTTTTCCAATCTGTAAGATAGTGATTTGTCACCAGACAGCATAGCAGATATTATCAGCATAAAGACAAAGCATATCCTTTTTTTCTTTCAAATGTATTATCATTTAATGGGACATACATAACACAATTATGTACTTTGGTGTCATCAGAAATGTATAAGATATAGTCTTAATCCAATAGGGAAAAAAACACCTAAATAAAACAATAACAACAAGAAACCCTAGTCTAATTTATATTTGGGAGATGAAAGTAGTGAGGGCCTATGAGTGATGACATGGATGAGACAGTCGTGTACACTTGAGCAATAACTAGAAGGGGCGACTAGCCAAAGAAAGAAAGGGGAAAAATATATTGCAAATGAGGAGCCCATGTGTGTCTGTGCCTGATAAATGTTCATCTGTTAAAGACTCACAGTAACTTCTAAGTATGACTTCACTGTCCATACTAGATAGTTTGGAGATACATGTCATATACAAGAGAGTCATTATTATCTTGATATTAGAGAACAAATGGATATATTGTATAAAGTAGAATTAAAAATTATTCTTAAAAATATGCAAAGAATATTAAACCCTGAGCATATAGGGAGACTGACTAGAAAAGAAGGGTCTGAAATGAAGCAAATGGAGTATTTCTCATGTTGATTACAATACTAGAAAACTCTTTTCTGGAAGCTTTTTACCCTATACACTTTCATAAGAAATAAAATTAAGGGTTGATGAGAAGGCACAGCAGTTAGAACATTGGTTGCTCTTCCAGTGGTCCTGAGTTCAATTCCCAGTAACCATGTTGTGATTCACAACCATCTATAAGGAGATCTAATATCCTCTTCAGACCTTCATGTGTATATGCAGCAGAACATTCACATTAACTAAATAAAATTAAAAAACAATAAAAAGAAATAAAATTTAAATTTAGAATCACACTATCCCATTATGGCTTTTATCATAAAGCACTATGAATTGGATAGCTCAAAAAAAATCAGATCTAGTAACTGCCAATCCCAAACTGGGTTAAAATACTGTTAATTTTATATTTATGTTAGACTTTACTTTTGTTTGCCTTTTGTTTTGATACCCCCAGGAGTACACATCTTGAGTATTTTGTCTCCATGGTGGTGCTATTGGAAGGTAGTGATATTGAAAAGGTAAACACCATGAGAAGGCACTGAGGTCATCAAATATGTGTTCTTCACATATATACATATATATATGCATATATATGTATGTATGTGTATACATATATATATGCATATATATGTATGTATGTGTATACATATATATATGTGTGTATACATATATATATGTATATATATATATATGTGTGTGTGTGTGTGTGTGTGTGTGTGTGTGTGTGTGGCTTGCCTGCAAGTGCATAGCTCTTTCAGAGAATTATTAAAAAGAAAATATGCTTTACCCCATTCTTCTGACCTTATTTCTTGACTTGGGTTGTGATTCTTCTCACAGGCTCACGTGCATCCTCCTACTCTGTGTCACCAAGGCTTACTGCTGGCACAACTGCAAATAAAATAGTGGATGGAATTAACTAGTATCAGATATTTTGTTATGCTGATTAAAAGTTGATCAATACAGGTTCCCTTCTTAAAATGAAGGAATTTGATCTAGTGGTTTCTTGAATTTAATCTGAGTAGTTAATCTTGCAGAAACTGTAGCATGAAATAAGGTATGGCCATCAGTATCAATGAATCCAAGAATCTCAAACCTGGTTTGAGGTTAAGTTTGTCACTTTCACAGAAAACCATGTTGTTGTTTTAATTAGTCTCCATTTCCAGTGTCTGGAAATGAATGAAAAAAGTCTCATGTTTCGGAAGAACCAGGAAGCTCAATCAGGATAGAACTCTTCCTCAGGCTAACACTGAGGTTGATTATCATTGGAATGCCTATTAAACATTATACTCTACAGAGTGCAAAAGAAATGTCCACTTTATATAAGTCAAACTACTCTGTATCAATGGCAAAATACTCACCCCCATAAATACTATTCAAGACATGGAGAAAGTTGTATAAAAATTCAGAGATTTTTTTTTTTTTTTT
>NW_022196912.1:108168711-108180999 GCF_008632895.1 Mastomys coucha | reverse complement strand
TTGCAGAGGAGGGGTGAGGAATGGAGACAGAGGTAGGGGAATAGAGAAAAAGAGGGGAGAGAATTTTTGTTGGGCTTTGACTAGAACTCATAATCCAAATGCCAGTTTTTATTATCTTTCTATTTGAACTTGATCAGCAGACAGCAGAAACAGAATTTCTGAAAGGCATCCAATGGTGATGGGATGTTGTGATGTTTCTAGTTCCCATACCTTTTTACATGGTCAAACCTCATTGCATGACCCATGTTATTATAACCCTCTAATGAGCAAAGAATGAATATCAGATCTCATAAAGGATGTATGCTGCCTCACACTATTCTAGATCAAATGCCTTTTTTGTGCATGTTTTTTCCTAGAGAGCTTAGGACTGTGGCTGCATTTCAGCTAAGCACAAATTCTGTAAGTAAATCGACAGGCTCTTCTAACACTCCATCCTGTTTATAATACTCCATTTAATTGCTCAGCAGATAGAAGCCAGTTCTATTGTACATATCTTCAAAGTACAATGGCATGAATAGAGAGAATTATAATAATACACACCACAATAGTCATCCTAGGACAGGCACTGCCATGTAAAAATATTAAGTAACTGAACTATGATTATGTTAAGGTGGTAAGGCATTACATTGCAAGAAGCAATTATTGCATGCAATACATAAAATCCATAGCTAGAAATGAAAAATATAAGCTGAGTACCTGAAGTATTGAATATGTTCATGTGTGAAATAGGCACTGTATTTGTTCTTCAAAGAGTAGTGAAACCAGAAGTGCTTAAATTATGAATCACACTAAAGGAATCATTCACCTACATGCATTACTTTGAAATTTCAGTAACAAATGCGTTATATAAAGTGAGATAATAGTAAAACTTTTCTGGATGAGGAATGTAGAATGACTTTTATTTTACAATAAAATTTCAAGGTAAATGAATATAATTTATTTTAATTAGAAACAGTAACATTATTAATAAAGTTCACACAAATGCGTGCTGCTTTAGAGTTCATTCATAACATGAAATGTAATTTTTTTGTATTATGTCTGCCTTGTTATAGCCTGGTATATGAAAATATTCATAAATTGATCATGCTACAAATTTATGCATATTTTCCTTTCCATTTCCAATTACAAAAGGTCTAGCTTGGGAGATAGTTCAGTCAGGAAAGTACCTGCAAGCACCAGAATGAACATCAGAATTTGATTCTCAGAACCCTTATAAATTAGTAGGGCCCAGTGGAGCACATTGTTACTCAAGCTGCTAGGAAGATAGAAGTGGATTTGGAGGGACTTTCTTTTTAGCCGCCCTAATCTAATGAGAAGAGCTCTACCAATGAGAAACCCTGTCACAAAACAACAAGCAAACAAACAAACAAACAAACAAAAAACAAAAAAAAATGTTATTTGTAATAGCCAGAAGCTGAAAACAACCCAGATATCCCTCAACCAAAGAATGGAAACAGAAAGTGTGGTTCATTCACACAATGGAATATTATTTGCTATTAAAATTGAGGGCCATCACGAATTTTGCAGGCAAATAGATGGAACTAGAAATATCATCTTGAGTGAAGTAACTCAAACCCAAAAAGACATGCATGGTATGTACTTACTGATAAGTGGTTATCACACAAAAAATACAGAATACCTATGGTACTACTCACAGTCCATAAGAAATATAACAAGCAGAAAGGCCCAAGTGAGGATTCTTCAATCCCACTTAGAAGCAGGAAAATTATAATCAAGAGAGGCAGAGGGAGTTGGGTAGAGACCTGTATGGGTAAGAGGAAAGGGAGGGCAAAGGGGGAACAGGATATGGTATGGGGGGGCATGGAAGAAGTCCAGAGGACCAGGAGAATAAATGAAATAAGCAGTCTTGGGGGTGGGAGGTGGGGTATAGAGAGTACCAGAGACCAGGGAGGTAAGAGACTCTCAGGAATCAGTAGGGGTGACCTTATCCAAAATGCCCAACATTGAAGAGAAGGAACTTGAGGAGTCTACCCCCCAGTACGTAGACAGCATATCAATTGGAGGGACTAAGTTACTAACTCACAGTCAAAATTTCTGACACAGAATTGGTCCTGTCTTAAAAAACTGCAGAGACAAAAATGAAGAAGAGACTGGATGAAAGATGGTCCAATGAATGGAACAATTTGGGAACCATCTCATGGATGGGCACCTAGGCCTGATACTATTACTGATGCGATGATATGCTTACAGGCAGTATCCTGGCATGGCTGTCCTCTGAGAGATCCTACCAGCAACTGACTGAGACAGAAGCAGATACTTACACCCAAGCATTGCACTGAAGTCAGGAATCCCTGTGATTGAAGAGGCTTAAGGAGAGCAACCCCATAGGAAGACCAGCAGTCGCAACTCACCTGAGGAGCACCCAAAGAGTGAGCCACCAACTAGGAGCATACAAGGGCTAGTCTGAGGCTCCTGGCAGATATATAGCAGAGGTCTGCCTGGTCTGGCCTCAGTGGGAGAAGATGTGCTTAATACTTGAGAGACTTGAGGCCCTAGGGAAGGGGGAGGTCTGGTGGAGAAGGAACACCTTCTTGGAAGCAAGGTGGGAGGAATGAGATGAAGAACTGTAGGAGGAGGAGAGGGAGGCCTGACAACAACTGGAATGTAAATAAACAAAATAATTTAAACAAAAAGAAAAGAAGAAAAGACAAGATAAAAGAAAAAGTGAGTTTCTGAGAGTTTCTTCCTGCTGTGAACATCTGGGCTCAGAACTCTGCTCCTCCGTCATGCCATAGCCCCCAAATGGCAATCTGCAATCCTGGCTCAGCCCAAGAAACCCATGCTGGCTGCTGCCCCAAAGCTGGAGGACAAGAAGGCCTATCCTGGCCTGCTGAAGGGAGAAAAAGAATAGTAAGAAGCAATTGAACATACTGATGAAGTACAAAATGAAATTAACTGACAATGAAGAAGCCAGTGAGCAAGTGCTGAAAGAAGAACAAAAATATAACAAACTCTGGCAACCACATTTTTCAGAATAAGTCAGAACTGATTGTCAAAACCCCAAATTCTTGGTTAACAACGTTTTTGTCAGTCATCCACAAGAGTCTGCCCCACTTGGGGAGGCTCTTCATTATCTGACCAGAGTTGAAGTGACAGAATCTGAAGACATTAAATTAGGCTACGAGTAGATTTTTATTTTGATGAAAATCCTTAGTATGAAAAGAGTTTTATCCAGACTCTCATCTGAATGAGAGTGGTAACCCATCTTCAAAATCCACCAAAATCAAATGGAAATCTGGACAGGATTTGACAAAGCGCTTAAGTCAAACACAGTAAGGCCAGCAGGAAGAGGCAGCATGAAAAACCCAGAGAGCTTCTTTACCTGGTTTACTGACCATTATGATGCAGGTCCTAACAAGTTAGAAGAGGTTTCAAAGATGATACTTGGCCAAATTCCTAGAACTATTACTTGGTTCAAGATATGGATGATAAACAAGGAGAGGCGGAAGGTGATGACCTCCATTTTCCAATTTTTTTCAGATGTGATGGTTTCCAAATCACCAAATAATTAAAAATGAATCACATTGTATATGTTTGGCTTCTTTGTCAAAAATCAAGTGCCCATAAGTGTGTGGTTTCATTTCTGGGTCTTCAATTCTATTCCATTGATCAACATGTCTGTACCAATACCATGCAGTTTTTAATCACTATTGCTCTGTAGTAAAGCTTGTGGTCAGGGATGGTGATTACCCCAGCCATTCTTTTATTGTTAAGAATTGTTTTCACTATTCTGGGTTTTTTGAAGAACACTGGTTGTTTAGAGTTTTAATCTATTAAAAATAAAGCTGCTGCTTTTAAAAAACATGCAAGCAAACAAACACTGGAACAAATGAACCAAAGAAACAAAACAAAACAAAAACAAAAACCTACAACAAAACCTAACACACAGTACTGAGGTTTACCTAAAATTTACTTCTCATTGCCACAAACATGTAAGCTCATGTACATGCAAACTTGCATTTCATGGAAACACATGCACACATGCACACATACTCACACATACAGAAAGAGACACAGAGAAAGACAAAGACATATCATGAGAGATATAAAGGGAAAGCGACTCAAAGAGAGAGAGAGAAAGACAGAGACAGAGAGACAAAGAGAAAAAAGAGAGACAGAGAGACACACAGTGATAGACACACAGAGATAGAAAAACAGAGACGATAGCAAAAAATATCCCATGAATAAACAAGTCAATTTTCTGGGAAAGTTATCTAGGGCATCACATCATATGAAAAAATGTCACCCACTCTCAATACAAATGTCTGTTCATCACTGTTATTCTATGTCAGGCCAATTAAGTCATTGGATTTTGTTTTGTTGCTATGATAAACACCATGACTAGGAGCAATTAGGGAAGAAAATGTTTTTTATCTTAAAACTCTCAGAGCTGTACTGAGGGTAGTTGGTGCAGGAGATCATGACAGGAACTGAAGCAGAGATCAGAAAGGAATGCATCTTACTGGCTTAACCCTTATGCCTTATTTATTATACAACCGAGAACCATCCTCCAAGGACTGGCAACACATACAGTGTGTTGGGCTCTCTGGCACGAATCATTAGTCAGAAAATCCTCCATAGTTTTACCTACAGACCAGTTTGATGGGTGCTTAACCTGAACTGAGACTTCTTCCCAGATGAACCTACCTTGTATTTAGATGGCAAAAACTAACAAGAGCAGCCAGTAGACCTTCACTTCAAAATTTATTTTGTTTTGTCTGTAGCCTGACCTTCTGGGATTCACAGTTCACCAGCTATGCACAGCTCCTTAGGTGACCATTTTCAAGACTTTGTTCCCATGAACTAGGGCTTCTTGAGCCTTCACTCACATAAGACCTCCATTTTCCAATGTTCTCATATGCTGTGGTTTCCAAATCACCAAATAATTATTAGAAATTAATCGTAGTTCAATGACAAGAAAAATCAGATGAAGTCAGATGAAAATGGGACATGTAACTTCCGGGAAAGTTTTTTCTTTTAGCAAAACTGCACAGCTACCAGGCAGCACTTCCCTACCCTCCTCCTCTAGAAGACTGCTGGGACATGTCTAATGAGAAAGTCACTTATGACTTCCTGGACACATGTATTCTAATGGGTCCAGACAGCACTTTAAACAAACAGTATTAAAATTACCTTGCATGTTATTCCCTTCAAATTTACTTTGATATTCATCTTCTTCATTTTCTTTTTTCCTATTCAGATATCACCTTGACCTCTAAGTAGCAGACCATGACTTTTAATTTTTCATCTTTAGGCTTTGAACTCGTGAGTGCCAGAATTGCAGCTGTAACCCCCCCAGGCCAGGTTTATACAAGGTTGAGGATTAGACCCAGGGTGGTGAATATGCTAGGCAATCATTGTCCAAACTGAACCACAGAACCAATTCAGTTTTTTACAGTTTTTAAAAAAATATGCTAATATTATATTGGAATATGTAAATAATTAGCTCTTTCCAATAAACCTCTATGCATTACACACACACACACACACACACACACACACACACACACATTCAAACTTGCACGTGTACTGTGTTTGTATGAGTTGTTGACCATTGTTTTTATTAATATGTTTTCTCATATATTACATCATGAACACAGTTTCCCTTCTTGTCTCTCCTCAAAGCCCTTTACCCACTCCCCCTTACTTATCCATTCCACCTAAGTTTCATCTTCAGAAAATGAAGGCTTCCCAGGGTTATAAACCAAGTATGGTTGGATGACCATTCTTTTTTAAGTAAACAGGATGTTTAAAATGCCCAAAAGAGATAGATCACTCAGAAATTTTAAGGAGAAGCTTCTAGTACATAAATATTGTGTTACTGTGGCATAGCTTAGTAAAGATAGTTTGGGAAGATGACCAACCAGGGGATTTAGATGACTGTTAGCTCTATAATAAAAATTTTAACAGATATGCTTATAAGTGCACCATTCTAAGGGCACCACTGTAGTTAATATTACCATTATTTTAGAAAAAGGATTTAAACATATTCTCTTGGGCTTAATGCCTTTTTTTTCCATTAACCAATTAGTTTCTTAAGAAAATTCATCCTTTGAAGGTCTAATAGAAGTCTGCACTAAACCCACCTGGCTTTTTTTACTTGGGAGGTTTTTAGTGACTTCTATTTCCTTGTGTGATATGGGCCTGTTTTTAGATAGTTTACCTGCTCTTGATTTAATTTTGGTATGTGGTGTCTGTCTAGGAAACCATTCATTTCATGTAGATTTTCCAGTTTTGTTGAGTATAGATTTTTATTATAGAATCTGATGATTTTTTGAATTTCTTCCATTTCTGTTATGTCTCCCTTTTTATTTCTGATTTTATTAATTTGGATACTGCCTCTGGGCCCTTTAGTTAGTCTGGCTAAGGGTTTATCTATCTACTTGATTCTTTCAAAGAATCAGCTTTTGGTTTTGTTGATTCTTTGTATTGTTTTCTTTGTTTCTAATTGGTTTATTTCTGCCTCTTGAGTGAGCTTCCTTCTTTTTGTTCTAGAGCTCTCAGGTTTGCTGTTAAGTTGTTAGTGTAAGATCGCTCCAATTTCTTTACCAGGGCACTTAGTGCTATGAACTTTCTTCTTAGCACTGCTTTCATTGTGTCCCTTAAGTTTGGGTATGATATGTCAACATTTTCATTAAATTCCAGGAAATCTTTAATTTCTTTTCTTCTTCTCTGACCAAGTTGTCATTGAGTAGAGAATTGTTCAGTTTCCATGTGTATGTGTGCTTTCTGTAGTTTTTGCTGTTCTTAAAGACCAGTCTTAGACCATGGTGATCTGATAGAATCATGGTATCATTTCAATTTTCTTTTATCTGTTGAGGGTTGTTCTGTGACCAATTATATGGTCGATTTTGGAGAAGGTACCATAAGGTGTTGAGAAGAAGGTGTATTCTTTAGGTTTAGGGTAAAATGTTCTGTAGATATCTGATAAATTGATTTGGTTCATAACCTCTCTTAGGTTCACTGTGTCTCTGTTTAGACACATATCCATTGGTGAGAGTAGGGTGTTACAATCTCCCATTATTATTGTCTGAGGTTTGATGTGTGTTTTGAGTTTTAGTAAAGTTTCTTTTATGAAATTGTGTGCTCTTGATTTGGTGCATAGATGTTCAGAATTGAGACTTTCTCTTGGTGGATTTTCCTCTTGATGAATATGAAGTGTCTGTCTTCTTCATGTTTGATAATTTTTGGTTGAAATTGTATTTTATTGGATACTAGGATGGCAACTTCTGCTTGTTTCCTGGGACCATTTGCTTCAAAGACCTTTTTCTATTTTTTTACTCTGAGACAGTGCCTGCCTTTGTTATTGAGGTGTGTTTCTTGTTTGCAAGCAAAGTGCTAGATCTTGTTTGCATATCCAGTCTGTTAGCTTACCAAAGCCAATCTATGGATTCAATGCAGTCCCTATCAAAATCCCAACACAATTCTTCAAAGACATGGAAAAAGCAATTCTCAAATTCATCTGGAATGGCGAAAAATCCAGAATAACAAAAATCAAATCACATACTTGCAGTCTCTTGATCTTTGTCAAAGAAGCCAAAAATATACAATTGAAAAAAAAGAAAGCATCTTCAATAAATGGTGCTGGTATAACTGGCTGACTATATGTAGAAGAATGAAAATCGACCCATATTTGTCACCTTCTGCAAAGTTCAAGTCGAAATGGATCAAGGACTTCAACATAAAAACAGATGCATTGAATCTAATAAAAGAGAAAGTGGGAAAAAGCCTTGAACTCATTGGCACAGGAGGACATTTTCTAAACAGAACTCCAGTGGCTCATGCTCTAAGAACAAGAATTGATAAATGGAACCTCATGAAATTGGAAAGCTTCTATAAGGCAAAGGACATAGTCAATAAGACAAATCAGCAACCTATGATTGGGAAAAAAATCTTCTCTAACCTCACATCCAATAGAGGGCAAATATCCAAAATATATAAAGAACTCAAGAAGTTAACACCAAAAAAGCAAACAACCCAATCAAACAAAGGGGTATAGAACTAAAGCGAGAATTTACAACTGAAGAATCTCGAATGCTGAGAATCACCTAAAGAAATGTTCAAAGTCCTTAGTGATCAGAGAAATGCAAAGGAAAACAACCCTGAGATATAACCTTATACCAATTAGAATGGCTAAGATAAAAACCTTAGGTGACAACACATATTGGAGAGGATGTGGAGAAAGAAGAACATTCTTCCCTTGCTGGTGGGATTGCAAATTAGTACAACCACTCTGGAAATCAATCTGGAGGTTCCTGAGAAAATTGGAAATAGATCTACCTGAAGACACAGCTATACCACTCTTGGTAATATACCCAAAGATGCCCCACCATGCCACAGGGGCACATGTTCCACTATGTTCACAGCAGCCATATTTGTGATAGCCAGAAACTGCAAAAAACCTAAACGTCCCACAACAGAAGAAAGGACACAGAACATGTGCTTCATTTATACAATGCAATACTACTCAGCTATTAAGAATGAGGACATCCTGAGTTTTGCAGGCAAATGGATGGAACTAGAAACTATCATCCTGAGTGAGGTAACTCAGACCCAAAAGGACATGTATGGTATGTACTCACTAATAAGTGTCTATTAGCCAAAAAATAAAGTACAGAATACCCAAGATACAGTCCATAAAACTCAAAAAGGTCAACAAGCTGAAGTACCCAAGTGAGAATGCCTCAATCCCACTTTGGAGAGAGAAGAAATTGTTCACAAGTGAGGAGGGAGGGAAGGAGGGACCTGGGAGGGAAAGTGGACAGGGATGGGAGAGGGGAACCTGATCTGGTATTTGGTGAGGGAAAAGTACTGAAGCTCTGAGGGCCAGGAGAAAGAATGAAAACAGGCAACCTCAGGAAATAGGAGGTTGGGGGGACCCTCCAGAATATACCAGAGACCTGGGAGGTAAGAGACTCTGAGGAATCAAAGGGAAGAACCTTAGATGAAATTCTGGATGGTAGAGAGAGGGAACTTATAGAGCCTACCTCCAGCAGGAAGACAGGGCATCAAGTGAGGGACGGGGTTGTCATCCCACAGTCACATCTCTGACCCATAATTATTTCTGTCTGAAAGAATTACAGGGACAGAAATAGAGAAGATCCTGAGTAAAAAACAGTCCAGTGACAGTCCCAAAGTGGGGTCCAGCTCAAAGGGAGGTCCCAAGGCCTGACACTATTACTGATGCTATGGAGTACTCACAAAAAGGAACCTATCATAACTGCCCTCTGAAAAAACCAGCAAGCAGCTGAAAGAGTCAGATGCAGATATTTGCATCAAACTAATGGACTGAAGCAGCTGACCCCTGTTGGCTGAAAGAAGCTGAGGGGAAGGACGACCCTGCAGGAGGACCAGCAGTCTCAATTAATCTGGACCCTCGAGATCTGTCAGCCACTGGACCACCAAACAGACAGCACATAACAGCTGATATGTGACCCCCAACACACATACAGTAGAGGACTTCCAGGTCTGTGTTCATTCAGAGATGATGCACCTAACCCTCAAAAGATTGGAAGCCCCAGGGAGTTTAGTGGTCAGGTGAGGTGGGGGTTGGGGACATCCATGTGGAGACTGGGGTGGGGTGGGGAGGAGGTGTGGGATGTTGAGCAGTCAAAGGGTGGATGGTTGGGGATGAAATATAGAGTGTTAAAAAAAGTGCCACAAATTATGTGCCCATAGGCTTTCGTCCAGAGGAGAGTAAGAAGCAGAAAGAGACAGACAGACAGAGAGAGAGAAAGAGAGAGAGAGAGAGAGAGAGAGAGAGAGAGAGATCATCCTTTATTTGACAACATTTTCAGAAATTGTCAGATAATGGCTATTCACCCTTGAAAATCTTGCAGGAAACTGAAGTATTTGTGAAACTTTTCTTCTAGAATATACTTCTTGTTTATAACTTCATTTGTTTTGAATTGTCCACACATGACACACATTTTATTGGTTTTCTTTATATTTTACTTTTATAACAAAGACACACATAATGTCTTTGTTTGTTTGGATACAGGGTCTTCTAGAAGTCACTCTGTAGACAAGACTGGCCTTCAACTCACAGAGATCTGCCTGCCTCTCTCTCCCAAGTGCTGGGATTAAAGGTGTGTCCACTATACTCATCCAAGACACATATATTTTGAGCAGGTACTTCCTGAATCCCACTATGGAGCTACTCTAGTACATATACCATCTATGCCAAAGTTGAGAAGCCAATGTTCTTAGCTTCACATTCCATGCAGTGGGATTTTGCTGTCTTAATGTGTGTGTGTGCGTGTGTGTGTGTGTGTGTGTGTGTGTGTGCGTGTATGTGTAGAAATTACATGAGAATTATGATTTACTCTGCTTATATACTTATATACTCTGGATTTGGATGTATTGATTTAAATACTGGGGCATTCATGCTTGTAGTACCTTTTAGACAAACTTTTCACAACACTCCTGAAACCTACTCCTTCCAATTGTTATTTCTTTTCTGAACAAGGCAATGGACAAGGATTATCTTCCTTGAATCTGTTGCTTTTATTTGAAAATATTCTTTCTCTAACAACTTTGTTGGGGATGCAGCAAAATTGTGTATTTTTGCTTTTGTTTATTTTTAGAAAAAAATGCAAAGCTTCTCCAAAAAAAGTAAAGTTGAGCTATTAAAAAATTGAAATACTTGCTTTAAATAATTATCTTATGTGGCAATAAGAGACATACAGGATTGTGAAGAGGAACTTCAACCTTTCCTGCTAAGCTTACTGGGACTTATTAATGGTGGATAACTCAAAGTTTAGAACATTTTCAGCTATTTGTTGTCTGTATATACTTAGTGCTTAATTTTGTGTAATTCTTCATGAAAACACATATCTCCTTATGAAATACACCTTTGTTAAAATGACTAATACATTACAATAATAGCTCAAATCCAGTTGCTTTTGCCATTCTTCTCACAATGATTGTAAGATCCTGTAAAGATTCACTTTTAATCATTCTATTTCTCTGAAATCTAACAAAGAATCCTTATGCAAATGGAAAGGGTCAAACCTCACTTGGGGTGTTTTAATAGTTTGTGCTAAAAACAAGCTTCCCATCTTCTCATTGCTGCTATTTTCCACAATGTATAAATTTCAGCATTTTTAAGAGAAGGTAAAATGGAAGAAGTCTAGATTTCTGTGAATAAGAATTATGAGGTTTTAGTCTCTAAATGGAATGTTTTGAATCGAATTTCATGGAAATTAATACACATAAAAGGTCATCATAATAGTGAAATGTCATGTCTTTTCACAGTAAACAGTCAGATGTCTAAGTATCAATATCTAAAAATACCCTTTCTACTCTTGCTGAGGGTCCTAGCCTGTCAGATGTTAATGGATATGATGATCTGTTATATAATAAGATCACAATCTATGTACTTTGCTGTAGTCCTGGCTCCTATGTTATTCATGGACTTGACATTATAAGCATGTGATAACACTGAGTCTTAGTTTAATTTAATTTAGTTTTCAGTAGAAACATACAAAAACTTTTAGAAAGGATCAGATCCCATATAACTAATTAATGAGAACTATTTAAATATATGTGTTCATATTTAAATAAAAATTGAGAAATAAGTATGTATATATAATTGCAGACAGTTTAAAAACTTTGAGAGTGATTTTTTTGTCCAGTTTTACCTCCATTTATAAAATCATCAAAAGTTTCCTTTGTTTTATTTCATTTTCTTCAGAGTGAAGTAGTGTTTGGAAATAGCAAAGGGCCATGGTACAGTCGATCACTCACAAGCAAAGAATTTCTAGCCTGAGGCAAATAAAGCAGACAAATACAATTTTTGTTTAAATTTGAGATTAAATATGGGGTTTCAGAAATGGAGACCTAAACGCTGTGCTGGTTTGACTTTCAGGAATGCTGCCGTGCACTTCAGATTGAGGTCAATAGGTACACAAGCCGGATGTCCCTCCCTATTCCTGAGAAGCAGCATTAGGAAAGAACAGAAAAGTCATTGAGTAAGACAAACTCTAGGATAAAAAAATAATCTTACAAGTAGTCATTTTGAGAGGAAAATAATGATGATTAATTTTTTAGGTGGCTATTTTATCCAGAAAGTAAAAAAGTTGGTGGTTATGAACAAATGATTAAATAAAGTAGGATTTCACAGAGAAGACATTGTATACATTCTAAAATCCAAACTATTATAAAACAATTCTAATATTTCATGACTCTGTGTTTAATAATTGCAACTTGATGTGACATATTATATTCTCTTGCACTTGAAATAGAGAACAGGCCTGTCTCGTTTTT
>NW_022196912.1:108123945-108168701 GCF_008632895.1 Mastomys coucha | reverse complement strand
TTTTTTTAACACTTTCTGGAGTGACTGAAGTATTGTATTGGACTATTCTTCCTAATTCATTTCTCATATAAAAGACTAAGGTATTTCATTGCTCTTCTCTTACATATATTTTATATATTAAATTTATTTTTTTCAAAATTAAAAAAAGAATAGAAATGACTTGTTATTTCTTAGGGAATGTTTACAAATGGTTCCCAGTGCACAGTGACATAGTATGATGGAACTAAATACCCCTTTGACTATATGACTAAAAAGAAGAATACTTAAAGTGAATAGTGTTTAACATCAAATATTTCAGACTGTCAAAATTTCAATCTGTGTATTCTATGAGACTCTCGTACTGGTTTATAAGTTAGTGTGTTAATAAATCTTGCCTCAAACATTAATATCATGGTGCCGCACCCTCTCCTTCAAGTACAGGATAACAAGTGTATATAAGGTACCACACCTGAGTCATCATTACTTTCTTATAAAATAATGGTAATAGGATTAGCATTTGTTGAGTTAGTAGCACTTGTATTAATAATTACTTAAATAGTAGCATGTAAGTAACTTATAAATACCTATCACATATAAATATTGTGGGCCAACCTGTGCTTAGAGAATATTTTATCTATTCTTCCATGAAATGATGATGTGGGCATTATTTCTTTCCCTGTACTTAAATAAGTGAAAAGGGTTAAATAATAATATACCCTCCAGTTAGAAAAGCTGCAAAGTATCTGATGTCCTAATTCTGCAATTATCTGTGAATGGATCTTAGTAGGGAAGAAAAATAATATATTAGATACACTGCCATACAGATGAGATAAAAGAGTATGCTATTTCAAAGCAGAGTTTTACCATTTGTAGCTACAGGACACAAGCGAATATAATGACAGATTCATGGTTTCAGTGTTTGTCTTTCTTCTTGTGCTCCTTGTTGTTGTTGTTGTTGTTGTTGTTGTTGTTGTTTTTAACATCTTTTCCTATGCAGCAACTGGAAATAATAAAAATGATCTTTCTGAAATAAGAACTGCTTTCAATTATTTTACATTTTCTAAAAATTACTAACATTACTGAACTCTGTGGTTAAAAAAATTGAGGTAAAATAGAAAGGACTTGCATTTCCTAGTGGTGGGAAAGCATCATTTAGCTTTGAATGCTTGGCACCAATTCTCAGGGTAGGTGAGTGAAAAGCCACTGATTTTGCAAATGAAAATACTGAGGTTCTGCAAAGTTGATGCTTCAGGAATAGACTTTTAAAGCTGTATGCCATCCATGCAAGCCTTAAGACTCTCTAAGATGAAGAGTACAAGTTCACATTCTTGTTAACAAGTGCAGTGTTGGAACGAGAGAGGTTGTGATCAATTAAAATCTGACCATTGTCATTGTGACACATGAAAAGAGGACTACTTATTTCACTTGAATGTCCTAAATTAGCAGAATCTGTTTACTGCGGTCCATGTATCAACGGAATATTTACTGTTCAGTCATTTGGGTTGAATTCCAAAAGATAGAGGTAAGGATTTTAGGACTGCTGATAAGACAATCATGGAGGAGCTTACATGCGTCCAAACAAACGTTCTCTACAGGTATCTTGTGGTTGTTTACCTTGGGATCTTTGTGAAATTTCTAACAGTGGGAATGGAGGTATCTCTGACTCTTTTGTTTGCTCTTAAGACTGTTTTTCTCCCACAAGTTTGCCTTTTCTAGCTTTGATAGGATTGATTGTGCCTAGTCTTATTACATCTTGTTGTGGCCTGTTTGGATTATATCCATAGGAGTACTGCTCTTTCCTAAAGGGAAACAGAAGAACAGTGGATCTGGAATGGGGGAGGATTGGGAGAAGTAAGAAAGAAAGGCTACAGTCGGGATGTATTATATAAGAGAAAAATAACTAAAAAGAAAATGAAGATTTACAGTTCTGTAAATTTCCAGTAATTACATGTTTCTGAATGTCAGTGTTTAACTTTATAAAATATAATAATTAAATATTTCTTATTTAATTTAGCTTAAATTTAACAGTAATGCCATATGCATGTTTTGTATAATATATATATGCATGAAATGCTATATAATTATTTGCTATGTGATATATAATTATATCAAAAATAATAACAATGAAAATAGTTTATAATGAATAAACTTATAGAATAAGTATGTGCTACTTACTTAGTCATGAAGAAATTTAATTACAAAATCCCATAGCACAATGCTCAAAATTCTATATCTTGGCATTTAAAGTTCTCCACTAGTTTAGCCTCCCATGTCCTGCACTGCAAGGATCAAATGAAGTCTCCTGATCCTGCCTGGCACCCTATGTCTCTTTCGTTATTAATGCCATTCCTGCCATCAGAATTGTTCCTTAGAAATGTCAACCTTTCTCTCTTTCCTCTAATCCTTGTAATATTCACAGGACTAAACAAGGAACCTGCTATTTAAAGGCCCGGGGCAATACTCAACTTCAGAACACTTGACTCTAGACAGAAAAATGTTTTCGTCAAGAATTCCTATGGTTTTATCTTGATTTTCTTTGTCTCTTCCTACATGGGACATTGGAAGGTTTTCAAACTATCTACCAAGGGCTAAAGAGATAGGTCATTAGTTAAGAGCATCAGCTGCTTCAAGAGGACCAGAGTTCAATTGCCACTATATACAGGTTGGCTTACAACCATCTGTAATTCTAGTCTTGGCAGTTCTGATTCTCTCTTCTGGCCTCTGAGGGTACTAGCAATCAAGAGAAACACAGAAAAAACATTCAGGCAAATACTCATATATATAAAAGTATTTTTTTAATATTTCAGAAAAAAATAAATGAATTCTCTGCCTTAAAAATACAAAATTATTTGGAATAGAATTAAAGACCCAGAAATGAACCCACACACATATGATCACTTGATCTTTGACAAAAGAGCTAAAACCATCCAGTGGAAAAAAGACAGCATTTTCAACAAATTGTAGTGGCTCAACTGGTGGTTAGCATGTAGAAGAATGCAAATCGATCCATTCCTATCTCCTTGTACAAAGCTCAAGTCTAAGTGGATCAAGGACCTCTACATAAAACCAGATACACTGAAACTAATAGAAAAGAAACTGAGGAAGGACCTTGAGCACATGGGCATAGGGGAAATTTTCCTGAACAGAACACCAATAGCTTATGCTCTAAGATCAAGAATTGACAAATGGGACCTCATAGCTTTGCAAAGCTTCTGTAAGGCAAAGTACACTGTTAATAGAACAAAACAGATTAGGAAAAGATATTTACCAATCCTATATCCAATAGAAAGCTAATATCCAATATATACAAAGACTTCAAGAAGTTAGACTCCCGAGAAGCAAATAACCCTATTAAAAAAGGGGGTACAGAGCTAAACAGAGAATTCTCAGCCGAGGAATACTGAATGGCTGAGAAGAACCTAAAGAAATGTTCAACATCTGTAGCCATCAGGGAAATGCAAATCAAAACAACTCTGACATTCCATTCTCACACCAGTCAGAATGGCTAAGATCAAAAACTCAGGTGACAGCAGATGCTGGCAAGGTTTAGGAGAAAGAAGAACACTCCTTCATTGCTGGTGGGATTGCAAGCTGGTACAACCTCTCTGGAAATCAGTTTGGCAGTTCCTCAGGAAATTGGACATAGTACTACTTGAGGACCCAGCTATATCACTCCTGGGCATATACCCAGAATATGATCCAACATGTAATAAGGACACATGCTCCACTATGTTCATAGTAGCCTTATTTATAATAACCAGAAACTGGAAAGAATGCAGATGTCCTTCAACAGAGGAATTGATACAGAAAATGTGGTACATTTATACAATGGCGTACTACTCAGCTATTAAAAACAATGAATTTATGAAATTGTTAGGGAACTGGATGGGTCTGGAGAATATCATCGTGAGTGAGGTAACCCAACCACAAAAGAACACACATGGTGTACACTCACTGATAAGTGGATATTATCCTAGAAGCTCAAAATACCCAAGATACAATCTACAAACCACACAAACTCATGAAGGAAGACCAAAGTGTGGATACTTCGGTCCTTCTTAGAAGGGGAATCAAAATACCCATGGAAGGAGTTGCAGAGACAAAGTATGGAGCAGAGATAGAAGGAAGGACAATCCAGAGCCTCCCCTACCTGGGAATTTTTTCCATATTCAGTCACCAACCACAGATACTATTGTGGATGCCAGCAAGTACTGGCTGACAGAAGCCTGGTATAGCTGTCTCCTGAGAGGTTCTGACAGGGCCCAACTAATACAGTAGAGGCTCACAGTCATCCATTGGACTGAGCACTGGGTCCCCAATGAAGGAGCTAGAGAAAGGACTCAAGGAGCTAAAGGGGATTTCAGCCCCTTGTGAGAAGCAACAATATGAACTAACTAGTACCCTCAGAGCTCCCAGGGACTAAAACACCAACCAAAGTGTACACATAATGGACTCATGTTCCCAGCTGGATGTATAGCAGAGGATGGCCTTGTTGGGCATCAATGGGAGGAGAGGCCTTTGGTCCTGTGAAGATTCTATGCCCCAGAGTAGGGAAATGCCAGGGTCAAGAAGCAGTAGAGAGTGGGTTGGTGAGCAGGGGGAGAGGGGAGAGTATTTTTTTTTTTTTTGGAAGGGGAAACTGGGAAAGGTGATATCATTTGAAATGCAAATAAAGAAAATATCTAATAAAAAGTAAATTTTAAAAATATCCAGAATTATACAAGATCTGAATTTGCTAGAATCCTTACAGAATTTAAGAACATAGGTTTACAGATTGGTGCAAACTCAGCATAGATTTTTTTTTTTGTGAGACTTTTACTGCCAACTATATGTTCGGTGACTTATATTATGATGGGTGGCAATGATATTAATATATCATTCTTACTTTTAAAGGTAATGCACAGCATTAAAGGTTTTCCCTAAAGATATAAACCTGAAAACAGGATCATCAAGCCTTATATTCAGGATAATTTGTTTAAGGAGGAGGATTATGAGGGAAAGATGTGATGAGTAGGCTCCTTTTGGTATATTGTTTACTCCTCAGAAGCAGCTACTGGGTGTAAATACACACTCTCTACATTCATACAGTCTAACAGTAGTTGGCAACACAAAGTAATGAGATGTTCATGAAAAATAAGTCCTTCTGTAAATTTATAAGAAAATTGTAGGTGTGGAGTTTTTCTGTTTGTTTGTTTTTTTGTTTTTTTAATTCAGTGACAAGATGAAACCATTGTGGCAGTGAGAGATGCTTCTGTGAAAATGAACTTTAGCAAATACAGTTAGGTAAGCTCCTCTTAAAAATTAGTCAAATAGTCTCTCTCCAGCATAAATCTTTCATATATATATACTCATATTTATATTAGTATCTACATATTGAGTCAGTCAATATAATTTATTAACATAAGGAGATATCTGGGAAAATGAGTTCAAGAAAAATTTATTTTATTTCATTAGATTCAGTGTTTTCAATTGGTCATCCACTGACTTAGTTATTACTCTTTGTGTGAGGCAAAACCTGCTTATGATGAGTTGGATGTACTTATACAAAGATGCTCACATTATTACGACAAGAAATGTACAATAAACAGACACCCAAATTAAAGAATTTAGAGCAAATATATAATCATCAAAGTAACTCATTCAGTAATTTAATATCTCAATTAGGCTCCAATTTCCAGTGGCCAATTCAACTATGACTTCACCAGTGAGATATAACACACACACACACACACACACACACACACACACACACACATTCCCAATAGAAATTTAGAGACAGCACTGGAGGAAGAACTATATCTTCTTAAATTTTTTGTTGATGTTCACTAAGAGATTCCACAATATGGGTTTGTTAAGGAAGACATAAATATATATAGGAAAATAAGTACAATTGATTTTTTAAGGTATTGATAACATTTGATTCAATGAATTCTTTGTTAGTGCTATAGCTAATGAAAAGAAAATGCATTAAAAACTGTTCTAAGTAATGTATATTCTTATAGTCATAAAGTAGAAGACTTAAACATTCATGAACATCTCAAAAGCAGGTACTTCAATTCTAAAGTAAAGAAACAAGAAATCCCACCAAAAAACGTAATGACAAGTCACTGAACTGAGTCAAGAACTTTTGTTTTAGCTTGATGTTAAGCTTGTTTATTCTTCTCTTATGTTTCATTCCTACTTAGACAAAACCAAACTGATAGCTCTCACAGAAAACATATATACTTAACAACAAAACAATTTTAAATATTTTTGAGATCATAATAATCATTAAGCAAAATAATTCTGACTAAGGCATCACAAGATTGAGACAGACACATGTAATATTCATAAGCATAAGAACAAAGAGTTGCAATAAGATATTAACACAAACTCTAGCCTTTTCCCTTCATCAGTTGTCTTTGGTACAAGTAGCTACTCTCTATTTTACCAAAAAAAGAATCATAAGCACTAAGACAATCATCAACCCTTTGGTCAAGATTAGTGTCCTGCCAGCAAGATATGCTTGGCCAGTGGTGGCACAAAGATTGTGGATGTAACCAACCAATCTCTGATTTGACTCAACCCAAAGTAGACTAGACACCCCAACACTGCTCAGTGACAAAGAAGCTGAAACTGAAGCAGGGAGCACCATGGAAGAGGAAGCAGAAAGACTGTAAGAGTCTAAGGGGATGGAGAATTAAACAAAACAAAACAAAAAAAACAAAAACCAACTATGATCAAAACCACATATGAACTCACGGGGACTGAGTAAGCATTCACAGAGCTTGCACAAGTTTGCACCAGATAAGGTGTTATAGTAGAATAGAGAGGTTGACAAATACTCCCATCCCTAAGTCAGAAACAAACTCCAATTGATAAACATTTACAAACGAAATTTTAATTTTCTCTAAGATAGTCTCATTGAAGAAAAATTGCTCTTAAGGGAACACTTCACTCTTAGCAGTAGATGCCCAAAAAGATGCTACCGAGTTTTGTTTTGCGTTCCTTCTTTTGTTCAGGGAGAGGGCTAGCCTAGGGCCACTGAGGCTAGGGAGGCTATCATCCACCTCATTCATGCTGGCACTTGTGGCTTGACCTAGGAGCTTTTCTCTGTTTAAGTTATTTATTTATTTTTATTTTATTTATATATTGTTTTTCTTGTCTGTTTTTACTCTTCTGTGTATATATTATGGATTTCAGTTAGTGGGTTTGTTTGTGTGTGTGTGTGTGTGTGTGTTTCCCGAATATGCAAACAAAAGTTTTCATTGTGTCTTTTCTTGGACTGATTCCTTCTGTTTTTTTTTTTTGTTTGTTTTGTTTTGTTTTAGTTTTTTTTCCAATTTCAAATTGATAGTTTTGTTTTATTTTGTTATTAAAATGAACATAGATGGAAAAAATGAATACCACTCTTGTAGATCACCTAGTTAGTGATGATAAGGTGAAGCAGGTACCGGCCACCTGTAACTGCAGTTCTAGCAGATTAGATGCGCTCTCCTGGTTTCCTTACATGTCTGAATACACACATACACACATGCATGCATGCACACACACATGTGCACGTGTACGTACACACACAGTGGGGCATGGGGAATGGAAGGGTAAAAGAAACATAATTGAAAACAAAATTAAAATATTTTTAAATACAGAAAAGTAAATCCCTATAAATCCAAACAGTAAAGATGGCCTCTAGATTGAGAGGAAAGAAACATTAGATAACAGCTTTAAGTCTTTCAGAAAGATTTCTTAGAAAATCTACAAAGGAAGTCATTATAATATCTTGCTAGATTAGCAATAAAAAAAGGAACAGATAACAGAGATAACAGTCAGCTAAACCACATATGTGTACTTTCTCATGCAGCTGGACTTGGAAGTTGAGGATCCAGGTGTTTTCATGGGTGATAATTTCTAGGTGCTTGTATTTAGCTCGCATGCAGGCACCTCCTTCCTATGTTCATATGTTCCCATTCTAAATGTCTAATCTATCTATCTATCTATCTATCTATCTATCTATCTATCTATCTATCTATCTATCTATTATTCTTTAATCGTTTTTAAAGCCCAGTCATTATCCCCAGCCTGGTCTGCCCACTGACAGGAGTTCCTTATCAAATTCCTCCTCCCCTGTCTCCAAGAAGATGTCCCCACACACATACCACCCCACCAGACCTCCCCACTCCCTGGGTTATCAAGTCTCTAGAGGGTTAGGTGCATCTTCTCTCACTGAATTTAGACCAGGCAGTCCTCTGCTCTATATGTGTTGGGACCCTCATATCAACTAGTGTATACTGCCTGGTTGGTGATTCAGTGTCTGAGAGATCTTGGGGCTCCAGGTTAGTTGAGACTTCTGGCCTTCCTGTAGGGTCTCTCTCCTCCTCTGCTTCTTCCAGCCTTTCCCTAATTCAACCACAGGCATCCCTGGCTTCTGTCCATTGGTTGGGTGTAAGTATCTGATTCTGGCTCTTTCAGCTGCTTGTTGGGGCTCTCAGAGTGCAGCCAAGCTAGGCTCCTGTCTGTAAGCGCAGCATAGCATCAAGCCTTGGAGTCTCCACTTGAGCTAGATGTCCAACTTTTAACCCTGTTTTCTAAGAGAGGCCTGTAATATTATGGAGTACTCTAATTACCTAGCAGTAATATTATTACCTATCTTCACACACAGTCAAACTTTGAGACACTAGATTCTAAAGATTGTATTTGAGTGTTGAGAAGTAATTCAACTCATACTGTTTTTCAAATTGGATCATTGGGCTTATGAAAAACTGTCATGCTTGCCTTAAACTGACCATTAAGATACTTGAAGAAAATGCAGAGTATATAACTAAATAAAATACTTGTTGAATTAACTCATCAGTGATGATATACTGGCAGATAGTATTGAAATGATAAAATTAATGCAAAAAGAGATGGGACTGGAAAGTATTATGCTAAATGAAGTAAATGGGCAGTGAAAGGCAAATACTGCGTGTTTTCTCTCTTCTGTGTATCTTAACAACTGATTCCGGTATATGTGTGAGTTGAGGTCAAGAAACTAGACTCATAAAATTGGATAAGAGAGGATGTAGAGGATGCTTTAATGAGAATAATAGAACACTTATGATATGAAAGAGGGAGGAAGATCACTGAGTGCTATAAGGACTGATGACATGGGCCAGGAAGACAGGGCAGTGCAGGAAAGACTTAGAGGCAACAACAAAACGTGTACTCTGTTAGGAACATGGAAAAGTAATGTGTCCAAAGTTGATGTTCACCAGAGAAGTTAAAATAAGATGGTCATCAGTTATTTTTCAATTTGCTTTTTAATGAAATTAACTAACAAGATAACATGCAGTGAAAAGGAAATGTTTGCATCGTTGATGGAAGTACAGAATATGTAGTCACTCTGGGGACTCTTCATCTTAAGAGTATAGATACTAATGTGCAAAATCAAGAATGCATATTCATCTGTATGGGGTGTCAAAGTAAACATGTAACCAAATATGATTGTATGACTTTATTTTTAACTAAAATATACCAAAAGGAGAATGATTAAAACTTGGGCTGCTTTCATAAAAATAATGATTTTCAGTAACAGCACCTTGGTACTGAGCAAGACATCAAATTTAGTCTTTCAAAGAAATTAAATCATTAAGAATAGAGAAGAAATTATCCACAGTACAAATGATTTTGAGAGAAATACTGGAGGAGATAAAACAAGTCATGAGGATACAAAGAATAATGGTTGTTTTGGGAGATAAATGGATTAACTAGGATGTGAAGAATTTTCAGAGAAGAGATGTTTTAGTATGTGGTTGTGGTGGTGGCAGCACACAGAGATTTACCATTCCCCTTGAACTGAAAATTTGACATTTGTGAATCTTACTATTTGAATATTAAACCTCAGTGACCATCCCTAAAATTAGATGCACTCCCTTTCATTCTCTCTTGAAAAATTTCTCTTTGCTAGTGAGTGAAAATATCAATAGTGAGAAGAAATAAGAACCCTCTCCTTCTTTTGAATGTCAAAACCATAGTGTGAGATAGGCTAATAGTAGGTCATAGCTGTTTAGATAATAATATGCTCACATTTTTTAAATGTTCAGTGGGTGATCATTAATTTAAGATAATAAAATAAAATATTACAGAATCTATAAATGGCTGAACATTCATGGATATTATATATTCATAGCTGAATATATAATATTTGTGAAAATAAATAAAAATGGAAATACAAAAATAAACTGGTTGACTAGAAATGTGCTTCAGTGTTGAAGTGTTTACTATGCAAAAATGAGGACCTGTGATTTGGTTCCCAGTATATACTAAAAGAAAGACAAGGAGGCTCACACATGCAGCCTCCGAACTGAAGGAACGAGAGTCTGGAAAATCAGTGATGAGGCAGCTTATCTGAAACAGTGAGGTCAGGATTCATTGAGAAAACTCTTTCAAAAAAGATAAAATATGGAGAGGAGTGGAGGTGGAAGAGTGACATTGAGAGTTGACCTCAACACATATTCACAGGAAAGACACCTATACTCCCATGTGCATATCATCCCCTCCTACACACACTGAAATTAATATGCTGGATTATCCACAAAGGACTGATGTTATTATCTTCTGCTTTACAACAGAAACAATATTCACAGAAACGGATGGCCTTATGCAAAGTAGTACAGCATATGGTAGAAATGAACTTTCTGCTAGCTCTGCATTTTTGCATTATCTATTGCATTTGATTATTTTAGAAAAGTAACTATACAAGAGTCATATTTGCATGAAGCATGGCAGAATGTGTGGAAGTAAATTAGTATCAAGAGATGGGAAATGAGAAAAATTGGCCCACTTTAATAATGTTATTAGTTTTTTGAAAATCAGAAGAGCTACCAACTAGAAGTGAATTTTACCTTAAAATGTGGGAAACGAATGAGTTTGCCGATGAGAGCAGAGGTGTCTCAATTTTGGACTATGGAAAAAGATTCTGCACTTTCACATAGCCTTAGCTTCAATTTCCTCTTTTATTTCCATGTCAAGTGTGCAGTGTTGCCAAATGTAATCATCCTCAGATCCAGGAACAGATTTCATGTCATATGCCTTCACTTACTATCATTGTTCACTTGTAATTTGGCAGGTGGCCGTCACATGTTGACAAGCTGTTTCTGTCTTCTCTTTTGTGCCATGCATTTAATTTAGATTTAAATAATTACTGTCTTTTTACAAGGAAAACCTTAGGATTTATAATATAAAATTGCCTTGTGGACATAAGATTAGATATCATATTGAAATCATCTTCCGTGATTACCAAGTTCATAAAAAAGTATTTTAGTGGTCTTTTTGATTTCCTTCAAAATACAATATTCTTGATATATTTACTGAAAGATATAATTTTAATAATGTATAATAGAAAGGAAAATTTAAAAGAAAATTTAACTTCTTCCTTAGAGCATTAACACATATTTTTCAAATGTCTTAATCCATTTTTTAACTAATTAAATTATTCATTTACTTTACATCCTGATCACAGCTTCTCCTTCTGTCTCCCAGTTCCCTGCTCTCACCCCTCTCCCATGAATCCCTCCTTCCCTTCTCCTCAGAAAAGGAGAGGCTTTCCATGGATATCACCCAAAGTTGGCAGATCAAGTTACAGTAAGATTTGGTGCATTTTCTATCATGCTGAGACAAGGCTGCCCAGTTAGGGAAAAGGGATTCAAATGAAAGCAATATAGTCAGAGACAGCGCTGCTCCCAATTTAGAAGTCCCATATGAAGACCTAGCTATACAACTATTACATAACTGCCAAGGTCTGTGCTATTCATACTCTCTGAATGGCAGTTCAGTCTCTATGAGCCCCTAGGATTCATAGGTTACTTGATATTGTTGGTTCATTTGTGGTGTTCTTCACTCCTCTGACTCCTTCAATACTTCCTCTCCATCTTCCGCAGGATTCCCCAAGCTCCATTAAATGTTTGTCTCCACCAATTTCACTCCAATGGTTTTTGCATGAAGCCCCTCTTACTAGATTTATGCTAGCCACCTGTCTGCAAGTATAGTAGAATGCCATCAATGCTGTCAGGGTGGGCTACCTCTCTTGGCATGGCTCTCAAGCTGGGCCAGTCATTGGTTGTCCCTTCCCTCAAATTCTGCTTCACCCTCCCCCCCCCCAACACACACACATATCTGCACATGCTGTAAGCAGGATAATTGTGGGTCTAACATTTTATGGCTGGGTCGATATCCCTGTCCCTCCATTGGAAGTCTTGCCTGGTTACAGGATATGACCCTTTCAGGCTCCATATCACCCACTGCAAAGAGTCTTAGCTAAGACTACCCTTATAGATTCCCGGAAGTTTCTATTGTCTTAGGTTTCTAATGAGTTCCGGAGATGCTTCACTCTAGTTGTTTCTCTCAGGATTTTTTCCCTTACTCCTGACCCCACCTCATCTCTCTTGTTCCCAAAACCCCTCTTCTGACCCACAAAGTCCCCTCTCTCCACTTTTTCCTGATGTCTAATCTATGTGACCTTCCAGGTAAGATGCAAGTTTCCCCTCTTGCTCCCTCCTTGTTACTTAGATTCTCTGAGTTTCTGTTTTGCAGCGTGGTCATCCTGTATTTTATGACTTATATTCATTGATAAATGACTACATGCCAAGTTTCTCTTTCTGGGTATGCTTTACCTCAGGATTATTTTTTCTATTTCCATTCACTTGCAAATTTCATGATGCCATTGTTTTTAGTGAGTGAGTAATACCCCACTGTGTAAATGTACCAGATTTTCTTTATTAATTTTTGGTTGAGGGGCATGGAGGTTCTTTCCAGTTTCTGGCAATTATGAATAAAGCTTCTATGGACATAGTTGAATAAGTGTCAACTTTGGTATGATGGAGCTTTCTTTGGGTATATACCCCGGAGTATTGTAACTGTGTCATGAGGTAGACACAGAGGTAGACAGAAAATCAGATTCCTGATTTTCTCAGAAACCTGCAAAATGACTCCAAAATGGTTGTACAAGTTTGCACCTCACCAGCAATGGTGGCGTGTCCTCCTTGCTTTGTATCCTAACCAGCTTGAACTGCTTATTGATTATTTGGTCTTATATATTCTGATTGTTGTAAGGTGGAATCTTGGAGTTATTTTGATTCATATTTTCCTGGTGACTAAAGATGTTTAACACTATTATATTATTATTATTATTATTATTATTATTATTACTAACACTACTACTATTATTACTATTATTAAATTATTCTATTTATTTACATTTCAAATATTGCCCCCTCTCAGAGTTGTTTCTCCTATCTCCTCTCCCCTTTGCCTCTGGGAGGATGATCTCCCACCCACCCAACAACCCCCCCTTACCCACTATCAAGATCTGCCTTCCCTGGAACATCAAGTCTCTACAGGATTAAGCATATCCTCTCCTACTCAGGCCAGAACAGGCAGCCCTCTGCTACATACGTGCCAGGTTTCTCAAACCAGCCTATATAGAAGCTCTTTCATCAGTTGCTTAGTCTCTGGGAGCTCTCAGGGGTCAGGGTTAGTTGATACTATTGTTTTTCCAATGAGGTTGCCATCCCCTTCAGTTCCTTCAATTCTTCCCCTAAGTCTTCCATAGGGGTCCCTGACCTCATTCCAATGGTTGGTTGTAAGTATCTGCGTCTGTCTCAGTCAGCTGCTAGTAGAGCCTCTCAAAGGACAGCCATGCTAGGCTCCTGTCTGCAAACACAACACAGCATCAGTAATAGTGTCCGGTTTTGGTGACTATGAATGGATGAATTCAAGTTGGAATGTCCTTTCTTTCAGACTGCTCAATTTTTTTCCCTGCATTTCCTTTTGACAGGAACAATTCTTGGTCAAAAAAATTGAAAATGGGTGAGTGGCCTCATCCCTCAACTGGGGGCCCTGTATGTACTGAAGGTTGTTTCTTCAGGTTCCATCTCTGTTACTTTAATTTTTTCAAAGCCTACTTTTAATGATGATTCTTAAATATTTTAACCTCCTTTCTAGCCCACTGCCCACCAGAGGTAGAGGGAAAAAAAGGATATGTGGGAAGTGAACTTGTTTGCAAATGGTTTTTGGAACAAATACCATCTGCATTGTCAGGAAATCAGCTGTTCAGTTCACAGGTCAGCAGTGGGAGCCTGAACCACTTGCAAGCACTTCATGGATATACCAGAAGTCTTTACGTGCGTCTTGGCCATTAGATATTTATCTATCAAGCATTCTCTCTCTATTCAGATCTGCATCCCATTTTTGATTGTTACTTGGTTTGTTGAAGTCTACATTCTTGAGTTCTTTATCAATCTTGAGTATCAGTTTGTACTGGCTGGTTTTGTGTGTCAACTTGACGCAAGCTGGAATTATCACAGAGAAAGGAGCTTCCCTGGTTGAAATGCCTCCCTGAGATCCAGCTGTAAGGCATTTTCTCAATTAGTGATCAAGAGGGGAGGGTCCATTGTGTGTGGTGCCATCATCCCTGGGATGGTAGTTTTGGGTTTTATAAGAAAGCAAGCTAAGCAAACCAGGTGAAGCAATCTAGTAAGCAGCACCCCTCCATGGCCTCTGCACTACATCCTGCCTCCAAGTTCCTGCCCTATGTGAGGGCTTGTCCTGACTTCCTTTGGTGATGAACAACAATGTGGAAGTGTAAGCACAATGAAGCTTATCCTCCCCAACTTGCTACTTGATCATCATGTTTTGTGCAGAAATACATATCCTGACTAAGACACAGCCCTTAGTCAGATGTGCAGTTCATAAAAATCTTTTTCCCCATTCTATAGGATGTTCTTTTGTCTTTTTAATAGTATCCTTTGCTTTACAGGAGACTTATTTTGATGCAGTTTCATTTTTCAGTTGTTGATCTTAGTGCCTGAGCTGTTGGTCTTATATTCAGGAAGTTGTCTACTGTGCCAATGAACTCAAGCCTGTTCCCCACTTTCTCTTCTATCAGATTTAGTGTATCTTATTTTATCTTGAGGTCTTTGAATCACTTGGATTTGGGTTTTTTAAAGGGTGATAGATAAGGATGAATTTGCATTGTTCTACATGCAGATATCGAGTTAGACTAACAACATTTGTTAAAGATTATTTCATTTCCATTGTATAACTATGGTTTCTTTATCAAGTATCAGGCTGGGAGTGGTGGCACATGTCCTTAATCTCAGCACTTGGGAGGGAGAGGCAGGCAGATTTCTGAGTTTGAGGCCAGCCTGGTCTACAGAGTGAGTTCCAGGACAGCCAGGGCTACACAGAGAAACCCTGTCTCGAAAAAACAAAAACAAAAACAAAAACAAGTATCTACGAATGTGGGAAATCAGTTCAATTCCATTAATCACCTCTGTGTGTTTTTATGCCAAACACATGTAGTTTTTATTATGTTACTCTGTGGTACAGCTTGAAATCAGGGATGGTGATATCTCCAGAAGTGCTTTTTGTTTTGTTGTGGTTTTTTTGTTGTTGTTGGTTTTGCTTGCTTGATTTATTTACTTATTTATTTATTTTCCATAAGTTGAGTATTATTTTTTCAAGGTCTGTGAAGAACTGTGTTGGAATTTTGATGAGAATTTAATTGAATTTGTAACTTGCTTTTGGAAGCATGGCCATTTTTACTATGCTAATTGTACCAACCTATGAGTATGGGAGATGTTTGCATCTTCTGATATGTTTTTCAATTTTTTTCCTCAAAGATTTGAAGTTTTGTTGTAAATATCTTTTACTTGCCTGGTTAGAGTTATACGAAGGTATTTGATATTACTTTTTGGCTATTTTGAAGGGTTTTGCTTCCTTAATTTTTCTCAGCTTGTTGATTATTCATATGTGGGAGGGCTACTGATATTTTTTTAAATTAATTTTGTTAGTTGAGTTGAGAATTAATGTACTTTGCTGAGGGTGTTTATCAACTGTAAGTGTTCCCTAGTAGAATCCTTGGGTCACTTATGTATACTATCATATCATGTGTGTGATAGTGATACTTTGACTTCTTCCTTTCCAATTTGTATCCTCTTGAGTTCCTTTAGTTGTCTTATTGCTTTAGCTAAAACTTCAAGTAATATACTGAATAGATAAGGAGAGAGTGGGCACTCTTGTCACCGATTTTAATGGAATTGTTTAAATTCCTATCCATTTAATTTGATGTTACCTATTTGCTTGCTGTATATTGCCTTTATTGTCTTTGGGTATATGCCTTGTATCCCTGGTCATTCTAAGAATATTATAATGAAAAAATATTGGATTTTGTCAAAGTCTTTTTCAGCATCTAATGAGATGATCATATTTTTTATTTCAGTTTATTTATGTAATAGATTGCATTGATGAATATTCACATGTTGAATGATCCTTGAATCTCTAGGATGATGCCTATTTAATCATGGTGGATAATGTTTTTGATGGATTCTTGGATTCGGTTGCATTATTTTTTTATTAATAACTTTGTATCAGTAACAAGTGAGATTGGTCTAAAATTATATTTCTTGGTTGTGTCTTTAATAGTTAGGTTTCAGGTTGACTGTGGCCTCACAGGATGAGTTTGCCAATATTCCTATTTTGTGGAATATTTTGATGAGTATTGGCATTAGCTCTTCTTTGAAGATCTGCTAGGATTCTGCATTCAAACCATTTGGGCCTGGATTGTTTTGTTGTTGCTGTTGTTGTTGTTATAATACTTTTAATAGCTGCTTGTATTTCCTGAAGGTTGTCGGTCTGTTTAGAGTGTTTATATGTTGTTGATTTAGTTTTGGTATCTATCAAGGAAGTTGTCCGTTTTGTTTAGACATTCCAATTTTGTGGCGTACACACTTTTGAAATAGGATCTAATCATTCTTTGAATTTCCTGTGTCTATCGTTACGGTCTTCTTTTTATTTACAATATTTGATAATTTGGATATTTTCTCTCTGCCTTTTAGTTACTTTTGCTAGGGCTTTGTCGATCTTGTGTTTTTATTTTTATTTTTTGTTTTATTTTTCAACATTTAATATTTTACTTAATTACTATTATTATTATTTAAGCTTTCTTTATAGTTCAATTGTTATCCCTCTCCCAGTCTGCCCTCCAAGAGTTCCTTATCCCATTCCTCCTCCCCTTCTCCAAGAGAATGTTCCCACCCCCACCCCACCAGACCTCCCCATTTCCTGGGGCCTCAAGTCTCTCAAGGGTTAGGTGTATCTTCTCTTACAGAGGCCAGACCAGGCACTCCTCTGCTGTATATGTTGGGGTCGGGGGAAGGGGCTTGTGTTAGCTAGTATATGCTGGGTGGTTGTTGGCTCAGTGTCTCAGAGATCTCAGGGGTCCAAGTTAGTTGAGACTGCTGGTTTTCCTATGGGATCTCCCTCCTCCTAAGTTTCTGTCAGGCTTTTCCTAATTCAACCACAGGGTCCCTTGCTTCTGTCCATAGGTTGGATGTAAGTATTTACATCTGACTCTTTCAGGTGCTTTTCTGGGCCTCTCAGAGGGCAGCCATGCGATGCTCCTGTCTGTAAGCTCACCATAGCATCAGTAAGAGTGTCAAACCTTTGAGCCTCCCCTTGATCTGGATCCCAATTTGGGAGGTCACTGGACCTCCTTTCCCTCATCCTCTTCTCCAGTTTTGTTCCTAGAGTTCTTTAGACAGGGATAATTCTGGGTAAGAGGTTTTTACTGTGGGATGGCCACCCTATCCCTCCACTTGATGCACTGTCTTAAGGTCCCTCCCTAGGAGTCCTGAGCATCTCTTACCTTCCAGATCTCTGGTACATTCTAGAGGGTATGCCTACAGCCTACCTCCTGAGGTTGCTTGTTTCTATCCTTTCTGCTGGCCCTCAGGGCTTCACTCCTGCCCTTTGCCCCCAATACCTGATCATGTCCCCCTTTTCTCCTCCCTGTCTCATCTCTTACTTAGATCCCTCTCTCCCTCCCTCTGTCCATCATGGTGATTGCTTTCTTCTCCCTCCCAAGTGGGATTGAGCCATCCTCACTTGGGCTCTTCAGCTTGTAAACCTTGAGTTCTGTGGATTCTATCCTGGATATTCTGTACTTTTTTGGCTAATGTTTTTGTTTTTGTTTGGTTGTTGTTGTTTTGTTTTTTCCACAATAGCTGTCTGTTTCATTGATTCTTTTTGTTGCTCTCTTTCTGTTTTATTGATTTCACCAATGAGTTTGATTATTTCCTGCCAGCTACTCCTCCTTTGTATGTTTGCTTCTTTCTGTTCTAGTTCTGTTTTAGGTAGGTATCCTGTTAAGTCACTGGTATGAGATCTCACTAATTTCCTTATGAAGGCAAAAATATGCTATGAAATTTCCTCTGAAACTACTTCATTTTGTCTCATAAGTTTGGGTGTGTTGTGTATTCATTTTCATTGAATTCTGTGGCTTTTAATTTCTTTATTTCTTCCTTTTCCTGGTTGTCATTAAATAGGAGTTTTCAGCTTCCATGTGATTGTAGGCTTTCTGCTGTTTCTACTGTTGAAGGCCAGTTTTAATCCCTAGTGATCTGATAAGACACAAGGATTATTTCAATTTTTTGTATCTGTTTAGGCTTGATTTATGACTGAATGTATGTTAAAGTTTGTAGAAGCTTCTATGAAGTGCTTAGTAGAAGCTATATTCTTTTCTTCTTTAGCAAAATATTCTGTAGATATCTCCGGTCAATTTGAGTAATAACATTTATTAGTTTCATTATTTTTCTCTTTATTTTCTGTACTTATGATCTGTCTATTGAGAATAGGGTGTTGAAATCTCACACTATTAATGTTTGTAGTTTGATGTATGATTTAAGGTTTAGTAATGTTTCTTTTACAAACATGGGTTCCCTTCCACTTAGGGAATAGATATTCAAAATTTAGAAGTGGCCGGGTAGTAGTGGTTCACACCTTTAATCCCAGCACTTGGGAGACAGAGGCAGGTGTATTTGAGTTCCAGGAGAGCCAGGGCTATACAGAGAAACCCTGTCTTGAAAAAAAAATCAAAAACAGAATTTAGAAGTCAACTTGATGGATAGGTTCCTTGAGGACTTGAAAAATATCCTCTATTTCTTTTTATTAATTTTGTTTGGAATTCTATATCATTAGATGTTAGAATCTTATAGTAACTTGTGTTTTATGTCTGTTTGCTTGGAAAATGTTTTCCCAGTTTTTTATTGTAATATCCATCTTTGCTGTTGAGATGTGGTGCTTGTAAGTGGTAGAATGTTGGGTTCTGTTTTTGCATCCATTCTGTTAGCCTGTGTTTTTCATTGAGAAATTGACACCACCAATGTTAAAGAGATACTAAAGACTAATGATTGTTAATTATTCTTATTTTTGATTTTGTGTGTGTGTGTGTTTGTGTGTGTGCATGTGTGTGCATGCATCTTATTTTGGTTTTACTGGTGTGAAACTATTTTTGTTGTTTTCTTTGCTGTATTTCACCTGTTTGGGTTGGTGTTTTCCTTCTAATATCTTCTACTAGGGATGAATTTGAAATTTTGGTGGGTATAGTAGTCTTGACTGGCATCTGTGGTCTCTTAGAGACTGGAAGACACCTTCTCAGGACCTTATAGCTTTTAAAATCTCTGTTGAAATATCAGGTGTAATTCTAATAGGCTTGCCTTTATGCTTGACCTTTTTTTTCATTGCTCTTTAATATTCTTTCTTTGTTCTGTACATTTAGTGTTTTGATTTTTATGGGCAAGAGGATTTCCTTTTTTTTTTCTGTCCAACTTTGTTGAAAATATTTTCTTGGCCTTTGAGATGGGAATCTTCTCTTTCTATTCCTATTATCCTTACATTTGATCTTTCCACAGTGCCCCAGATTTCCTGGATTTTTTATTTCAGGAAGGATTTTTCTTTGTCCAATGCATCAATTTCTTCTATTGTATCTTCTGTGCCTGAGAGTCTCTCTTCCATCTCTTATCTTCTGTTGATGATGCTTTCCTCTGTAGTTTCTCTTCTTTTTCCTGTGTTTTCCATCTCCAGAATTCTCTCAGCTAAGTTTTCTGTATTGCTTCTATTTCCATTTTCAGGTCTTGAACTGTTTTATTCATTCATTTCAGCTGCTTGATTATGTTTTCCTCTATTTCTTCAAGAGATTTATTCATTTTAAAAGTTCTTATCATCTTCATACAGTTGGAATTAAGGTCATTTTCTCATGTTTCAGATTTGTTATAGTATCTAGGGCTTGTTGCAATAATATAACAGGGGTCTGATAGTATCATATTGGCCTGGCACATAATGAGTTCTGAAACTATACTTTAGCAATATGCATTGTATAGTTGATATATGTTCAGATGTTAATTTCTGATTTTAGTTTTGTTAGATGATTGTGTTTTGGACTTGTTCTCTCTCTGTCTTCTTGTTTGAGTGGCCTAGGATTCTACTGATCCTACTACCATGGTTGCTTCCAACAATGTTGGGGGACTTGTGGGCTGGAAAATAGACTGCAAGAGATAGGGTGGAATTTACTGCTGTTGGGTTGGCTGTCAGGGGATTTAGGGTCTTACCTTGTAGTCCATTGTGCTTGCAGGCTTTTAAGAATGTAGGTAGAGTTGTAGGCTGGAAATGGAGTGCAGGTTACAAGGTGCAGCTTTCCATTGTTGAGTGAATTTAAAGGGGACTTCTTCATTCTGTTTCTAACTGTTTACATTAGAAACAGTTTAGAAATACAAACATTTCTGATTATTCTGCTGGCATCAGTAAACTTTAATATCTATTCTTGTCTCAAATTTGTTCTAATTCTTTGTGCTAAATGTTCTGGATTATGGTCAAATTTTTATTATTATTAATATCTTCAATTTTTATACTGATAATTCTGTTAAATGTTTTGCTATATAAAATTTAAATCTGTCAGAAATATAGGAAAGCACATGGATTATTATCTTGGATTATTGAAATTCCACAACCAAAACAAAGCAAACAAAAAAATAACTAAAAAACCCAACAACAACAACAAAACAATGCAAAACAAAAACATTAAGAGGTTAATTGTAGTAGGATCTGATGATTTTTTTTAATTTCCTCAGTTTTTGTTGTTATATCTCCCTTTTCATATCTGATTTTGTTCATTAGGATACTGTCTCTGTGCTCTCTAGTTAGTCTGGCTAAGGGTTTATCTATCTTGTTGATTTTCCCAAAGAAACAGCTCCTGGTTTTGTTCATTCTTTGCATAGTTCTTTTTGTTTCTACTTGGTTGATTTCAGCCCTGATTTGATTATTTCCTGCCATCATTCCTCTTGGGTGTATTTGTTTCTTTTTGTTCTAGAACTTTCAGGTATGCTGTTAAGCTGATAGTGTATGCTCTCTCCAGTTTCTTTTTGGAGTCACTCAGAGCTGACTTATTCTTGTAGCACCACTTTCATTGTGTTCATAAGTTTGGGAACATTGTACCTTCATTTTCATTAAATTCTAAAAAGTCTTTAATTTCTTTATTTCTTCCTTGACCAAGTTATTATTCAGTAGGGCATTATTCAGCTTTCATATATATGTGAATTTTCTGTTGTTTTTGTCCATGGTTGCCTGATAGGATGCATGGGATTATTTCAATCTTCTTGTATCTGTTGAGACCTGATTTGTGACCGATTATATGTTCAACTTTGGAGAAGGTACCACATGGTGCTGCAAAGAAGGAATATATTCAACAAAACTGGAAAATCTGGATGAAATGGGCAATTTTCTCGACAGATACAAGATACCAAATACCAAAGTTAAACCAGGATCTGATAAACCATCCAAACAGTCCCATAACTCCTAAAGAAATAGAAGCAGTCATTAAAAGTCTTCCAACCAAAAAAATCCCAGGACCACATGGTTTTAGTATATAATTCTATAAGACCTTCAAAGAAGACCTAATACCATTACTCTTCAAACTATTCCACAAAATAGAAACAGAAGGAACTCTGCCCAATTCATTCTATGAAACCACAGTTACACTGAGTATTCTCCCTTGGAGATGGAATGGTCTCTGTGTATTCAGGAACTTCTCACAATTTCCTTTCATAGGGGACTCCATAAGAGATTTTTTTCTACTTCTATCGTATTTTATGTTCCAAGTAGATTTTAAAAAATGATTGAAAAAGTGCATATTACTCTTAGTTTTAGAAGTTATCATGTATATTTCAGGGGCATGTAACTATTATAAATTATTTTGATGACTTAAAAAATGTCAATGCTAAGTTGTATATTTTAAAATAAATTTTATTAGTTTAATAAAAAATAAAAGATAAAAAGAAAAAGAAAGTTGTTATGTGTATTAGTGAATAATTTTTTGATGGCAAGGAGCATAAACAGTATGGAAAGTAGGTCCTCTTGGATTGTTAAGTTGGTAGAGTATGGGAATAATTTTTTGGGCTATACCTCCTTAGAGATATTACGTTCTTTTAACCACCTCTGATATTTTCCATGCCAGGCCCCCTGACTTCTTCATAGCCACTCATACAAAAATCATCCTCTTTCCTTCTAGTTATTAAGTCTTACTACATAGTCGTCAACATTTTAAATGGTATCTTTTGTTTGCTATTGTAAGGGCAACTCTATATTGATGTCTTTTCCTGATCATGGTGTCTCCCCTGCCAGGTAAGTATTATTGATGTCTTTTCAATGTGCCTTACCCCATAGAGGCAGCACAAAATTGTCATGAATGCAGAGGGTTCTTTTACCGGCAGCAACCTTAGAGAACTCACAAGTGAAATATGTTCTGTAATTTTATTACTCAATGAAACTACAGTTGGTGTTAGATATGGGTCTATTCAAAGAAAGGTATAATCTTGAATAAGCCCATTCTAATATATACATAATATTTATATAATTTTGAAAGTTTCAAGTGATTGATATTTAATAAATGTTAACAATGGAAGAAGTGGAGCGAATTTTCAGTTAAAATATTTTAAAACATTAAATACATATAGTTTAAAACATTAAAATTTAAAAGACCACAAAGTAATTTCCACTAGTAGTATCTTTGCTGTGCTTATTTAAGTTATTAAAAATATATCTGGCTGGGCAGTGATGGTGCATGCCTTTAATCCCAGCACTTGGGATATAGAAGCAGGCAGATTTCTGAGTTCAAGGCTAGACTGGTCTTCAGAGTGAGTTCCAGGACAGTCAGGGCTATACAGAGAAACCCTGTCTTGAAAAAAAACAAAAACAAAAACAAAAAACAAAAATATATCTAATATATTTGCCAATGAGTCATAAGCATTGACAAATTGTTGAAATAAAGCATTTAATCATCTGGAAGCTGCTCAAGTGCATCACATGCTGCTAACTGGGACTCCTTAAATGCAGAGTTTAATGTAGCTCCTCTCAGGGTGGTTTGGCTCAGTTTAAACCCAATTGAGAAATCCCATTGTAAAGTACTAGCTGTGAACAGTTGAGAGTGAAATCTTCCTTTCCACATAAAATATTGAGATTCGTGCCAGCACTTCATAAATTTTGTAGGTGACATCTTAATTGTTGAAAATTTTCACAAGCAAGTTCATGCTTTCTCATGTCTTTTCTCATTGAGAATTAAAGGAGGGGGGAAATGCCTAGAGATAGTAAGAAATCTTCACTTAAATATTCTGTTTTTATCGGGTTTGGCTATTTAAAATTTGGAGGCTTCACATTTGAAAATGTGATCAGCTTTCACGTTTTGAATACATGATCATATTCTTCCCTTTGGAACTAAATGTGTGGTCTTTGTAAAAATGAGTCTGTTCATCGACTATATTATTCTCCTGAGATTTTTAATGGGAACAGACAGTAGAATTATGTCTTGTGCAAAAGGTGTTTAGATCTTTCAAAGGTCAATGATGATAATGGACTAATGAAGCCTTGTTGGCAGCTATTAAGTACCAGCAATATTTCTGAATGCATCTATTTTTTCTAGACAGCCATACCCAAGTATCAAAATTCCTTTCCTAAAACAATAAATAACAACAAAAACAAACAGACAGACAAAAACCATGCACCAGATATAGATTGGTGAGTACCTGCATTTGTTGAAGTTGCTAGTGAAAGATTGGGACCTTTACTAAGTAAATGAGTTAGAAAAGTAAAGCACCAGGATAAAAAGACCAATTCCTTTCCAGGACTTAAGGCCTGAATGTGTATAAAAATGAGACATGATCTTCAAAAACGAACATCTCATTGGTCACCAATTTGAAACTTGAACTTGGACTTCTTAGTTTTTTTGTATCTTGAGAGATAAAGCTGTGTGCTTATAAGTCATTTAGATCAAGACATTTTGTTATCACAAGACAAATGGGCTAACACCCATTATAACTGATATTGTTCTATTCTGTTGTTTCAATTTGCCTAGCTTTTCCCTCTCTGTAAGCTTATTATTCACTGAAATAGAACTCATCATAATACCTCATATTTTAGTATTATATTCATGATTTTAAAACTTCTACCTATCCTTTATTTCAAAATAAATTCATGTTCACTTGAACATTTTAAGGTCTGCAGTTCAAGAGAAGCTATTTTTTGGCCTTAACATGTAAACAATTGCCCCATTCTCTTCCCCATCTCTGTCCCCATCATAACTTAATGGCTTACCTCCTACGATTTTCTTTCTTATTTTTTTAAACGTGTTCTCACATTGTACTTTTTTTTAAAGTTGAGATGAAAAATAATAAGTACATATAATTTTCATATGCCCTTTCTTCTCTCCTGGTTTCCCCACTCCCATGACTCTCTCTTATTAATCCTTCCTACATCCAGGATTTAAAATATGGTGACTGTATTTCCAGGAATAACAGTGCTGGGTAACAGCTCTATTTTTTTTTTTTTTAATTCTTGAGGAACATCCACACTTATTTCCACTAGTTTACACTCTTATCAACTGCATGTAGGAAGGAGTCCCTTTCACCACATCCATAGCAGCATAGGTTGTCATGGGTATTGTTAATGATAACCATTTTGATTGCTCTGAGATGAAGTGTTAAAGTAATTTTAATCTGCATTTTACTGTTGGCCAAAGATACTAAAACCAGTTTTAAGTGTTTTCTTACCTTTTATATTGCTTAAGCTGTCAAATTGCCTCCTGTATATTTTTGCTTATGCCTGTAAACATTGGTTGTTCTCAAACTTTTCCAGGTAAAATTCACCTTATAAATAGACAATCAACTGTGAGACTCAAAATTTTAAGAATGAGACTGAATGCTGATCCTTAGTAAAGCATGTGTAAGGAAACCCTCAATCTAATAATGCACAGGCTCATGAAACATCACAGGAGATGCGGTAGAGAGAATATAGGAGGTTAGTCACAGGGAGAAATGCAATGAAAACCGGCCATTTGTACATGACATAGTTCTAGCATTCATGATCTTGCTGCAGCTATAACTACCGGAACAAGATCCATGCAATATTAAGTCAGTCAAAATCCTGCTATGAATGGATATATCATCTTTGATACCTACCTCTAAGTCAGCTAGAGCATTAATAGTGGATACCTCGTGTAAGACAGGGAATCACTCTTTGTGAAGTTATAACCACAAGTATAATTCGAATTCTGCCACAAAAACCCCTAGCCTACCCCTACCTACATACACATGCAGGCGTTATGAGCAGTAATAAATGTATCTTATGAAGTAACACCAAAAACATGGGAGATGTGAAAGATATAGTTAGAGGAATAGATTGGAAAACATTCGGGTTTGTTTTGAAATAGTTTGAGATGGGAACATTTTTGAAAAATTTTATACATGTGAAAAGTTCTCAAAAATAAAAGTTTATAAAAAAAATAAAACCAAACAACATCCAGCATTTTGCAGGACTGAAGCCCTGAGAGCCAGCAGAAAACAGGCAACCTCCGGAGGTAGGAGGTTGAGGGGACCGTTCAGAATGTACCAGAGATATGGAGGTAAGAGACTCTCAGGACCCAAAGAGAGGGACCTTAGAGGACATGCCCTACAGTGTAACTTATAGATCTCATTTCCAGCAGAAAGACAGGGCATCAAGTGAGGGATGGGCCTGCTATCCTACAGTCAACACTCTGACCCATAATTGTTCCTGTCTGAAAGAAATACAGAGATGGAAATGGAGAGGAACCTGAGGAAAAGAAGGTCCAGCAACTGGTTCAAACTGGAATCGAGCTCAAAGGGGGAAGCCCAAGACCTGACACTATTACTGAGGTTATGGTGCACTAACAGAAAGGGATCTATCATGACTGTCTTCAGGAAGACCCAACAAGCAGCTGAAAGAATAAGATGCAGATATTTGCACCCAACCAAGGGAAAGAAGCTGCTGACCTCTGTGGTTGAATTAGGGAAAAACTGGAAGAAGCTGAGGTGGAGGGTGACCCTGTAGGAGGACCACAGTCTCAATTAACCTGGACCTCCAAGATCTCTCAGACACTGGACAACCAAATAGGCAGTGTACACCAGCTTATATGGGATCTCCATCACACATACAACAGAGGACTTCTGGGTGTGGGTTGAGTCAGAGAAGATGCACCTAACTCTGAAGAGGCCCCAGGGTGTTTAGAGGTCTGGTGGGGTGGGGGTCATGAGGTGGGCACATCCTTGTGACGACAGGAGAGCAGGAGGTTTGGGATAGGAAAGAGTCAGAGGGTGGACCAGGAGGGAATAAAATCTGGAGTGTAAAAAAAAAATTAGATTAAAAAAATTTAAAAAGATAGAGAATATATAAATGCAAAAATAAAAAGAGTAAAAGAAAAAAAAACATAGATATGCTACATCTCCTACTCTAATGGAACTTTGTTTGAGAAGTTATATTTGTTCTTATAAATACATGAGCCCTCATTAATAATGTATATTAATTTAACTTTTTTTTTTTGTTTTGCCCTTTAGGGAATAAAGCTTTCAATGCTATACATTCATCAAGAAGGCTAGAGAACAATAGATGATTTGGAGTGGGGTAGTAATGAGACCTGATTGATTATGCAAAGGAGTACATGGCTCAGATAAAAGGTCAACTTAACTCAAAACAATTACACCATCTCTTTTCATAGCTTTCATGTTTTATTGCTGATATTAAAAGGACAACATGAGTATATGAAGATGTCAGAAGTGTGCAGATTTTGTAATTGGATCCCTTGCATATTTATCTAATCCAGTTATGATTTTAGAGAATAAAATACTTTAAGTATACATCCATTCAAAAGACAGGGAAGACTAATTTTAAATATAAGTTTTTATTGCTTGATATCCCTCATCATTTATTTTTAAAATTTATTTAATTTCCATGTTTGCCCATAACTGCTCAAAGTGTTACCCTCCGTTCTGACTCTTTCAGTTTCTTTCAATAAAATCTTTCTTGTCTTATGCTTTTTTCCTTCAAATAGTAAATTTCTGGCTCCCTCTGCATTACTCACATTGAGGTACGCTTTGATTTTTGATGGAAATAGTTAGTCTTAACATTGGATACAAAAGCCAAATTCAAAAGAGTTACTACTGGGTCACCATGAAAAGAAACTGCTTACCAAAATTTTAAAACATCATGGTCCAAGTGATCTGTGTAAGGCAGAGAATCATTTTGGGAAGTTTTATATCCTTGAAAAGAATGTATACTAATATCCTATAATCATCATGTGGTCTAGTAATAACAGAAAATCTATTTATAGTAGTCACTATTTTAATTATAATTCAGCATAAATTTTAATATAATGCTTTATATCATCTAACTGTAAACTGTAAAACAACGGCAGCACAGGAGTTAAAATTTTGAAGGTCACAAAATTCAGAGTTAGATACTTGAATCCCATTTCTATTTTTTCTCGTGTTTGTGAGAGTAGACAGTTGATTCAGGATACAATAACTTCAGCCAGGCTGAGAATAATGATCTACTAAAGTTGAAAGTATTTGGGCCTTTTGTGAGGTCAAACAGAATCTCCTCTGTAGGAGAGATAGGCAAAACAAGAGATTGCATTTTAGTTAGTATATATTTCAGAGGCAATGGATAGGGACTATAAAAACCTAGATTGTTTTAAAAATTCTGTCATATACAGATTTAGAAAATAGTTGTACTCTAAGAAGGAGTGCAAAAAATTACGTAATACAGAGAAGCATAGAACCAATATAAAATCTCAATAAGGGTTTTTCATTCTTCGAGACTTTCTCTAAAAATGGTTCTGTAGAAATACTGGTAGTACTCCGTGTTACAAATAATTTTCTACAGAGATTTATTTTATTCTTATAGATTTGGTGTGGATCGTTGCAGAGATGTGAATTTCTGTTGTGGGGAGTAAGAAATATACTGAAAGTAGTTGAGAAACAAATTCAATTGAAGATTGATGAACATGGCTAGGGATATTATGATTTCCAAACTCACTCTGACATCAAAGACTTCAAACTGCACATGTAAAAATTGACTCAGTAAATGGTTACCCTAGTTCTTGCATGAGTAAACCTCACAAAATCGAAAGCTGCCTAATTTTTTACAACATAGTAAGGCCTACTGCAAAATGGTATGTGAGATTTTCTCCAACTTTTATCTAGTATTTGACTAGGGTGTGATTCTAGCTATATTCATCTTTCTGTGTTTATGACTATTCAATTCTTTCTATATTCAGGAAGCAAGAAAGTTCATTCTGTAGGAGCTGTATTGGGAAATGTGGGCTCGATTCCTTTAGATCATGAGAGTCTCGAGTCTTTATTGCTTACTTCTATTATATCATATCAGCTACATGGTTTACCTTGACTAGTAATATTCTACTTTCTCAGGACAATGACATTTAAGGATTAATGAGATGAATATATTAAGATCTGGCCTCCTCATTTGGAATAGCTATAAATAATATAGCTTCAAACACATCCTTGTACTAAAATATTGTCCTTTTCACTTAGAACTGAAATTTTTCAATGGCAGAGGAAGCCTTCTCTCATACCATAGAAGATGATAATCCAACCGAGGTCATAAAATCCTGTCTTGGATAAGGAATGGATAATAGTACTCTTTATCCTCACTCTAATGCCAAGAAAACCTTGTTCTACATAAATACACAGGATGGAATGAGAGGACATAACCCAGCTCTTTCACAATGTTGTGACTACTCACTGGGAGCAGACAAATATTTCTGTACAATAATTGTGGACAATTCATCTATTGTAGGATTTTTTTAGGAGTGTGTCTCCTACAGAGTTTAGAATCATTGTCTGGCTTTAGTGCCACCTGGCATCGTACAGAATGCTGAGAGAGAAAAATCAGAACAATTGTGGACAAGAGAAAAATATCAGACAATGCAGCCTGGAAATGACTTCAGTACCAACATGACAGAATTGTACACTAACTGAGCAGAAAAAAAATCTCTGATTTGGGAAAAAAGTACAGTGCTAAAGAAAAAAAAACTACACTTTCTTTTCATCTTTAAAATGTAGAATCATTGAATCATGTGGCCATATATAGAAACTTAAATAACATATAAGAAAAGAAGACAAGAAAACACACACACACACACACACACACACACACACACAAATAGAATTAGAGAAAAAAAGTTATAAGTAAATACAAGGTATTATAGAAAAGAGTATCTTTAATATGTACAGCCGGGAAGAAATCTCAGGTTCCACTAAAGAGGACTCAGTGAAAGTCTAAATGCTGTGTTGGTACAGTTGGATTGAAATCCACCGAGTTCATGACTGCTTTTAATTTATTCTATTAGTCTTTCTGATCTTCTCATTTTTGCTTTCTGCAATTAAGCTGTCATCTTATGTGTCCATATCCACAAATCTCTTAGGATATCAGTTATGATTCTAAAAATCATGTTTATAGATTTGAAATGTACTTTTATGATCAATTACCATCAACTTTCAAATTCCACTATAACAATCCACAGACAATGCAGGTTCCTATGATGGAGTTTTGACTTTTTATTCCTATATTTTAAAATATGATCATCAATAATCACAGTTTAATTTGATAGTCCTATGGATGAATTCAAAGGCAGAGACTCACATAATGCATAAAATGTTTTTTCAAATATAAAAATTATCTTTGATCTATGAATCCACTTAGTGAGATATTATTTGAAATGTGCTTAATCTGTAATTCAAGTGAGGATGAATTGACACTGTAAAATAGTACCTTCAAATCTATAAACATCTCCGTATACTTAAAACTCCTTTGATTTATTTGGCAAAATTCTGAAATTTTCTTCAAGCATTACCTGTATGTTTATAAAGATTAATGTATAAGCCAAAGTGCATCATATATTAATACATATGACAAAGATCAAATTTTAAAATGACAGGGCAATTCTGCTGTGTATGTGCCACCCAAACCTTAGTACCACACAAATAAACATAATCTAGTAGACTGTTAAAGAAAAATAAACAAATCTGTCACTGAAATTACACTAGTATTATTATAGGAAAATACATATGTACAGGTATTGGGAAAACATAAAGTTGCTTTTGATAAATAAACTACATAGAATATTTCAAGGTTAAAGTTTGTTACAGAAGACAAAGCTTATTTATAAAAGCATACATTGCTTTCTATACTATCATTCAAACATAATCTACAACATTAAATACTTAATTATTTATCTTTAAAATGCTGTGCATTGGAAAACAGGTGAACAATTATCTTTATTTATAAAATGGAATATCAAAAATGGCAAAGCATACAGTATTACTTAAAATGTATACTGAAATTAGTAAGTCAGATTGGTATATTAAAGAGATGGTATTATAGGAAATACAAATACAATGATGTTTAGTTAGTTATATAGATAATAGATAGATAGATAGATAGATAGATAGATAGATAGATAGATAGATAGATACATACATACATACATACATACATATATACATATATACATAGATGATAAAAACAGGAAGGACAGATAAATTATATATACACACATACATGTATATGATAGATGATTCATAGATAGAAAGATAGATAGATAGGTAGATAGATAGATGGATGGATGGATGGGTGGGTGGGTGAGTGGGTGGGTGGGTAGATAGATAGATAGATAGATAGATAGATAGATAGGTAGATGGATAGATAGATGGATGGATGGATGGATGCATGTATAGATAGATAGATAGATAGATAGATAGATAGATAGATAGATAGATAGATAGATAGATAGATATAATACCTGGTTCCATCTTCTTATGTTAGGTTTGAGGGCAGAAAATTGGTTCAGGCTAAAAGTCCAAATGGTGACTGCTACACAAAATGAATTGGTTATGACATGAATGTCGTGTCCCTTGGGTGCCAGAAATTCCCTACACTTTTGTCTGGGAAGGATGTATGTATGTGTGCAGGTTGGTTAGTAGCACCAGAATTATGTTGTACTTTATATAGAAATAAAACTCTATAAACCATTTAGACCTAAATCCTGAGCAATACCATTGTTGTGGTCAAAGTTTTAAGCTATAGCTCCCATTTTTTCATCCTGCAGCTGAAAAATCAATGTAGCTACCTCTTCTGAGATGAAAGTATGATTTCCATTTACAAAAAGGGAAACATTATTCACAGAAACAGGAATGGTCTTTCAGAATCGTAACCAAAAGAATTATACAATGTCTAAAGAAAGTCTGCAATATTACTAAGAAATATTTTTTTACTTAAGGAATTAATGTTTATATTGATAATGACCTATGAAATAACTCAAATTTAGGCAAGCTTTCATTATATCATGATTTTATATAGGCAATCATTTAACCAGATTGGTTATTTTGATTACTAGTAAATATATTTTCACTTTGGAAAATCTTAAAATAATTTAACTACTAGCTAAGAAAATATTGTCAGGGAGCTAATGTTTTTATTGGAAAGGTTAAGCATTTAAAAAAATATATTTTCAGATCAGATGTATTACACATTTCTTCTTCACAATCCCTGACCTTGTGCCACCCTATTCTGTGAGAAACTAAGATGAGGTTAGTAATAGTTATTTAAAGGACCAGGCAATCACAGAAAATGTAAGTGTATATTCTCATCATAGTTGTGAGTGATGACTTTAAGTACTAATTTTTATTTACTAGAATGATTTGTATTTGTTCAAATACAAATTAAAGAAAAATTACTGATTATCTTTACTTCCATACATATATGAAAGGGTCTTTAGGTCTATTCTCCTCGAAACTGCATATGAACTATGAGCCAACTTGATGTGGGAGTATGTAAGTTACCCACATTTCCAATTGTCATATTGATTGCCAGCCCACAATTATAGAGCTACCACATATATAGCTGGCCATGATCCATTTACCATATGCTTTCTAAGATTATGATGGATTATATTCCTAATTGGATGTTAATTTCACTAGTGTTCATCAAAAAACAATCTTAGTCTGAAAGAGATTGATTCTTACAGGCTTAACAGTTTTTAGAAGTTACCTTTGAATTTCAAGCTTTCTGCAGTCTAAGCCAATGTATCTGATCAATTTCATCAGTAATGTCTTCCACATGATTAGTGAATTCTCCATAAATATTTGTGAATATTTCTTGTCTCCTTTCCCTCCTTTTATGCTATTGCTTACTCAGCTTTGTTCATTAATAGCTAATTTTTGAAGTGTGGAAAATATTTCTCTTCAAATTCCTTCTATTTAGACTTTATGTTAATTCTGTTTTTTATAAAGTTCTTGATTGTTCACATATATTGTTTGTCTTGCAAAACTCGAATTGTAAAGTTCTCTTACTATCAGAAGATAGAGTGACTCACAACTCTGGGTAGTCATCTCCATACTGACTTGACTATTAGGTTAACGTCTATGTGTACTGGAGAAAAAGTCTTAGATGCAAATCAGTAAGTAAGCATCTCTAATGAGTATATTAAAGAGAGGGGATAAGTTTAATCCAAGATTTAGAGCTTCTTATTCTTCAACCAGCCTATAAACTTCTATAAATTAATTGTGCAGATATAAGATTACTCTTTGAAGATGAGACTCCTGTCTTGGGTTGTAAAGATGGGTCAAATACTGAGTAGCTTATTATAAATGGGGTAGTAGAGCATAAAACTCAAAGATCTGAAGCTTACATGAAATATCAAGGTTTCAGAGTAATTGGAACAGGGTAAGAGAGAGGGGGGAGAGGGGAAAATGGGGGAGAGGTAGGAGAGCAGGAGGTAAGGGAGGGGAGAGAGGAGAGATGCAGAGAGAATGGAAGAAAAAAATAAGAGCTGGTATAAGAAGAAGACAAGAGTGTGGAGAGAGCTGAGAAGGGATACGCAGTAAGCCAGATGAGGAAATAAACTGAAAACAATGGTAAGAAAGAGAAGAAGAAGAAAAAGCAAGGAGAGACAGGCAAAAAGTTGAGAGATTTGGGCAAAAAAAGAGATAGAAGTTGAAGCGATATCGGGTAATTTCTAGAAGCCAAGAACACCAAGCAAGAAACAACAAAGTAACTGACCTTCACTGGGAGCTATATATCTGATAACTACATGAATGGTTCTGGCTGCAGGCTCTAAGGTAGGCCTGAGGTCAGAACTCCAGGCCATTTTACACACTAATTTTTATCTACAGATTCATCTAAAATTTATTTTTATGTTCACAAGGCTTTTATCACACAAAATTATACTAGTAAATGGTCACTCTTTGAAGATCAGAAGTATGAAGTAGTTTGTCCATCAACAGGGAATAGTTTGCACCTGATCTATAGCTAGATGCCAACCCTGTCCCCTAATGGCCCTTTTTCTTAGAGTCACTGAGAATTTACTTTCACTTAGCCATGTTCCTGTGAGTTTGTTTTGATTTCACTTCCCAAGTAACTTCATTACATACTTACTCTTTGACTAATTACTCTTTGACTTTGTAATGAGATTTGTATTGAATCAAATCCTTTCCCCTAAAACTATTGAGTGTCCATACCATATTATCAGTTCAGCAATCACTCTCTTTCCCAGAATTTTGGCTAATTGTCCAGGTAAAAAATACTAGGCAGTTAGTTTACCAGACAATTATTTTGTTTTGTTTTTCCATCAGTTAGAAAGAAGCCCTGAAAAAGAGATCATATGAATTTAAACACCATTAAATCAATGGCTTCATTAGTTTTTATTATCAGCTGCAAAAAAGTGAGCTTCATTTGATGGATTTTCCAGATCAGAAGGGCATTTGTCTGTGGTAAATAGCCTTGATTGACAGACATGGCAGGACCCAGGCTACTATGAGTAGCAACACTCCTAATAGAGTGGTTTTGAGTTGTATCAGAAAGTGGACTGAGAGTTATCCAGAAGAAACAAAGCCAGTAAGCAGTATCCTTTCATAGTTTCTGCTTTGCTTACTGCTTGAGCTATTTTCCTGACATCCTTGGATGACTTCCTTGATTGTATTCTGCAAGTTTAAGCCAAACAAACCCTTCCCTGGTTGCTTTTGATCCTGTTGTTTACCATGGCAACAGATTGGCAAGCTAGATCACCCAGTCAGAATCTAGCAAAGGCTGGAAAAAAAAGTCTAAGGTAAAGCAGATGAAAATGCTAAAGAGCTAAGGTGTGGTGTTAATGAGCCTCAGCACCAGATCTAGCTCTCACCTATTAGTTGAGTTCAGAACATAAGTAGTCTCTGAGTAAGAGAAGACAAAAATTCTATTTTCTGTGATCTCTCGAGCTTTATATCATTTACATTCTATAATGTGAAATGGAAAGCAGTCATAAACTTAGGTCAAACACATTAAACATTTTTATTTTCCCCAATGAAATGACAATAAAATCCGGAAAAACTCTAAGTTGATCACAATTTCATCTTATTAATTGATCATTGAATCTCATTGATTAATACAAAATATGTACTTATATCCCATACATAGACCATTAAAATAACATTACCAAACCCATTGCATGCTAAAGTGTGTCATTTCTTTTAGACCAGTTGGTATGATAAGATCAATCACAAAATGTAGCCAGGCAAAGATAATGATTGAAGCTCTGTCAAACTATGTCATAAATGAATAGTAATGTTTCTGTCTTTTTACACTAGAAGAGAAAACATGTAGAACCAAATAAGTGCCATTAAGCAAACTAGGATTCAAAAGCAGACATCAGGAAAAAAAAATAAGTAAAGAATAGAAAGGAAGCCACGTGGTTTACTCTGGTCTTTGGGTTACCTACAAGGAGATGGATCTTTGGTAGGATATTATGGCTGGAGAGAGAGCAGGGAACTAGCAGATGGTTCAGGAGACAAGATGAATGCTAAATTTGACCTCTTCTCCTATATCATTTCATTCAGTGGTAGCTCTATTGGGGTCAATTTAGTGGGGGTGGGACACAAACTAACAGAACTGGGAATCCATCAACTACACATAGGAAGCTTCCTGGGAGTGGATGATAACATTTAGCATAATATCCAGCCTGTACCAACTGACCATTGACTTGAGAAGCTAGATCCTGGTTTCCCCTTTGATATATGCATATACTAGAAAGTTCATTTGTGCATAGTGAAAAAGGGACAGAGAAAATTATCTTGACAATATTTTACTGTATTTCCTTGGGAAAAGTTCACTATAACTTTAGTGGTGATCCACTGTTATTATTCAACTAAAACAAGATGAACAAGAATTTGAATTACCAACATATCTTTTAAATTGTCATGGAGAGACAGAAGATGCATCTTGTACAAGAATAAGTTGACACTACACTAGATTAGAAATGGTTAATAGTCTCACACATATATCTCAGAAATTAAAAGCTTTATTTTATTTTCAGATTGTCTAGTGTCTGTACCTCATACAATGGGAAAAAAACTTCTATACAATTAGGCAATAAGTAAAGTAAGAGGAGAATCATGTGGCAAAAGCATCTTTCTCTTCAGGCCAAGCTCATGCTTGTTTCAAATCATATTCTACCACATCATGGTCCCATACATGAAGTACTTTGATACATATTTTGATACACATACATGAATCATGCACACAGCAAGAAAATGAACAAGTGAGAAATAAAAAGGAAAAACCCAGGAGTTTCTCCATCTCTATGGAAAGGTGAAGACCAAGAAAATTCATTTGATAGAGTTTTATCCCAAGAGAATAACAGCTGTCAGTATAAAATAACAATGACCACAATAAAATCATTTGCAATACTGCATTTTATCTTTTACATTTATTTTTATCATCCAAAGGGCACATGGTCAGGATTATATTTCTGATAGGTATGGTCTTGAATGTAGATATACTTAATTTAGAAAACAACTCAAAATTGTTCACTGTATGCATTGCACACATTTTGTTCTCATGTCTTTAAGCCAGTGCATATTAGGTCTCTTTCTAAATTTATTATGTTAGCTATAAAAATGCAAAAAACCCAAAACATGAATAAATATATTGTAGCTCATATAAAATATTAACATTAGATATACCAAAATGCAGTTCACTGCCATTGAACAAATTATTTGAGAAGTAAAGATATAAAAGGAAAGAAGTTGTGTGTATTTTCAAGTTCTAGAGTCTAAAATAAGATTACTGTGATTCTTTGTAAGTATATGTCTGTATCTGTATGTGTGTATGTGTGCCCATGTGTCTGTGTGTGTGTGTGTGTGTGTGTGTGTGTGTGTAATAGAAATGTTTGGTTTGTGTACTGAACATAAAAACATACAAGTAATTGTGTAAATCTTTATTTGTATATGAGAAAATTTTGATGTAGAGAATATTAACTTAAAGAATTTTATTGAGAAGCCCTTTGATCATGTAATTTTGACAGGCCTGCAAGTACTAGGGATGCTCCCATCTCTATACCTCCAGTATTGCTGCTAGAAGCACATTCACTGTCCTGTTTTTGTATGAGTTCTGGGAAGCTGAACACAGGTCCCCTTGGTTTCACAGAAATGACTTTGCCAGATGAGTCATCTGCCCTTGCAACCTTTGTCCTTAGATGGGATCTTTCACTAAATTTTGGATTTCAATTTTACCCAAGATCTGATTAATATGAAAAAAATCCATAAATACTTAACAAAGTTTCATATATATCAGAATCCCCTCTCCCTTTCCCTTCATTGACGTAAGTCAATTGTGTTCCTGGATAATGGAGGTCTTATCAGGATAATTCTAGGAGATAAAGGGGGTAATGAAGGGCATATCTAGGGATATTTCTAGGAAATAAGGGAGGGTTAGGACCTAGTGGATACTGCGACTGTTTTTAAGGTCTTTTCATTAAAATTCCTAGCAGGTGCAATTGCTTGGCACTTATTATTAAAAGTGATATTCCAGCATTCTATGTTAATGATACCCCTACCTAAAGAAAGTGTGAGGCTTGAGTAGTGCATAGGGATCATGTTGGCAGGGAGCTTGACTAGCCTCTATGGCAGTTCTGCACAGGATATTTTAGTCTCTTCATCTGTCCTCATGATTTCATCACAATTATTCATATTTCTTTCTCTACAATACTTTTCTTGCCTCAGTTCCCCTAATGCATGTCTGATCATTCTGACTAGCTGAAAACAATACATTGCATATTTAGTAAGTCACATGCTCAAAAATGTCCAAACATAAATACTCTTTAGCCAATTCCTGAAACTTGGTACCTTAGCATTCATTTTATTGCTCGATATTTTCTAAGACTTGAAAATTTCTGACAGAAATGGAAAAACTAAAGTGTGTTTTAGAAGATTAACTTTCTTCAGCCCTTATTCTATTTTCAGCTGACAATTTTTTCCTTCCTGTGATAAAGCAATGGAACAGACTTTTTTAAACTATGGAAAATGTGACCCTATATAACCTCTCATGTCACAGCCTTTCTAAGCTTATTCTGAGCTGCCTTCAGATATAAGTTAAGCCACAGATAATTAATTGTTACCCTGTATTATATAAATATCACAAAATTTAGTATTCTTTAGTTTATATATTTACAATGCTAACATTATGGGTTAGAGACCCTTCTTACATGGACACTTAATAGATATTTGGCTTACAGATAATTAAATGAATAAATACTACTTATAAGCTCTGTTTGGAAGCAGCTATGTGATTTATCTAAATGTGTTTAATGCGAACATTAAAATTCTTTGAGACAGAGATCAGAGTTAAGTGTAGCTCCATGGATATTTCTACAATTCGTTCTTACCACCGCATCCCAATATTAATGCTCCTTCCTGCCTTGTTACTTTACATAATGTTCACAGCATTGGTTACCAATTTCAAACTTTTTGAAACTAATTGAATTAATGTTTTATTTGCTAGTGTTAGCCCTCCTTTTGATTAAGCTGTGTCATGAAAGCAAGAAGTGAGAAGGAAAGGAAATATTCTGAGTCAGTGAAATATCAACTGCTTAACTTAAAAATTGTACTCTAATGATTGATCATATAATATAGAATTTAGGTACATGACTAAATGCTAGACTTACTGATAATAAACTTCATCATTTTTGATAAGTTCTACACTAATTTCTTCCCTTTAAATTAGAGTCCTTACTGTTTAGAACAGTAAGCATAGTGGAGACATCAAGTTGTGGAGCTGGCCAATTAGGATGTTTAAAAGTACAACTATTTATTCTTCTAGATGTATGTGGTATAATACTTCATTCCAAATTATTATCTCTGTACTCATTGATTAATTAAACTCCCAGAGATCATTGGAGAAGTTTCTTGGTGAGCTGGAAGGACAGCAATTAACATAGTAGCTCCTGACTTGTAACACTACAAGTATCAGACATTATTATCTTTGAGGGTTCAGAGATTATAATGAAGGAAGAGAGGAAAGATTGTAAGAGTTAGAAACTGGGGAAGATCATAACAATACCATATCTGTGCATATCCATGACATCTATGCTTTAGAACTCACAGTAATTGTGGTTAAACCTGCACAAAATCCAACCAGTTACTATTTCATTGTGGCCAAAACCAATGGCATCTTGGAGAAAGGATTCAATTTTGCTTAAGGGTGTCATCTCATACAGATTGACCAAGCTCCTGCAGGCACCTATACTTATACGTATATCTGCATCTCAGATCCAACTAGGTAACTTAGTAGAAGAAAAAACCTGAAGAAAATTGTGAAATAGGGACCTGGTATTTGTGTCTGGGAGGAATTAGTTGGCGTGGAGTTGTGGGTGAATACAATGAGAAACATTGTATGACAGTTCTCAGACAATTAATACAAATGTTACTTAAAATTGGAACTAGGGGGGATCAGGGACTAATAACACTTGCTGAGTATGAAGACTTAAATCTAAAGCACCAACACTTACATAAAAAGCAAGGCATGTCTGTTTGTAGCGCTGTTTTCCCAATTTTGTGGGGAAACAGAGATCCAGATACTCTAATGTCTCCTTTGGATCTCATGTATCCATATAGACACATCTGTATTGACACACAAGCACATACAAATAGACACAAGCATGTAAACAAGTAGTAAAAACAGTGAAAATATCAGCTAAGAATAGTTTTATTCTTATTTTTGTTTTTTGGTTTTTGTTTTGAAAAACACAATGAACTAAAGCAGACCATGATTTGTATTTAAGAGCACTTGTAGAAGAATGCATATCTGGCTTTCAGACCATGGTAAATCTTAAGTGCTATTTAAGTATGAACTTCCCAAACTGTGACTTTGCTTTCCAAAAAATTATATGTTGAAGAATTAATGTCATACAAAATTATAATTGGGAAAGTTAATTCAAATAAAAACACCACCTTATCTCTTCTGAAGGAATGAAAGAAAAGAGAAGTTCTCTTTTCAGGCAAGAGAGCCTGAATTGTCCTCATTCACCCACGACCTCATCAATGTTGTTAGCTTCATGGTCTAAATTGCAGCCATGTTTCTTGTTAATCTGAACTATTCCTGTGTTTTTACTTTAAAATACTTAACTACAAACTTTATACAGAGAGAAAATTGTCTAATCACGAGAATCTCTTCAATTTAGACAAATGCATAAACTAAAGGAGTAAACTGGCTTTTGCTTGGGAGCAATTCATTTATTCTGCTGTGGTTCTTAATAAGCAGATTCTTCTTTCTGCCATTAAAGCCAAGTGACTTGAGGTAGAGACTGAAGACACTAGCCACATAATGAGCATCAAAGTTATACATATTGTAGAAAAATTAAATTACTAAGTTACTCCAATTGTAATAGCAAATGCTTTTGTTATATTAAATTATTTTCATTTTGCCAACCATACATTAATGATAAAGTTGCCTATGTCAAACAAATGAATGTCTCAATTCCTCAGGTATGTAGGTTTATTTTATTGGACATATTATATATTGTGGATGTTTTCTATGGAACTAAGCATCAAATAGATTATTAAAAATAACAAGTATATTTTCAATAATGTGATCCAATTACTGTATCCACTCAGCACAATGCATACTTTTACATATATAAAGCACACACACACACACACACACACACACACACACACACACATTTGTTATGAAATATTGGACAATTTAACACTAATTTAGGCTCAGGAAATAAAGGACAAATGAAAGAGTCATTATTTTATTTCTATATATTTTAATCATATATTACTTCATAAGATGAATAAAATACTACTGTTTTATAGGAGAGTAAGGGCAGAGAGATAAAGGGTGCACATGGAAGTGTTAGTTATCACCATAAGCTATATATTTTAAGAAAATAACTCTATTGTGTCATACATACAATAGTATGAAGTTTCATGTTATATGAGTTTCGATATGAATTTTAAGACTACTAATCTATATTAATGCTGAGAACACATTTGGAAAACATTTTTACTATTATGCAACAAGCTGAATGTACTTAGATTCAGAGCTATAGATTTCTCTTGAGCACCATTGGTGCTGCTAAAAGTAAATAAAAATGACACATTTATCTGTGCTGACCAATAATGAAAGAAAGGAAGGAAGAAAGAAAGGAAAAAGGAAAGAAAGAAAGAAAGAAGGAAGGAAGAGAGAAAGAAAGAAATTTGTGTGTGTATTTGGATGTGAATGAGTGTAGGTTCACATGTATGTGTGTAGTTGCGTATACACTGTGACCCACATGTGGCAGTCACATGAAAAATTGAGAGTCAGTTTTCTCCACCATGGGAGTTTTGGATCTATCTCAGGTTTTCAAGTTGGTGATGCTCTCATTTGATTACCATCTAGCCCACAAGGCCACATGTGTGTTCATTGAATTTTCAAAATCCATTTGATCATTATCCTAAGTACTATAAGGCACTAATCCATAAATCTACCCAAAAGATTGCAGCATTCTGTTTTCTATTTGTACCCTGTATTACTAGTGAAAAAAAACAAAAAATTAAAAATGTAGGTAAATGGACAATTATCACTTCTCATAAAAGAAATTCAAAAGAAATAGAACTTGATTATTTCATCAAAATGTTGAAAAATGCCTTGTGAATCAATACCAATAAGTTAATGAATGGGCAAAGGAGATACTTGATTTGAATTAGAGTATTTATCAGTTTCATTCTGGCGTCATGAATCTCATAAGGAAGCAGGAGAGATACCAGCATTGCCTTTATGAGGCAGAGGGACATGATAAATCCTCTGTTGTTAAATGTTACCCATGCTTTCATTGGCTCATTGTAGAACATCAGGCAGATGTATTTCTACTTTGAGTCATTTTTATTAAGTTATTATTAAGTTATTATGTAAGTATGTATTATGTATGTATGTGTGTATGCATATATGTATGTTGATAAATACTTGGCATTTTACCTAAATATGACAAAGATATGAGTTATAGCAATGTAGGCCTCAGGACTTGTAATTAGCTTTCAATTAGGGCAGTGATGAACTTTAAGAAGAAGTGCAGGAGAATGAAGAGGGTTGTTAATCATTAGAGGGAGTGTCCTCCATAAGGGCAATATTTTAAAGTACATCGTGAATGATCCTGGTAGGGAAAACATGACTACGGACGAGTTACCTGGGATTCTGTGTATAACCTTAGGAATTCAACACAGCTAAAGAATTGTTGAATTAATAGTTGTTGGGGATAGTTTATAGAGGGTCAAGTCTTAAACTATGGTGGGGAGACTACTAGCTAGTTAAGTAGGCAAATAAACATGATAGGAATCTATTACTAGGACACACAATATTCACTCATAAGATCCTGTTGATTTTGGCAATAGTAAAAATAGAAAGTAGAGAACAGAGTTAAGAAGAATTTCAGCAGGAGTATAGGAAGAATAATATATATGTGATACTATCAGATTATAAGTGAACTATTGGTTACTGTAACACACAGACATCCTTCTCTGTGTCGCTCTTCCCTGTCTCTGTCTCTGTCTGTCTGTCTCTCTCTTCATCTCTCTCTCTTTCTCTCTCTCTCTTTCTCTCTCTCTTTCTCTCTCTCTCTCTCTTTCTCTCTCTTGGTCTGTGTGTATGTGTGTTTGTGTGTGTGTGTGTGTGTGTTTATGATTCTAGGAGCAGATATTGACATAAAGGAGTTTACTTAGAGGTAGTAACATATCAGGATTACTTAAAACTAGACTCCTCAAAACAAGCTGAAAAATAATGTAGCCAAATATATATTTTTAGGAATAGTAACTCTGTCTTCTGTGGTCAATCTAGTTGACCATCCAGAGAATCCCTCACCTGAAAATTCTATAGCTACTTCAGTCAGTTGTTAAGCATGATCCAGAGCAAAACAAAAATTTCATAAGTTTATGGAAAAGAATATGAGAATAGAATTTATTATAAAAAGTTTCAACCTCATGAATAATAAATAATAAGAGAATAAACAAATAAATCTTAACCTTTTAAAGTTGAAAACCAGAAGGACAAATAGAGGTCTTGTCATTCACTGTATATCGTCCATTGGTATATCTGTCTCTTCCTCAAAGATATACACAGTGGGGTGACTTGCATTCTCCAGCCATGCAAAATTTTGTCTAAAATACATGTATCCATGATCAGTAAAATGTTTTTCTCAAAGTAATGTATACAATGTATTCAGGTTGTTAAATCTAGCTATAATTTATTCATTGTTGTTTCTTTAAAATCCTTTCCACTTTAAAAATATTCATAAATCTGTTTCCTGCTATAGTATTTGAATGTTTATAACCTCCTTCATTCCCTAGCATTGTAGCAGCAAGAAACATGACTAATGAATCAAAATTCTCAAAAGATTTAAATGTATATGCCAATGAGTAGAATTTCTAGATTATAGAGTTTTTATTGTAGTATTATAATTCAGTAGACATGAGCAAATTTTTTTTCTGGGCATTTACATTCTTTCTTGGCTAATGGAAAAGTTAGTGATTTTCTAAATAGTTTCAGTTATATATTTTTTAAGGATTCTGTACAAGTACACAAAGAAAATATAATATCTATTCTCTTTTTCTCTCAGTCTGCTTGGTCTAACTTGCCATGGTATAAGTCTAACTTATACCATGTGACATTTGAACATTATTGTATATATACTGAAGAAATATGTATATGTATTATTATATCTACCCAAATAATGATTTTCTAATTTCATCTCTCTTTTTTTCCTTTTGCTAACCCACTAGTTCAATTAGTATATGGATATGGATATCAAACAAAACATCAGAACATAGAAAAGCTACCAGTTGGAACATCCTCAATAGAATGTGAAAATACTTCCCCAGGAACTATCAAGTGAAAATAACGCCTTATGCAGGGGTGTAGCTCTGCAATTAATTGATATCATCTGTTTTTAAATGTTTGTCTATCATGTGTATAAAAGGAAATATCTGCCTTTATTTTATGAATATTTAAAATATAAAAAATATGAATTTACTAAGTTACCATTGAACAAAAGTATGTTTCACAATCTGGCAACATTTACCCGGTATAATATCTTTCTTTGATTTATTCTTCGTGCTTTTGGTGAAATCAAAAGACTACAGGGTATTTGTTACATAAGTCATTCTGACTACCATTCTTCAATGTAACAGGCATTCATTATGAATTTCCATTGAAAGTAACAGTAATCTGTTAGTGGCTAGTGATGTTCCACATCCATTCATTGGCAGCAATTATGTTAAAATGTTCATAAATAACTCATTAGAAAATTGAATTAATATACATCAAAACATGATATATGTTCTTATGATGGACATTGGTTTCATATTTTATGATGGAGGCGTCAATCTGATTGAACTGAGTTACAAAGCAGTAGCTGGTGGAAGGCAGCAGACTCCTGCATACAGATGGCACATTAGCTTGAGTTTGCAGTCATGGTAATGTTCAGTTTTATTTTCATATAAGATTTGTTGCAACACTTATGACAATAAATATGACTGTGAATCATTATATATTCTGAGGATATTACAAAAGTTGATATTAACTTATACCATGTGACATTTGAACATTATTGTGTATATACTGAAAAGAAAATATGTATGTGCATTATTGGCTTATTTCATTCAGAGTATGAAGGTGATTGACTATGCAGTAGGACACAGTGGCTAAGAAGATATATGAAGATAAAGTATAGAGTGCACTAAGATATTCACACAGACTTTTAAAAATGTTGAAATTTTACATATTTATATTTACTTACTTTTAGAAATTTACTAATTATAGTTGGATAATAAGATTCATCCTCAACTCTATACTGTAACACTCTCTACATTTGTTCCTGAATCTTTAGCCACACAACTGTGTGTCTTTTATTGTCAAAATAAAATTTAATAAGATAACAACAAAAACATTACCTCAAGGATGGAAAGGATTTCACACAGAAGTAAAGAGGCTCCAAGAGTAGGCACAAAGGTACAAAGAACAACTCATTCACACACTCAAGAGTTCCAGAAAACTATCAATCAAGCTGAGCAGTATAATGTGTAAGCAGAAGACCTAGTGCTGACCAATTTTAGTTCTGAGCTTCCAGCTTCAGTTTCAATGAGTTCATCTGACCCTTGCTCAATTGATTCAGAGAAACTTGTTCTCCTTGTCTCTCCCATCTGCTCTGGTTCTTTCACTCATTCTGCTTCATCTCCCACCAGTTTGCAAGGTCTATGAGAAGAGAAATTTTGTTGAAACATCCCATTTAGGGTTGTGTGTTCTAAAAACACACACACACATACAGTCTCTTTCTCTCTCTC
>NW_022196912.1:108096783-108123935 GCF_008632895.1 Mastomys coucha | reverse complement strand
TCTCTCTCTTTCTTTCTCTCTTTCTCTCTTTCTCTCTCTCTCTCTCTCTCTCTCTCTCTTTCTCTCTGTACTATGTTTGCTTGTCTGGATCTTTTCATCTCTTTCTCTATGCTGGAGGAGGAAGCATCTCAGCTAATAATGGAATTAGATACTGGTCTATGTGTATAGTAGAATGGCATTAGGAACCATTTTATTGATGTATATGTATTTAGAATAGTAGTGTTTGGTTTTACCCCATGGCTCAGGGATATCTAGTCGCTTACTCTTGGCCAGCAAAGCAGTGTTAGGTGTGAGTTCCTGTTTTGGGACCCCTGCAGGTACCACTGCTGGTAGAGAAAGAATCAGGCAGTGGTATGAATGAAATTTCATTGAAGCTGTATAAAAGATTGGCATAAGACTTCTATTTATAGAAAATCAAATTCAAAATATTAAGGTCAGGCCCTCAGTGTAATGCCATTCACTGTTTCATTGAGTTTAACCCCCTTGGAATATAACACCTGTAAAAATAACTGGTCTAAAATCCAGTATTATTTAAAGGAGCTTTAAAACAATTCTAATTTGGCTTTGGATATGGACTTGCTACAACATACGATCTTGGATATTAATAATTTTAAAGAAGAATCCACTTCTATTGTGGAAGTGTATGTATCTCTTGCCTCTGCTGTACTGTGTATGTGGAAGTGTGTCGGGGAGAACAGAAATTAATGGCAGGTAGGGAACGTGGGATTTTGGAGGCTACGGGTAGTCTATGGGGTGATTCTAGGTGAGACTCCAAAGAGTGGGAGATATGAAACCTGAAATGACCATCTCCAGTAGCCAGACAGAACTCCCATTGAAGGGATAAGAACACCAACCCAGCCACAAAACCTTTGACCCAAAATATGTCCTACCTACAAAATGCACAGGGACAAAAATGAAGTTGAGACTAAAGGAATAGGGAACCAATGACTGGCCTAATTTGAGACATATACCATGGGCAGACACCAATCCCTGATATTGTTAATGATACTTTGTTATGCTTGCAGTTCACGTTTAAAAAATTTAAAACACAGGACTTAAATTTGAGATACTGTTTACTATGCATGAGCACATTGTGACGACAAAACAAATAATGATCAACAAACTGAAGATCCATGTGGAGGACAGTAGTTATAGCTCTCAATATGCAGGTTAAGACTTGTAATGGACATTCCTCTGTAGCCTTTTCCTCAGAAGAGAAGCATTGCTTTGAGAAAGTAAGACGGAACCTCCTAAGAGTAAGGAAACTAGGGAAATGTAAATGATTTAGAAAACCCATGCTCTACAAAGGTCTTAAAGTCCTTGCCCAAGTTTGAAAAAGCAGTCAACAATCACAGGGAGGAGCAAGGGTGAAACACTCATATGTTATCTATTTTGGGGTGGGCTTTTCAACAATCAGTTTCCTTCGAGTAACCTATACTCTCATAAGTAACCCCTCACCCTTGCTGCTATTTGTAATCTCCACAAATTCATTGGTTCAGCAAGTAAGACTTTTATAGAACTGTTGACTTGCTCCATGGAGAGTTCTCTAGGTGGGATAAATAGACATTTGTTCTTGTCTCCCAGAAAATATCACAGTTCAAAGAGTGGTGGCTAGAAGGAATGGTTTTAGGTTATTGTAAGTAATTGCAGTAGTTTTCAGAGTCTCCTCAGGACACAATTCCCATTTCTGTAACTATGCAGTAAAACCAGTTTTGCAAATGTTAGGAAAGATTAGCCATTTTAGATACAAACTATGTGTCTGATAGAAACAAAATTATCATCATGTAAATTTCTAAAAATTATTATTCTTCTTATCCGTCTTCATATATAACCATGGATGAGTGTGATTAAACATTATGCATAAAGATTCCTATTTCCTAAGTATAAATTTTCCATAGAGATATGTAACTGTCACCAGTAAGTTAATATAAATAAATAGTGCAGGAAATTATACAGAGAAACTGTTTCTGTATTTTAGTCCCCTTTTGGTTTAAAAACAAACAAAAATCCCAGCAGATAGTTTTCTGATGCTTTTGTAAATGAAGAAGTTAGTTTTATTTCTGTGTATAATTAGTCATCTTCAAATGACCTTTAAATTTATCACCCTTGCTTTTAACCTTAACATTTTATATTTTCCACCCTTCATCATTCTGTTAACAATCCATAAGAATGTAGCTATTACTTTACAAATTACCCACAGTAACTTATACCCCTGGTTTGATTAGAGTTTAATGTAATTGTCATTCTTTTAGTAGCATTAAACTTTAAAAATCTGGCAGCTACCTTCTTGACAAGGAACTGTGAATAATGAAATAGTCTAAATATGCTTACATACAGTTTTTATGAAATAAATGTCTTAAATATTTTTATTATTTTAATTATAATCAATATCAGTACAGTATCATAACTAAAAGGATATACTAATATTTGTGTTTATATTTTAATTCATATAATATAATGTAACCTATTCTAATAATTATTAATTAATTTCTCATCATCCTTTGCAAGGCTCTTTCTTATGAATAAAACTGAGGATCCTGTCTTTGCTATTTTGCAGATTATGTTTGAATCCATCATTTTAGTTTGATTATCTGTACTTACATTGCAAACTTCATTTCATTTATGGTTAGAAGCATATGGATGAAAAATTAACAAATATTGAATTTAATTAAGAAAGTATAAGGTTAAAAACATATTTTACTTAATATGTTTTGGATGCTGAGCACTGCACTCATATGAAAGGAAATCTAGAACATAACATATCCTGAAAAATCAAGACATAGTTGAATTTATTTCTGGCATGTTTTATATATTTATTGATTTTGATAATGTTGTGGAAGCTTTGGGTTCAAGATTGAAATTTGAAATTTTGTTGATATGTGTGTCAAAATAAAAATACAGCATCCTGACTTTGTTGTACAGTGAACATCTGATAAAATGGTATCTTCCCTTGGTAAAAGTCCCATCATTGAGGATAACCCACGTACAATATTGACAGTACTTGTTTTCTCAAACAAATACAGCCATGAAAATAGATGACTCTATACTACTTAGAAATTAGCTTACATTAGTTAGAGATTAATTATAGAAATAGTCACCTATACTTGGAGAAGAGAGAAAAGATTTCCCAAGATACTGTTTTCTTCAATGACTAAGTGTAAAAATCTCACATCAGAAAATGTATGAGTATTTGAATCAAACAACAGTTGGTTAGTAAATATTCTCTTGAGCATTGATTCTAAACATTTCTGGATTGGTCTCAAGATAATTTTATAATCTTAAAAACACTAACACAATATAAAAATCTTTTGTTACTGTCAGGAAACTTTCTAGGTTCTTCCATATCATATCTATTCTTTGTTTCTAGATTCTAAATTTTATGTCTCAGATTTCTCTTGAATAATTACTTACTCCTAGATTACACTTTCATTTTTTATACATTATCTTTTGTCTTTTAATTATTTTGCTTATACAAAAATGATCATTTGTTTGCTATATGTATGTAGGTAGAGTTTCCCTTCCCACCCACCCACTCCTGCCTCCCCTCCCTAGAATTCTCCTACAATGGGGCACCCATCAAGCCTCACAGGACCAAGGGTTTCTCCTCTCACTGATGCTATATAAGGCAATCCTCTGCTACATACTTAGCTGGAGCCATGAGTCCCTACTTGTGTATACTTTGTTTGATGCTTTAGTCCATGGAAGCACTGGGGGATCTGGTTGGTTGATATTGTTGTTTTTTTCTATGGGGCTGCAAACACCTTGATCTCCTTTAGTCCTTTCTCTAACTCCTCCATTGGGTTCCACATGCTCAGTCTGATGGTTGGTTGCAAGCATTCACATCTGTATTGTTCAGGCTCTGTCAGAGCCTCTCAGGAAACAGCTATATCAACCTCCTGACAGCAAGCACTATGTAGCCTAGGTTGGTTTCAAATTTATGATTCTATTATCTTAACCTCTTAAATGTTGGAATTGTAGGTAAATGTCCTCATATGTACTTAAAACTTTTAATTTTGATGTATTAAAATCATCAAGCTATAATATATACCAAAGATTACAAAGAGAACTTATGCCCCAGCTTTATTTTTCCTAAAAGATGTTGTAATGTCCAAGAGTAGTTACCAAGAAGCCACACTATCCAACTGGATGTAGTAACAACTTCTTTAGAAATTAACTTGATATATGTATCTTATTTTAGAGACATACTTCAGATTAAATTAGTCTCTTGGAGAAACAAAAGCTGTCTTATCTTTGTACAAAATTTAGAATACACTGTTAGCTAGAAATATTTTATACAGCATAACTGAGTAAAGAAATTTGATAAGTTATTAAGAAATTGTTTCTCCTTATGTTACATGTATTGTCTTAAGTTCAACGTTCTATTTTATGTCAACATCGCTGAAAAAGAGTTAAAATTCTGTCAATCGGAAACAATATAAGAGTTCTATCTTCACTATGAAGACCAAGACACTATAGTTCAACTTAAATCTCAAAAATACCTTTTAATAAAAAGATATATATATATATATATATATATATCAGATATAATATATAACAATATAAGAATTATTTTAAATTAATTTCTATCAAGTACCAAGTATCTGTGAGTATGTCTTAATATTTATAGGTTTTAAAAATATTTAATATTTTCAGTGAGTAATATTAGTTCACATGTTTACTAATATTTATGTTATAAAACAGTGTGTTCAGTGTATTAAGTAAGCATCTTCTATCAGAGGCTGACTCTGAGTTTTTGTACACATAGTTATAGCATAAGGAGAAAAGAGACTCATCAAGAAAAGGCTAAGGAAGCAAAAGAAAGCATTTTGGAATATTTGAAACTTTACCGCATGGAATTAGACAACATACTATGCTATAGAATTAAGGACAAAGTGAAGTGAGGTAATCAATACAACTTTAAGGAATCATGCTTCTGCAAATACTACAACAGCCTCCTGAGACTGATGAGCTTTCTTGACATTTTTTGATTTATATCTAATAAATAACAACAGCAACTATAGCAAAAGATCAAATCTAGAAGAATTTTTTTCTATTCTGGATGCAACAATGTACTATAAGGTATTTTAACTGCTCTTCCTGATGAAAAATAATATAATTTGTATCAAATATGAGCTACATAGAATTCTGCTTAGGTCAGTTTTGTTTATAGGGCAAGGATTTCTTAAAACAATGATAGATATCTACTTTGTAGTACCTCATAGCTACATATTATGAACATATGTAAGTGATTATAGATATAATTTTTAAAAATTTATCTTCCATTCTACCTGAAGACCCAGCTATACCAGTCTTGGACATATACCCAAAAGGCACTCCACTATATCACAAGGACATATGCTCTACCATGTTCATAGCAGCCTTATTTGTAAGAACCGGAAGCTGGAAACAACCTAGATGTGCCTCAACTGAAATACGGATGCAGAAAATGTGATTCATTTACACAATGGAATACTATTCATCATGAGGTTGGCAAGCAAATGGATGGAAATAGAAAATACCATGCTGAGTGAGGTAACTTAGACCCCAAATGACATACATGGTATGCACTCAACTGATTAGTGGATATTAGTCAAAAAGTACAGAATACCTGGGATACATCCACAGACTGGAAGAATTACAAGTAGAAAGGCCCAAGTAAGGATGCTTCAATTTAATTTAGAAGGAGGAAGGGAATAATAGCAGGAGGCACAGGGAATGACCTGTGTAGGGGAGAGGAGGGTTAGGGGAAAGGGGGAACAGGATCAGGTATGTAGAGAGTCAGGAGAGAGGCACAGAGAGCCAAGAGAATGAATGGATTTAAGCATCTGAGAGGTTTGGAAGGTGGGAGGACCCTCTAGAAAGTACCAGATACCTGGGATGGGAGAGACTCTAAGGACCCAATGGGGGTGACACTTGCCAAAATGCCTAACAATGGGAAAACAGAACTTGTAGAATCTACCTCTAGTAGATAGACAGGATATCAAGTGCAGGGACAGGGTTACTAACCCACAGTCAAAATTTCCACCCAGAACTGTTCCTGTATAAAATAACTGCAGGGACAAAAGTGGATAAGAGACTGAAGAAAATGTTATCCAATGACTAACACAACTTGGGGTCCATCTCATGGGAGGGCACGCAGACCTAACACTATTACTGATACTATGATGTGCTTACAGACAGGAGCCTCTGGCATGGTTGTCCTCTAAGAGGCCCTACCATCAGCTGACTAAGACAGAAGCAGATACACCTAACCTTTGGACTGAAGTCAGGGACCCCTATGATTGAATTAGGTGAAGGATTGAAGAAGGTAAAGAGGAGGGCAGCCCCATAGGAAGAGCAGCATTCTCAACTAACTAGGTCCCCTGGGAACTCCCAGAGTTGGATCCACTAACCAGGAGCATACACATGCCACTACAAGGCCCCTGGCCCAAATATAGCAGAGGCCTGCCTGGTAAAGCTTTAGTGGGAGAAGATGGGATTAGTCCTCTAGAGACTTGAGGCCCCAGGGAAGGGGAAGGCTGTGGGAGCACCCTCTCAAAAGCAAGGGGGAGGAAGAATGGGATGAGGAACAGGGACAGGGGACTTAAAGGGAGTGGAACAATAACTGGAATGTAAATAAATAAATAAAATAACAACAGTTATTTTACTTTATCAAAGTTATGTTTCAAATCATATTTTAATGTGAATAACATGGTGGAGTATCAATATTTTTGTTTGATTATGCAGCTTTGAATTGAATATATATGTATGTATATATACATATATATATATATATCATAAGTCACGTATTACTGTTTTTAGAAATCGACAATAGTCAATAAAGTATACTTTTTGATCAAAGAACAAATACATCAAGAAAACAGCTCTAAACAGGTTTCATCTCATCCTTTTTGTATTAATCATTTTATTCATTTACATTTCAAATGATATCCTCCCTTCCAGGTATCCATCCGCAAACCCTCCATGCCATCCCTTCTCTCCCCCATTCCCTTTGTCTCATTCTCCACAGGACCAAGGGCCACCCCTCCCACTGATATCAGGAAAGGCCATCCTCTGCTACATATTTATCTGGAGTAATGGCTATACTCTGGTTGATAGTTTAGTCCCTGGGAGCCCGAGGTTGTCCAATTATCTGATATTCTTCTTCCTATGGAGTTACAATCCCCTCAGCTCATTCAGTCCTTCCCCTAGCTCTTCCATAGGGGTCCTCAGGCTTAGTCCCATGATTGACTGTGAATATCTTCATCTTTGTTTGTCAGCTGCTCTTAGAACCTCTCAGGGAACAGCTATACCAGGCTCCTGTCAGTAAGCACTTCTTGGCCTCAGAAATAGTATGGGGATTTGGTGTCTGCAGATGGAATGGATCCCTAGGTGGGGCTGTTTCTGGGTGGTCTTTCCTTCAGTATCTGTTCCATTTTTTGTCCCCATCTTTCCTTTGGACAGGAACATTTCTTGGTTAAAACTTTGGGATGCATGTGTGGCCCCATTCCTCATCTGGAGGCTGTATTTATCTGCTTGAGGTGGTCTCTATGGGTTGTATCTCCTCTTTGTTGGGCATTTCAGCTAAAGTCATCACTGTTGGGTCCTGGGAGCCTCCTTTTTCTCTGGGGACTGGGACTTTCTAATGGCTACCTCCAGCTTCCCATGCCCCACTGCTACATATTTCTATTCAATTTCCTGATCCTCTTTCTCTCCTATCCCTTCTAATTCTTGCTGCTGAAACCCCTTTCTCCCCACTCCTCTCTCCCTCTCAGACCCCTTCTTCCCTCTACCTCCTGTGACTGTTTTATTCCCTGTTCTTTGTAGGATTGAAGCATCTACACTTTGGTCTTCTTTCTTTTTAAGGTCCATATGGTTTTTGTGTTGTATTGTGCATATTCTGAGCTTTGGAGCTAATATCCAAACAATATGATTGTAAATACACATGTTGAAAATTTAGAAATGCTACCTTTTCTCCTGTCATAGCAATATATACATTGTTCTTTGATATTTATTTCAAAGACAACTCTCTCTCTATATATATATGTGTGTGTGTGTATATATATATGTATACATATATATATACACTCTCTCTATATATATATACATACATATGTATATATATGTATATATATATATATACACACACATATATATATAGAGACAGTTGATATTTTTAAAATAAATGGTACTACCATAATAAAAGAGTTCACAAATCTAAATATCTTTTAAGTTCATCTATACATTGTTTGGAGTGTTCTATAAAACTACCAAATTGGCTTCATGTTTTTGGTCCAATTATCTTAAATTATATTCACAGAGGTAAAGTAGGAAATGTGCCCACTGTTTATAATTCTATAAGTATTTCAATATTAATTCTAGAGCATGATAAAATATTTTAAAATGAAAATTCTTCTATTTCCTATTAAGTTGCTACAATTCGGAAAGTTTACCATATCCCATAAGAAAACATTCATTTGTGTGTTATATTTTTTTTTTGAAAACAAGGAATTTATGATGTTTAACTGTTAAACTTTGGATATTTAAAATAAACAGTGACCATGTTAACAGTGGAACATCCATGTGCATTCATTATTAGGAAAAACATGCAGTTTTGTATAGGTTCATGGATCTCTACTTATACTCAAAATAAAGATATACATCAATATTAAAATCATCAGACTTAACCTCTACATGTGACATTAGATAATGTACCCAATTGTTTTGCTTTTCACTGAAGTTTATTTAAAATGACACAATATTTTTTCTAATATCTTTTCAAGGTGATAGATTATAAAGTCTAAATTTTATGGATAAGTCAGATAAATCATATTTGGGTAGGGCAAGTTTTTACCTTGAGTCAAGTTTGAACATACTTGTGCTCGAAATATCTCTACCTCTACCTCTACCTATCTACCTACCTACCCACCTACCAATAATCTATCTATCTATCTATCTGTCTATCTATCTATCTGTCTGTCTATCTATCTATCTATCTATCTATCTATCTATCTATCTATCTATCCATCTATCACAAAAATTGTTTAAGTGATCAAGAGGGTCAAGATTAACTCATGGGATGATCCCTAAACTGCCTTTTATGTCTTCATCTGAGTTATAATAATGTAACTTCTGGTTACAGGAGAGGGAAAATGTGAGTACTCTGGGGCAGTTAAAGGCAGGTGCAAAAAAGAATGACCTGTCAAATTTTCGAGGTGCTTCCACAATTATGCTTAAATTCTGGCCATAATTAGTACATTTAGAACAAAACCCCTAGCCTTGAGGAACACTGTGAAAGAGGACATGGAATGGAAAGATTTTAAGAGCCAGAGGTCCAGGACACCTGGAAAGAAGGAGTCAAAAGGACACTAAATAAAGGTGGTACTTAGGAGAAGTTGGGGGATAAATAAGAGATAAGCATGGTATTCTCTAAGAATTAATAAGCATGTAATTAAAATAAGAATGTTATTAAAAAGAAGCAAAGAAAGAATTCATTTTGTAATGCATGATGGTTCATACAGGACTCCAGAGTTTTCCTGGGAACTATGGAGAACAATTCTTGCTTGTTAATGATGGAGATCAAGATATTGTTGGGCCAGAAAGCATTTCTGAACCCCAAAAGACTACCGAGAAGCTGTTTCCAATGTAATCCCATTAGGATCTTTTATTATAAGTTCTGGCTTGGGCTCTCCTCTAACTGAAACCTGAAACTACAGGACAGAAATGTAGAGGAGCCTTGAACCTTCAGCAGGACAAGGTTTTACAGGAAATGGGAGAAGATGAGAGGGTTTGCTGTCTGGCATGCATCTAATACACTGACTATTGTAAGCCGAGAGGAGAGCATTCTGAGACAAGTCTGTGAACAACTACAAGGGATCTGAAAGTGTATCTGAAACAATCAGACTAACCTTTAATTAACTGTTGAGAGGACGTAGCTAGGTAGTGATTCTAGGGTGTGGGCCAAGGACAATCCTTGGGGTCCTCCCTGGTACTTGGGTGTAGCTTGGGTTCAGGAGTAGACTTCTCAGGCTTTTTTTTTTAAGATGGAGTTTAGTCTCAAGATGGAGTAGGTTTGGCCTCTCCACAGTAGGAGAGAACATTCCTAGAAATTTGACTAAAATCTTCAAAGCCACCATGTCCACAATGACATGTTTGACTGACTGAATATTGAGGCACACAAGGATCCTCAATGAAGATTCAGTGTTCACAATGCTTAAAAATGTACTCATAGTTATAACAATTGCACTTAGTACTCATCTGAGAGACAGCTAAAATTTTCTGTGGAGTAAATGTTTCTAAATGTCTGTACTTCCTACTGTCTAGAATCTGTCTAAACATTCAACAGCCTATTCATGCATAGGGAGAAACACAACAAACAAAAGCATTTATAAAGTACTATAGCATTTTCAAATAAACAATAAAAGAATTGTTTGTTTTAAAATTCGGCCATTCCAAATTTTATGCTTATTATTCTTATTTTTATTGATGCATTTAATGATTAACCCAGAATACTTATATTGGTTTATGTGTTTACGTTGTACAGAAACATAATCAAGATCATGACCATTGCTTTTAGATTCTGCAATGTCCAATTAGCCATTAAAACAGAATTAGTGATGGATAAAGGGGAAAAATGTTCTCTGAACGTGTCCTATAATTCTTTAAAGTTAGTTGTTTATTCTAAGTTTAGTGTACAATTTCTATTTATTCTTGTCATAATGGAAAGAAAGTTTATCCAAGTGCACTGGTCTGGTTTTGAAACAGAGTATTTGAAATGTTATTCAGAGTTAAAGGTTGGCAGCATCCTTCCTGTGATTCTATTGCTAATTTCAAGATCTATGTTACTAAATATGCTCTGCTTAATAAGCTTGATCTGGAATGATAATGCAAAAGGCTATTTGGCAAAAGTACAAGTCCTCACAGCTGCACGCAAGATGCTGCTAAATATGAAATGATACGACCGCTTGTCTTTTCGGTAGTGTTAACAAAGTGCCTTTAAAAAAATGATAAAGCAAAATAGACTTGATGCCTATTGCCATGATTATTTTAGTAGACAATACTATATAAATGAGCAGTGTATGATGAAAATGTAATAGGTAATGTGGCAACATGCAGCCTACTTGTGATGGCTAAACTTAGTTGTCTAGCTGACAGGAACGGGAAGATGGAAGCTCAGTTAAGGAATTGCCTATATTTAATGGAGTGGTAGGCAAGTATTTAGAACATTTTGTGGACATTGCTGTTTATTGTAGGAGGGCCCATCAGTGTATACAATAACATCATGGCCTACATAAGAAAACTGGCTGAACATGAGCCTGAAAGTCAACCAGTAAGGAGAGCTTTATGAGAAGTTTGTGCTTCAAGAATGCCTTGTCGTCCTGCCTATGCTTCCTTCAACGGCAAGGAAAAAGAAAAAAGAAAAAAGAAAGAATGAAAAACAAAACAAAACAAGAAACAAACAAATAAAACCAAAAACAGACCCTTTCCTTTCTGCTTTTGATTAATGTTGTCTCACATAATGAGAGAAACAAGCTAAGATAACAGGTAAATTGGGTGATTAAAGAGAAATATATCTTGTTGTCCACAGACTAATGATTGCATGTCTTTTGATAAAGGAAGGTCCCTTTAAGGTGATAGGCAACTATGTTTCATGCAAATCAACTTGCCAAGTAATAAAATTATCTATAATTTTTTGTGATAAGAGGTAAATTGAGCAAATTTCTCATCCTATCTGTACTTCATATTATGTTTAATACACAGGACTACATTAGCATTAGTGAATTCTGTTATTCTAGCACATATCCAATTAATATACCCAATTAATATAGAGTGATTAGTTGTGATATCCTATGTGATATACAAATATTTGCATAATCATAAGAGTCTACTAATTTCTTACCGTCTATAGAGCTTATGTTTCAATATGTAAACAAGATATTTTGCTTGAATGTATTATACTGTCACTTTCCTCTCATATTCTAATGATACAGCTAGGTTACTAGCGTGTTAGCTTACCTGGTATAAGTGTTCCAATTTGATCACATGTAAAGTAAATTAGTCATTTTTTTTAAATAAAACAGTAAATTTTGTATTTTGTGAAAATGTATTCCTACAATGATTATATAATCTCTCTGCTATTATAATAGCTTTTCAGCAGTTCTATGCATTGTTACATAAGACTCACACTTGAGTTTCATGCTATATGTTGAATTCATTGATTAACAAACAAGTTCTGTTGCAAAATAAGCTTACAATGAAATAATCTAAGGGTTTTTATTTTCTTATTATATACAGTATGTCTAAGCTATATTCCTGAGTTCAGAAAATGCAGCTGTTGTTAGATTTTCAAAGCAATTATATATAATCTATCATCTACCTATTTATCTACCTACCAATAGCCTCTCTTTCTCTCTGATGTTTTCTTTTTATCTTTCTTTCGTTCTGTTGTTGCTGTGTTTAGTGTGTGTGTGTGTGTGTGTGTGTGTGTGTGTGTGTGTTTAGGAAACAGGTTTCTGTAAAGGTCAGAGTATCAGATACCATTGAGCTGGAATGAAGACAATTGTGAGACAAATTCACTTTGATCCTCTGTAAAAGTGGCACAAGCTCTTGAATGCTGAACTGTTATTACAGTCCTCCACTTCCAGAGACTCTTGACATAAAAACGTGTCAAATAATCCTACAAAGTATAATTTGTATGTTTTCAGGGACCACCATGTGGTATTCTGTAAACAACTGTTGTGTCTTTTCACAGAGAATAGAATTTCTTCATTGTCTTTATTTCCTTGTATAGACTTGAATCCTCATGAGATTTTCGCTAACCCACCAAGATCAGTATGCAGTTGTACAAACAAGTAACAGTATATAGACTGAGAAGGTGTGTGTGTGTATGTGTGTGCATGTGTGTATATGTGTATAATATATGTGTGTGTATATATTTACACATATACATGTATATATATGTGTGTGTGCATGTGCATGTGTGTATATGTGTATAATATATGTGTGTGTATATTTACACATATACATATATACATAGTATATAAATAGTATATACATACTATATACAAGTTTTTACACATATGCAAACACACACTCAGGAATATGCACAGACAGAATTGAAAATATAACTAATAAAAATAAGGCCAAGATTTTGAAATAAAACAAATGGGGCATATAATATACGGGGGATCTGGTGGAGAGGAAATGTAATGGAAGAAATTAAGTACTTAAATCATAATCTTAAAAAATGAAAGATACTTTTAAATTATGATGCACTATTTTCAGTACAGACTAAATTATCCTTAAAAATATTATCTCTCTGAATAAAGAGGACCTCCATTAATAGTGATTTCTTATTTTAGCTGTAAAAAAATAAATGGTTCTGTTGATTTTTATCAGGAAATTTTCACAAATATCCTGTTGATAAACACATTTACTTTCTCTATTAATCTCCCCAAATCAGAAACTTTCCTTGACATAGTTGTCCATGCTTTTTTATGTATTTTATGCTTCTGTTTTCAACCAAAAATTTAAAATTATGTGGAAGACTGTTTAATAGGAAATTTTTATATTGTGTTAATGTTTTTAAGATTATAAAATTTATCTAGTTAGATGAACCTGAAAGTTATTTTTTAGCATTATTGATGTGACTTATCATATACTATAACTTAGCTGGTAACCTTTCAATTTCGTTCAAAACAAATAGCTAATTAAATTCTAGATGTTGATTTTAACAAGTAATTTACTCCAAGTAAGACAGTGCCCTTTGTAAAGTAAACATTTTAAATATGTTTCCTCTATCAACTTGGAGGTTGACTATTAATCATTCTAGAATATATATAAATTCAAACTCACAATCCACAACCAGAATAATCCTCCCAGTAATGTGATCAACTCATGAATTCAGGCATGTCACCTTCCTCATTCAGTATTGTCACCTCTTTCTTCAGCTTCAGGTCTTACTGCACACTTCTTATATGTTGACTAGACTTGGTATCTCCTTTATGAAGGAGCAGTTAAAGAGACTGCCACATACCATGGCAATAAAATTAATTAATTAATTTTAGAAATGTATCTATATACACTCCAAATGGTGCCCCATCCCTGTCTCTCCCTCATAGAATCTTTCCCCCATCCCCCTCCTTTTTGCCTCTGATAGGGTGGGTCCCCTTGGTATTCCCCCACCCTGGCACATCAAGTCTGTGCAGGATTGGGTACATCCTCTCCCATTGAGGACAGAGAAGGCAGCTCTCTGATACTTCTATGCCAGGCACCTGAATCTATCCCATGCATATTCTGGGGTTAGTAGCTCAGGCTCTGAGAGCTCCCAGTGGTCCAGTTTACTTGACCCTATTGGTTTTCCTGCAGAGTTATTATCCACTTCAGGGCATTCAATCCTTCTCCCAACTCTTCCATATCAGTCCCTGTTCTACATCCAATGTTTGAGTGTGGGCATCTGTATCTTATTCAGTCAGCTACTGGGTAAAACCTCTCAGAGGACAGTTATATAGGCATATATTTTTCACAACCTCCTTTAATAAGGGTTCAACCTCCCTTCTCATCCACAATCCCCCAGTGGCAGTGGAAAAGAAAGGTGATTAGGACACTGTGTTAAGATAGTTTTGGGGGGCAATTCTAATCTTCATTGTTCTCAGTCTAATCCACTAATAAACACTTCACACAAATCAGCAAGGACAGTTCAATCCAGAAGAAACTGATGCCCATCAATTGCTCCAAGTCTACAGAAGTGGCAAAAAGTTGCAGGAATCTCATGAGAAGTTATTTCGTGAGTGTCTATGAAGTCAACACAGGTGCAGTTCAGTAGTGGGATGGAAGGTGAACCAACCCATGCGTGTTTTCAGTGAGGACTAGGAGGCAGATTACGGTGATGCAAGGCTCGAGTTCCCACTGTCTGGGGAGTCATATTTATATCCTTTGTAAACATCAGGTGTCCTTTCATGTGTTTGCTATAGGAAAACATCCTTTCGCCTTTCTGCTCCAGCAAAACATCATAACCTAACAGAGTCTCCAAAGAAACCAGAAATTTCTACTTCACAGTTGTGCTAGGCTACTGACTGTAAGCATACCAGAGAACCATTAATAGTGTCAAGAATCTGTACTTGCCCATGGGATGGGTCTCACGTTGGGCTGCTTATTGGTTAACCATTCTTTGAGTTTCTGTTCCATCTATGTGCCTGCATTTCCCTTATTTTGGGTCAAATTTTCTGTGGGTGGATTGATGTCCTTATCCCTCCACTTGCAGGTGTCCTGACTTGCTACAAGAAGTGTCCTTTTCAGGATCTATGTGCCCACTACTAGGCATCTCAGCTAAGGTCCCTTATATTGACTCCTGGGAGGCTCCACCATCCCAGGTCTCTGGGACTTCCTAGAGATTCTTTCCACCCCACCCCCACCCATAATGACAGCAGATTTCTTTTCATTCTCCTGGCCCTCTGAGCCTTTCTCCTATCTCTCCTTGTACCTCATCATGTCCCCGCATTCCCTTCTTCTCCCCTCTCCCACTTAGGCCCCTATCTCCCTCTGAGTTCCATGACTCTTTTGTTACCCCTTCCAAGTAAGATTTAAGTATCCTTACTTAGGCCTTCCTTGTTTAACTTCTTTCCATCTGTGGGGTGTACTGTGGGTATTCTGTATTTTATGGCTAAAATCCACTATCAACAAGTACATACCATGCATGTCCTTTGGGGACTTGGTTACATTACTCAGGATGATATCAAAAAAAGAACTAATGTGAAGTCACTTAGCTATTTCTATTTTATACACACAGTTTTCATTGAATTATTTTATCTAACTTATCAGATATCTTCATGTTCAAAAGAAATGATGCATTATGATCCTTCAGTGTAAACTGGACTTGGAAAGGGAGGGCAAATAATTGTTTTAAATGGGAATGAGTTAATATGCAAATGTACATGAAAGAGACGATTCTCTTGCTCTTGTCTTATTATTTAGACATTAAGAACTCTCACTTGATTTCAATTGTTAGATATTGTTATAAATTTGATGATTTAACTTAGAATTAGGTGCTTGCATTTCTTTGTGCCTTTACACAAAAGAAAGAAAAAGGAAAAAAAAAAAAGAAAAACAGTAGCCATCATGAAATGTGTACTAATAGGAAACCAAATGCATCTAGTGCATGACTAGTGTGATCAGTTAATATTGATCAGAGCTACAGGTTCTGATTTAAGCATGGCTTTTGTTCACATCAATACATCTCTAAGCTGGCAGCAGGATGAACACACAGGGAAAACCACATGCTGTTTGAGCAGATAGTTGAAAGCAGCTTCATATATTATATCTACCATCTTTTGCATTAATGAATATCATGCTTTTTTATCTTACAGCATTAGTTTATTTACTGTTCAGTCTTTATCCCCCAACCCGATCTGCACTCTCATAGTTCCTCATCCCATTTCTCCTCCCCTCCCCCATGCAAGAGGATGGCCCCTTCCCCCACCAGACCTCCACACTCCCTGAGGCTTCAAGTCTCTCAAGGGTTAGGTGTATCTTCTCCCACTGAGGCCAGACAATGCAATCTTCTGCTGTATATGTGTCATGGATCTCTGACCAGCTCCTGTATGCCACTCAGTGTCCGAGAGATCTCCAGGGGTCCAGGTTAGTTGAGACTGTTGGTCTTCTTACAGGGTTGCCCTCCTCCGCAGCTTCTTCCAGCCTTTCCCTAATTCAACCTCAGGGGTCCCCTACTTCATTCCAATGGTTGGGTGTGTCTGTCTCTATCTCAGCCAGCTGCTTGTTCCACTGTTTCTGCTAAAATAAATGGAGAAGAGAATCTCATGCTTTTTCTAAGAGTCAGGTAAACTGTAAAGTGATTTTTAGCTGCTAAGAAGGGTAGAATGCCAGAACTGTAAATAACAACAGCAACAATAATAATAAAATATGTAAATATGTACTAAAATATGTTCAAGTGAATTCTCATTTTTTAAAAGGTGTGATGGCAGCTGCTAAAATAACAAATGGGCCTCTGCTGCCAATCTTGATGGCCCAATGTAGTGCCAGAGACACATCTTATTCAATGTCTGTAAGTTCTCTTGTGAACTCCATCAGCAGGCCATAGCAGAACTCCTCTCAACCACACACATGGGGGAAGGGGAAGAGAGAAACAGAGAGAGAGAAAGAAAGAGAGAGAGACAGAGAGAGAGAGAGAGAGAAAGAGAGAGAGAGAGAGAACATATAAATGTATACATATAAACACATATATACATATATAAACTAAAAATATATACATATACACATGTAATATATGCATATGTATATATACATATATATACATGTAATATATGCATATGTATATACACATATATATATACATAAACTAAACCTTAAAAGTTGTACTGAAAACTACATATTGATTTGCAGTAGCTTCCACTTCTAAATTTAGTGGTTTTCTTAAGAAAGATACCTAATAAAAACCAAAACTTCATTTTTCACGGGTTTTACTTAGATAACATGAAAATATTGACATTTTTGTTTACATAAAATTAAAGACAAATTATTCTATTAATTCTTTTTCATAAAATTAAGTTCTATACTTTAAAATAATACATTATCATCTCTATAAATATTTTTAAGTGTTACATATCTCCAGGAATTATTTATTTATCACTTGAGATTATGATAGTTTAGGGAAGCTGACTTGTTGGAATATTTCCAGAGAAGTTTGAAAATTCATTTAGAGTTGGAGAAATACTTGTGGAATGGATTTATTTTTGCAGTAATTCTGTTAGAAATAACTTGCTTACTTTTCTATCACTGTGGTAATATTATTTATCTATCATCTATTTACCTATTTATCACCTATCTATATATCGATTGAATTATCTCAGATTTCACATGTGTGTTTATTTTGTAATAAGTACCTGTATAAAAATAAATCTTTAAAATAAATATAGTTCTAGCATTTTGAAACAAATGAAGAAATTTGATTACTAACAATTATAAATTTAGAAACACAATCAAAAATAGTTTTGATTCTGCTGTCAAATATGGCCTTACAGAGCCTTCAGTATTTCATTTCTCTGCAAATCAGAAGGATATGGATGTGAGAGACCATCAAGGCTGCCTCGATGCACTGAGTGTAACCAGGTTTCTCTTTCTGACACTGAACTTGTGCTAACCTTCATTTCAGATTATACTTCAATTCAATAGATAGTCAAGGCTGGCTTTATTTCTTTCTTAAGTGAAAATAAACAAAATATGTCACATAAAACATAAGTGTTTCTACAAAAAAATACCTAAATTGACTTCTGTCTTTCTTTCATTTGTAACTCTGCCAAAACCTGAAAAGAGTCATTTAACTATCAATAACTGAATTTTTCATTACATGATCCTTTTAATAATCTTGTCGGGCATAGTTGTATGCTGAATTACAGAGTCCAACTACACAGGAGTCAAAAACTGTTTGTTTGATACTATGGTAAGCACTTCATTGAAATACCCACAGGTTTCCTTTAGTAAAAGTGAATAACTTCACCAGAAGTTAAAACAATACTGTAGAAAATTTCAATATGTCTTTGAAATTTGCCTCCATATAAGGAAGAAAAAATGAGCTGCGGCCAAACTCCCATTTCTAAGGGCTTCATGTTTCTAGTGAGAATTGATGTAGGAAATACGAATGAGCAAAATCTGGCTGCTCACCTCAAAAATAGGGAGCTTGGAAAAATCATCTTGGCTTCAGTGTTTCAAAAACAGCCTTTGATGCTTCCTCTGCCTGTATTTGCACTGCTGATTCTAAAAGCATACCAAAGTAAATCTGTGAACACCACTCTTTGCCCTTTGAATTACAAAATATTTGCCTTTATTTTTGAAACTAAAATGAAATTTGAGGTACATTGCTTTGCTTTATGCTGATAAAAATTAATTTGTCTTTCCTCTTCAGTGAGTTGCCTTGTGATTGTTAAGAGTGCCTTCAATCCAATCAAAAAACAATTGGCTAGTCCCACAGTATTCGTGTGCCTTTTACACCAATGAGTACACCTTGTCAAGATGGCAAATATGCTAACTTGCATGATATATAATGTCCTCTTGTGATAGGTAAGCAGAAAAATCAAGAAAAAAATTACTAAACTAGGACTATAGTAGAGTGTCCCCAATTTGATAATCTTTATGGATAGAAATCCTACAACTAAAATTAATTACAACATTTTGAGATTGAGTGATTTTTCTCTATCTTGGGAAAAGAAACTGATATCTGTCTTAATATTTTATTAGTACTTCAAGGCCTCAAATAATAAATGGAAAAGAAATAGAAATAATGTATTTGCAAAACTAGAGAATATCACTATACTTAGAAGATTGCATCAATTCCACAAAACCCAAACAAACAAAACAACTGAACAAAGTAACTGACTTTATTGTGGTTTAAGATTAATATAAAAATGAGTAACTTGTATAGTTGCAAATTTCAAAGATATTGTTTGTAAAGCATATAAGAGAAATTTATGATACTATATTCCAAGATATAATTTTAATCATGAATGGAAAAAATGGCCATAGAAAACTAAAATATATATGGAGTAAACATAATATAATTAAAGAAGAAATACTTCATCCATAGGTTTGACTACTCAATAACTGTGTTGAGATGTGTGTACATATTGTGTGTATGTTTATTTCTGTGTTCAGTTTACTGAGTGTCTTAGAGTCGTATTGCTGTGAACAGACACCATGACCATGGCAACTCTTGTTATTTTTTTAAAATGATTTTTGTTAGATATTTTCTTTATTTACATGTCAAATGATATCTCCTTTCCTCTTTCCACTCCAGAAAACAAACAAACAAACAAACAACTGTTCCTTTCCCCCTTTCCGTTCTCACCAACCCATCTCTCCCACTTCCTGGCCCTAGCATTCCCCTACACTGGAGCATAGAACCTTCACAGGACCAAGTGTCTCTCCTCCTGCTGATGACCTACTAGGTCATCCTCTGCTATACATGTGCTGGTGGAGCCTTGAATCCCACCATGTGTATTCTCTAGTTGGTGGTTTAATCCTTTGGAGCTCTGAGAGTACCAGTTAGTTCATATTGTTGTTCATCCTAAGGGACTGCAAACCCTTCAGCTCCTTGGGTCCTTTCTGTAGCTCCTTCACTGGGGACACTGTGCTCATTCCAATGCATGGTTATGAGCCTCTACTTAGGTATTAGTTGGGCACTGTCAGAGCCTCTTAGGAGACAGCTATATCAGGCTTCTGTCAGCCAGCACTTGCTGGAATCCATAATAGTGTCTGTGTTTGATGATTGAATATGGGAAGGATTTCCAGGTGGAACAGTCTCTGGATTGTCCTTCCTTCAGTCTCTGCTCCATAGTTTGTCTCTGCAACTCTTTTCATGAGTACTTTGTTCCCCCTTCTAAGAAAGAACAAAGTATCCACACTTTGGTCTTCCTTCTTCTTGAGTTTCTTGTGGTTTGTGAATTGTACATTGTGTATTCTGATCTTATGGGCTATTATCCACTTCTCAGAGAGTGCATACTATGTGTGTTCTTTTGTGATTGAGTTACCTCACTCAGAATGATATTCTCTAGATCCATCCATTTCCCAAGAATTTCATAAATTCATTGATTTAATAGCTGAGCAGTACACCATTGTGTAGGTGTACCACATTTTTCTGTATCCATTCCTCTGCTGAGGGACATCAAAGTTGTTTCCAGTTTCTGGCTATTATAAATAAGACTGCTATGAACATAGTAGAGCATGTGTCCTTACATATTGGATCATCTTCTGGGTATATGCCTAGGAGTGGTTTACCTGGGTGCTCTGGTAGTACTATGTCAAGTTTCCTGAGGAACTACAAAACTGATTTCCAGAGTGGTTGAACCAGCTTGCAATCCCATCAGCAATGAAGGAGTGTTCCTCTTTCACCACAACCTTGCCAGCATCTGCTGTCACCTGAGTTTTGGAACTTAGCCATTCTGACTGGTGTTAGGTGGAATTTCAGGGTTGTTTTAATTTGCATTTCCCTGATGACTAAGGATGTTGAACATTTCTTTAGGTGCTTCTCAACCATTCAGTATTCCTCAGTTGAGATTTCGTTTTTTAGCACCCCATTTTTAATAGGGTTATTTGATTCTCTGAAGTCTATCTTCTTGAGTTCTTTGTATATGTTGGATATTAGCCCTCTATTGGGTATAAAATTGCTAAAGATCTTTTCCCAATTTGTTGGTTTCCATTTTGTCCTATTGACAGTGCCCTTTGCTTTACAGAAGCTTTGTAAGTTTATGAGGTCCCATTTGTCAATTCTTGATCTTAGAGCATAAGCTGTTGGTGTTCTGTTCAGGAAAATTTCCCTTGTGCCATGTACTTGAGGCTCTTCCCCACATTTTTTTCTATTAGTTTCATTGTATCTGGTTTTATTTGGAGGTCCTTGATTCACTGGGATTTGAGCTTTGTACAAGGAGATAGGAATGGATCGATTTGCATTCTTCTACATGCTAACCACAAGTTGAGTCATCACCATTTGTTGAAAATGCTGTCTTTTATCCACTGGATGGTTTTAGCTCCTTTGTCAAAGATCAAGTGATCACAGGTGTGTGGGCTCATTTCTGGGTCTTCAATTCTATTCTATTGATCATAAGGACAACATTTAATCAGGGCAGGCTTACATGTTTAGAGATTCAGTCCATTATCATCAAAGCAGGAACATGGAAACATCCAACCAAGCATGCTACAGCAGGAACTGATAGTTCTATATCTTCATAGGAGGCTGCTAGGAGACTGAGTCCAGGGAGTTAGGATGAAGGTCTTAAAACCCATGCCCAGAATAGCACACTTCCTCCAATAAGGCCATACCTCCTGAAAGTGTCACTCCCTGGCCAAGGCATATAAAAACTATCATACACCACACATACACACACAGAGAGAGAGAGAGAGAGAGAGAGAGAGAGAGAGAGAGAGAGAGAGAGAGAGAGAGAGAGAGAGAGAGAGAGAGAGAGAGAGAGAGAGAGAGAGAAAGAGAGAGAAAGAGAGAGAAAGAGAGAGAGAGTTTGAATCATGGCTTCTCAGTGACATACATATTACCAAATAAGCTACAATGGCAGACTAATGTGTCCCAGGATCTATCTCTACCTTCTAGTTTATAGATTAAATGTATTCACCACAATACATTGCTTTATTTTGGTATGAGTTCTAGGAATAAAACTCAGGTGTCCACTTTTTCAAATCAATTGCTTTATCAGCTGATACATTTACATCAGAATCAATGTTCCTCAAAGAATTCAAGTATAATAAAGTTAAATTGTGCTGTTCTTATGACAGTAAATTTTAATATCATAGAATCTGTAATTTATAATGCATAGATGCCAACTTTGGGAAACTTTATACATATTATGAAGAAGGAATAGTCTAAAATACTTTCAGGGACCTTATGTTTTTAAGAAAATGGCCTTTCCTTCCTCAAGTAGACAAGCACTGTTAAAAGCTTCTTATGTTGGGTAGAACTTCATAATCACCCTGTTCATGTAATATTGGCTAGATTCATAATGTATAGACCTTGTTCATATAGTTATAACCACTATACTTTCATGCGTGCAACACTATTTTCATGTGCAGAAAGTATTCTTTCTCTTCAGATATACACTATTTCTAGTTCTTAAAATCTTAAAATCTTGTTGTGCAGTGGTGGCACATGCCTTTAATCCCAGCACTTGGGAGGCAAAGGCAGGTGGATTTCTGAGCTTGAGGCCAGCCTGGTCTACAGAGTGAGTTCCAGGACAGCCAGGGCTACACTGAGAAACCGTGTCTCGAAAACAAAACAAAACAAAACAAAAATCTTAAAATCTTTGCATCCATTTTTTCCTGTGATGATCTCTGAGACTTAGTGAAGAACATTTAATAAAACTGTCTAGATTGCTTCATAGCTTCATAATTTCTGCATATTGATTAGTTGTAAGTCTCTACTTATTACTCTAAAATATAACTTCTCTAGTGATATTTGAGAGACATTAATTTATGGGTATTTGTAAGTGTGTGTGTGTGTGTGTGCATGTGTGTGTGTGTTAACTATGTGGACTGCATATAAAAATAACTTATGAGGTAGTATATTATTATATGTACTATAAAAAATAATATGATTCAACTTTCTGGTAGGCCTTATAACCATAGCCTTTGTCTCATATAACAGTTCCAGGTGTGAGGTTTGTCTTATGGAGTGGACTTCAAATCTAATAATATAGTAGCTGGTAATGCCATGATTATATTAGTAATCATATTTTGACAACCCTTGTGATAGTGTACCTCGCATGGTTCTCAATGCCCATTTAAGATAAATAAAATTGTTCTTAGTAAAAAAACCTCTTTTATGTTTTTTGCTAAATAATTGAGTTGCATTTGAAATTTAGAAAAGACACTTTGAAATGGAAGAACACCTCTGTATTTAAGCATTAAATTCAAGAGCACAGACATATCAATAAAAAGAAATTCACAACTGAATGCAGAATTTAGAAATATGTTTACTTTTGTAAGATTTAAAATTTGTACATATAGGTATTTTGCCTGAATTTTGTTTGTATGCCATGTACATGTATGGTGCTTGGGAACACAAGAAAAGGGTATCAAGATGCCCAGTATTAGAAATACAGATAGGTATTTGAGGTCATGAGCCTCCATGTGAGTTCTGGGAATCAAACACAGGATTTCTGCAAGAACAGCTAGTCCTCTTGACTGCTGAATCATTTCTGTATACCCTAACATACTTTTGCTATTGTTGACTGATCACATCCTGGGTACAAGTTTCACATCAATGTTAAAGCTATGAATGTCTAACCATGCCTCAAACTCTTTTACAAATTTATCTTAAAGTGCTCACAGATCCACATTTACAATTTAAAATTGAAAAACATGGGATATGATGGAAAATATTCAAGCCTTGAAGTTTTATATATTACAAACATAATTCATATGAAAATGATGCATTGGCCTGTTCATTTAAGACATTCTCACTAAATACAAAGACAACAGAATGAATTGGCAATTCAAAAATCATAAAATATTTTGAAATTATATAAGTAATCAGGTACTGTGACTTAAAACATACAAAGAAAGAAAGAAAAAAAGAAAGAGAGAAAGAAAGAAAGGAGGAAGGATAGAAGGGACAGAAAGAGAGAAAGAGGGAGATGGATAGATGGAGGGAGGGGGAAGGAAGGAAGGAAGAAAGACAATGTACACTGTGGTAATAAATTACCACATAATTTGATCATTTAATTATAGAAAATTTGAAAAAGGCCAAAGATCACTTGAGATAATGTCCAAAATCATTAGCCATTACATAAATGTCATGAAAATGTCACAAGAGTACTCCTCTATAGCATAATCATATGTCTAAACTCTAAGACCGAACATGACAAGTGTTGGCAAGGCGATGTAGAAACTTGAACATTCGGGCTGGAGGTTGTAATAAAAAATGTACATCATTTTGGAGCAACAAATTTTCCCAATTTAAGAATGTATATATGCATTGAGCCTGCCCTAAGCACTGATAATTCTTTGTGGCAGGTAGCCTATTGGACAATTCATCTGCACAGGCAAGACTTGGTCTGGCAAAAGTTAAAAAAAAAAAAAAAAGTTGCTTAGTTTAAATAGTATTTACTCTCTTTGAATGTTAGTTATACTGAGGCAAGAAGCAGATGATATCAGATGACTTTCTATCCTGGGTTTGGATAAAGCCTTTATTGTTAGTGTTCTTTTTTCTGGCCAGGCAGCCAAAGCCCATCACTAGCCTGCCTGGTTGACTCTTTGTGAACCAGACTGGAAGGAAAGAATTAAGATCCTTTACACAAGCAAATAAGCACAAACCCATATACATTCATAATCCAGTCTCTGCCCAGACTGACTATCTGTCTCAAGCAACTTCAAAAGTATTCACATATGCTTACATACAAGAATGCATATCTACAAATGTGCATATAAACAGACATATCCATTTGGATGGATGCATGGATGCATGGATAGGGCAGAGCTCGGCAAACCACCATACAACACCATCATTATTTCTTTTCTCTGGCCTTTTTATAGACAAAAGTTCTTAGAAAATTACCCCATAGATAATGTCTTACACAAAATAGGGATTACAGAAATATGTCAATATTATGTTCAAAGATGTGTTTTATTCTATTTGCTCATTATAAGTTCAAAGCAATAGTTTCATATGGCCTTGCCGTATCATAGTGTACACCTGTGGCTTCATCCTTGGACCTGAATGATTTTTTTTCTTGAACACAAATATGCCCAAGGCTATGTTTGTTTAGTGCAATTATGAAAGCTCATTGTACTTCTTATTATGTAGCTTTACTTACTTTTATGAGGAATAAGTATATTCTATTCTTGATTCTAGCTTTATTGTATCTTTCCATCAAAACTCTTAAAACTCTCTTCTTCCTAAGATTATTTGAATTCAATCAGGAATCCTATAAAATCATCAATTCATCTAAACAGCATTAATTCATGCAAACTCCCCTTTATGTTGATCTGCAGGATGTTTCAATAGGGTTGGCTAATGCCCTGGGATTATTATATTAATTTCATAATGTCAGGAAAAGCATATCAGCTGCAAGAAGCAATCGTGAGATGAAATCTCTTTGGGATGTTTCCTTACAGAGTTCATCCACTGCAGAACATACAAAAGTGGTGGGTCATCTCCAGGAAGGCCACCTGCTAGCCTATCCTATATGGCTTCTGACAGTCATACTTTGGTTTTATACTATCTAAAATGCTTATTAACTACCAGGACATGATTATCCTCTTAATTGTCTATCTTGAAAGGTAATACAAGTGTGTTGAGGCTGGCCAATTGCTCAACAGGTCAAGCTGCATGGTGTCAAGTGTGAGGACCCGAGGTAGATCTCTAAAACACACACATTAGAAGGGAAAAACTTACACCCACCCATTGTTCTCTGACTGTCACACCACTGTGATATGTGTATGCATGCATGTGCTCAAACATACACACAGACACACATTATATGCATGCATACAAATAATAAATAATAAAATTAAAATTTTTCAAATGTGCTCATTGACATTTTAATGATAATAAAATACAAAGTAAGCAGTGAAAATAGGAACAAATTTGTCAGCCCTTTGATAAATAAAGTCAACTAGAATTTCTGTACACTGATCATTCAATGTTCATTGGGGAAAAATTTGTTAACTATTAGAGAAATAATAATATCCTATATCCTTGATGTTTGCATGCATAAATTCCTGGTGAGCTAGAGAGAATGATGATGATGAAAGGAAATCAGAAACAACCAAATATATATAACTCTAATATACAAATATATATCTTACATATGATATTTCAAATTTGTAAATAACAAAGGTTGTGCTCTGGAATATAAACTTGCTAAAAAGAGTTGCTTTAAAGGATAAAGCATTACTTATCACTGAGGGAAGTCAGGACAGGGTTTCAAACAGCACAGAAAACTAGAGGAAGGATGCAGATGCCATCATTGAGAGGTGCTGTTATCTAGCTTGTTCTTAATGGCTTGTTTAACTTGCTTGCTTATAGAAACTAGGACCATCAGTTTTGGGATGCCACTACAAATAATGGGCTGCCCCTCCCATCAGTCACTAATTAAGGAAATGCCCTTCCTCTCCAATTTTAGTCTCTTGGTCACAGTCTTTCATCAAAATAACAGAATCCCTGACTAAGACAATGTCATTGATCTCAGATGTTTCAATTTGTGTTTTACTGGGATGACCCACCTATTGGTGAGAGTGAGTTATTAAAGCTACCTAATTTTAAAGGGTAAAGCATATTCCACACCGTATGAACAGCAGCCTTTATCTTTGCACAGACTATTACATACAAAATGACTTGTATGAGAATTAAGTTATCTCAAAGGTCAAATGGATAAAACATTATGGTATAATCATATACAGTAAATTTGGATGAAATATGCCTTATAGAATGGGACATAGTGTTTTTTTATTAGATATTTTCTTTATTTACATGTAAATGTCTCCATTCCCAGTTTCCCCTCCAAAAAACAAAGAAACAAACAAAAACAACAAAAACAAACCCCTGTTGCCTCCCCCCTCCCCATGCATGCCACCCTACCCTTTCCCACTTATTGGCCCTGGCATTCCTTTACACTGGGGCACAGAACCTTCACAGGGCCGAGGTCCTCTCCTCCTATTGA
>NW_022196912.1:108068803-108093749 GCF_008632895.1 Mastomys coucha | reverse complement strand
TGGGAGGAGCAGTGATACAAAAGGGAAACAAGAATGTGATTCAATTATATTTAATTGAAATATGTTTTCAAATGTTAACAAGTTTAGATAAATTGAAATCATGTAACTTTTCCCATCATAATGCAATAAAAGTTTTTTTTTTTTTTAAAGAAAATGCAAAAAGCAAAAACCTCCTAACCCAAAACATCCAGGAAATCCAGGACACAATGAGAAGACAAAACCTAAGGATAATAGGTATAGAAGAAAGCTTCCATAACCTAAAGAAAGAGATGCCCATGAACAAACAAGAAGTCTACAGAACTCCAAATAGACTGGACCAGAAAAGAAATTCCTCCCATCATATAATAGTCAAAACACCAAATGCACTAAACAAAGAAAGAATTTTAAAAGCAGTGAGAGAAAAAGGTCAAGTAACATATAAAGGTAGATATATCAGAATTATACCAGACTTCTCACCAGAGACTAAGAAAATTAGTAGATCCCGGGCAGATGTCATACAGACCATAAGAACACAAATGCCAACCCAGGCTACTATATCCGCCAAAACTCTCAATTCCCATAGATAAAAAAACAAACCAAAACAAGATATTCCATGACAAAACCAAATTTACATAACATCTTTTCATAAATCCAGCCCTACAAAGGAAAATAGATGGAAAACACCAACACAAGGAGGGAAGTACATCTTAGAAAAAGCAAAAAGGTAATATTTCAACAAACCCAAAAGAAGATAGCCACACAAACATAATTCCAACTCTAATAACAAAAATAACAGGAAGTAACTATCACTTTTCCTTAATATCTCTCAACATCAATAGACTCAATTCTACTCATGTTCTAATGAACATGAATAAAAAGACATAAACATAAACTAAAAAAAAGAAAACAGAAGAAAACCTTCCATATACAATAGCAATCTCAGAAATGAGATAAATGCAATTCTGGACCAGCAAGATGGCACGGGCAGTAAAGGCACTTACAGCCAAGACAGCCTGAGTTTGAACCCCAGGACCTATGTGGTGGAAGGAGAGAAGCAACTGCTTCAACCTGTCTAGCTACTGAGTTCTGCATGCTGACTGGAACACTGGTAGCACAGGAACATTACATTACAATGGTAATTGTATACTCCCTCAGGCAGACAGACAGTCAGACATCCAAAATAAATAAATAACATAATGCAATAAAAATTTTAAATGCAAAAAAGTCATAAATTAAACAACTATGTATTAAAATATAAAAACAGTAAAAACAGTAAAAATAGTAGAAGGAGGAAAATGTATATGAGCCTTCAAAAGATCTTTAGGAACTCTCATCCCTCTCCAAAGTTCTTTAAGACACAAATTACTGTCTACTTGAGAACACCTTGTTAGTGTGATTGCTTGAAGCTGTATGGCTGCAGTCTCCTGTGATGCCGTTTTTCAGTCATCCATGCTGTGAATTTTCAGTGATCTCACTGGCACAAGTCATGATTTCCTGATAGAGTTCCTGCATATGGATCACACATTCTTTTCTTGATGAATTGATTAGTCAACCCAGCTGGACTTGGAAAATGTCCTCTCTTTAGCCTCTGGGGTTCTATCTTTGTTAGGTGCATAGACATTTCCTTAAATCTACCTACAGATAGTTGCATTGCAGTAAAACATGCAATAAAATAGATAGGGCAATAGGGTGCTCACATTATTCCAAGTGAAGACAACTGGCAAATAATATGGTCAAAATTCTATTGCTGGGAAGAGACAGCATGACCACAGCAAATTTTTAAAAGAAAGCATTTAATTGGGGCTTGCATACACATTCAAACATTTAGTCCATTATTGCTGTGGCAGGAAGCAGCACATGGGGCTGGAGAGGTAGCTGAGAATTCTTTGTCTTGGCAGGCAGCTGGAATAGAGAGTAAGCCAGTGGCCCTGGTTTGAGCTTCTGAAACCTTGTAGCCCAACCCCAGCAACAACAAGGCCACACCTACTCCAACAAGACTACATGCCCCAATCCTTTCAAATAATGGCTCTCTATATGTGCCTCTGGTGGCCGTTTTCATTTAAACTACCACAGAAAATGTATTTTAAAAATAATGTTGAATCTCATAAAGTTAATATTCATTTATGATATGCCAAATTGCTCAAAATACATACTAAAATATTCCAGATCATAAAAAATGGTTGACTTTGCTTTAAGGATTTTATAGTTTATCCTCTATAGTCATGAACTGGTAACTGTGCTGTTAGCTAATGGACAAACAGGAAGTAGGCAGGTTGTAAATGTTAGTGTGTATAAAAAGATTGGAGCATTGGTGTGCTCTTAATTGAATTAATAAGAATTCATTGAAACTGAAGGACTTAAGGCCAAGAGGAAGCAAGTTTTTTAAAGTATACCTGTAAAGGGAATATCCTGTGTAAGGTCTCCAGTCATATGTTGTATCTTTTTGATCCAACAATAACAAGATGAATGGTTTTGCTCTGCTTCACCCTTCTGGGATATCACTATTCCAAGAAACATATGAGATATAGTTTCTTCTTCTCTCAATTTGAAAATAAAGATTTAAATCATGCTTGAGAACCCTTTCTTATTTTATTAACATAACCAAAACTGAATGAAATCATTTTCAAGTAATTTCTTAGACCTTCAATTTGAATTCATCATCAAGTACTTTCTTAGAACTCAAATTTTCCCAATTTAGCCTGTCTCACTAATTATCTTAGGCCTTCAGTGATATGTTCAGAATACTATACAAAGGGTGACAAGGAAAGAAAAAGTTTGTACCAGATATAGTCGCTCAGCTTTACTTTTATGAATTCGGCTGCTAAAATCATCAACTTTCTCCATGGGAAAAGAAAAAAATTGAATATAGTTATGCTTATGCTTGGTTGTTTGGCTAATCCTGCATTTGAAAAGAAAGTCATTTTCAATGAATATGAAATGTGTGCATTCTTTTTTTAATAACAGCTTTTTATGCTAATATGTACTAATCTTTATGATTGAACAGGTATCCATGTGAGAACTCAAAGCAAATATGTAGTTCTTAGTTATTCTGAAATGAAAAAGGAAAAAATATCTGAACAAAAAGCAATGATTAAGTAATAAGATGATATTATATTATCCTCTAATATATATATGTATACATGTATATATATGACATATATTATCCAACAAATACTGAAACAATATCAAGTTATGACATAGTTCTTATCTGAGGTATAGGATGAATATAGTGAAAATGGAAGTTATGGAAGAAAATAATAAATCTAAACCATGAAGTTTTAGTACTTATGATCTAATTTCCAATATATCTGTACAAATTATAGCCTTTAAACCAAAAATAAAGCATGTTGTTAGCAACATTAAATATAATTAACACTGATACTTTATATGTAGAAACTTCAGTTTATAGAAGTCATGAAATACATGTATTTATGATTGATCAATTTATCCCACTGAAGAGATATTAACTGCTACATGAGTTATCTCCTTTTGAGTTCTTAATCAGTTGTTTACAATGAATAATTTCAACTAGAGAAACTTGACTAGCCTGGAGGTCAGTGGGAAACTGTAATTGCTTCTACCTCCCCAGAGCAATTTTAACAGCTAAGTTACTACCCTGGGAATGACATTTTTATGTCCCATTAGTAATAAGTGTTATTTTTATACTGCTCACGACAATTTCTCAATCTGCTGATATGTGAGCATTTATCTAGCTGCATTCCAATTATTTCCAATTGCTAGAAGTATGTAACACATCTTTAAAGTTCAAATGTGCTTGCAGAGTGAGTGGAAGACAATGTTAAGATTGTGAATTTTCATATGAGAACTAATATATAATCACTGACACTTATTCCTAATGAGTGCCTTGGTAGGAGTTTGTTCTAGAAGATTATTTTCATTTTAAAAAAATGAAGACATCAGTTGGTTTCTATAGGCTAGGTATTCACCATGGATCTGAAAATCTTGTGCAAGTGTACAACCTTCCAGGAGCTTAAACAACAGAGTTTCAATAATTTGTTCCAAGACAACTGATCTGCATGAATCTTAGTGTAAGCCATGTGGAAGGTTGATCCTGTAGAAATGAGTCAGTCAGTAAAATATTGCTTTACAAGCATGCACACATGAATTTTGATGCAAAGCATACATATGAAAGGAATGTTAAGTGGAAAGAGCCAGAGGTATCAAGACTAATAAAGCACAGACAGGAGGATCAACCAAGATCTGCTAAATTCTAGTTTCAGTAAGAGATAAGGTGAAATGGGATTGAAAAGTATACATGATATTGACCTCCATATTAATGCATACACGCATACATACATGCACACCTATATGAATAAACACAAACATATAACACACACTCATACACACACTGACCCAAGACAAAAAGAGGACATTAAGAAGAGTTGACAATATTACCCTTATATGTCTACTTCACCAATAGATGAGGGTTTCACTCAGCCATCACTAGAGAAGATTCTCCTTGTCATGGATGAACACTAGATATGAGACCCGCAACAGGACAATGTGCATAGAGTGAGACATATATTGGAGCACTCCTCTTTAAGGGAATGTCTTTAGCAAAGTATCCCAGCAGAGATCAGGGCCCTATGTCAAAGAGGAGGGAGAAAGATATAAGAGCTAGATGTCCTGTATGAATTTAAGTAGGTAATCTCCTCAAGACACAACAGGACTGATGTACACTTAAACACACAATATGTGATCGCTTTCTTATGCAAATCTGCAAAATTATGTGATATGTCATTCAAGAGCAAAAGTGTGTGGATACTTGAAAGTAAATTAATATTTTGAGTAAAACTCAATTCAAGATAAAAAGTTTTCTTTAAAAAAAGAATGAGAATGAGTTGAAGACAGATATGTGATTTTATTGTCACAAATTTTGTTCCTATTTGTATACTTCTATGTGCCCAATCTTTCTTTGGTTGTCCCCCAAAGTTACATTTGTGAGCATTATAGTCGATATGAATTAAATGGGATATTTTTGCTTGTAGGCTTGGCAGTGTGAGGAATTGAAAACAGGGCCTTGTATATTTTAGGAAGGTTCTCTAATGCAACCTTTAATAGTAATTCTTAGGGACAAGTTTCTCTTTATCAAATTTATTGGCTGAAATAGCCAAAGATTAGGACAGATTCAAGATCCTAACATGTTCTGATACAGAAAACATTAGAATAGCTGCAACTTAAAGACCTAATTTAGGGAGATATTAAGCTTTATAAACAGGTATAACAAGATGAGAAATTTTATTTGAGAAAACAAATGTCAATCACACTAAAATAAAAATGTGAATACATATTATGGATATACAGACTATATTCTATAGCAACATGTTACTATTACATTGAGAAGATAAATAAATTAGCAAGTCACATAAAGTGGCTTAGTAACTGGAGACAAGGAGCATTCAGTAAGAATAAGAGAACATTTTACATCTGTGAGGCATAGGGAAGTGAAGGAATCCATAGAGCTCATGGACAGGAGCTGAATGGACAGAGCTATGGGCTCACTTCTTTTGATGCTTGTCACTATTTAGTAATAGTCTGCATCAGTACAAACAGCAGCCATGTACAACAGTCATAGAACATACTGTTTAACATGGCAGCCAGATGCCACTGCTCACTAATAGAATAACAACCGAAATAGAATCCTGGATATTTTCAAATATATACCCAGAAATGAAAATATTTCAAATGTAAATCTAGAAGTAAAATCATTACCGAGAAGATTATACTGACCTGTTCCACTAGCAAGCATTTATGGGTAAATAGATTATTGATTTAAAAAAATTATACTAAGTAAATAGGACTTATTAAAAGGCCCATCTGATCAGTCTCTGTAACAATATGTACAGGAAGGAAGGAAGTGGAACTTTTTTAAGTCATCTCTTTCCGTCATGAAAATTGATGCTCTTATTTAGAACAAATGAATTTTTAAATGTATAGTCATGTGGAGATACTGATTTCCTTTCCATTTCTTATCTTGCTTCACTGATTAAATATAATCTAGAATCACAGGTGAGCAATATTTCATATGTTAAAGTATTTCATTTTCTTAATCCAATGACCAGCAATTTGAAGATTCTAAAATTTATCACCTTAGCATAATTGATTAATTAATTCTGTCTCATCAGATTTCTCTCTGTCTCTTCTCTCTTACTCTGTGTATCTCAATCTCTCTCTCTCTAGATATAAATGATAAGAATATAAATGTTTCCTACATGATTTCATTTTTCAACTTTACTTTTACATGTGTTCATACACGTGCATGCGCATGCATGGGAGTACAGGTGTGTAGGCAGCTATGGGAGACTTTAGATCTTCTAAAGCTCGAGGTATAGTGTTTGGGAGCTAAGACATGGGTACTGGGAACCAAAATGTGGTCTGCGGCCACGGCAGCAGGAACCTGGTGACTACCGAGCAGCCATGGCAGCAGGAACCTGGTGACTATTGAGCAGCCAGGGCAGCAGGAACCTGGTGACTACTGAGCGGCCACAGCAGCAGGAACCTGGTAACTACTGAGCCATCTCTTCAGCTCCCTCTCGCCTTGACAAGCTAAGAGCTCATGAGTGCCCTCGAATCTCCAACTACAAAATTCAGAGATAATCTGATGTCTATACTCCTGCTGTAGTCCAGGATTACAGCTATGCGCCAGCAGACCAGTTTTTAGTATATTTTATTTATTTGCCAATCAAAAGAAGTTTTACAAACAATTATACAACAAGTATAATGCTACAAATACCTTCCCTTGAAATTTTTTGTTTTATTTTAATATTAAAAATCACCTACACTGTCATGGTCCATTACATTGTAGTTTTTCTTATATAAAACTTCTTGTTGCATATCTCTATGCTTTCTTCAGGCTGACATTTTATTCCCCAGCTAATTTTCCATTGCAAACATGATCAAAACAACCTGGGATCTACAAACAATAATTAACCCCAAATTCCCCGAGGAATTAAAAAGGTTCCCAGCTTTAAAGGCATTTCTTATTAAAAATCTCTGTAGAAGACATTTGGAATATATTTGAAAACTAAATCAACACAGATTATCACAGCAGTTAGTCAAATAATTAATTCTGAAGCATTGGCCCTGGAGTTTGGGTGGTACTATTTGGTATGAGATTCTTAACCCCTTACTATAGAAAGCAGTTTCCCATCAAAAAAAAAAATCAAAATAATGTTAAGTAGAAAACAAATATTATTAAAGGATTCATAGATAAATTGCTGCACCTTATCCAAGTTAGACTCAGTAATAAAATTTATATAAAGGATATTACTTATAAGATTGTGCATGTAGTTATATCCCTGTTAATGAAATAACACAAATTTTACATTTATTTACTGATAGAATGAAAAGTAAAATTCAACTTCACAAATGTTAATTGCATGCTTTCTATTGTAGCATGGAATCATAATAGTTGATTTAAGTTAATGCCAACTGGCAAAATTCAAAATAAACCAAAAAGTTTGTAAATTAATCAGTAACTAGATTAGCCTAAAACTTAGAGGGGATAGTTTTAAGATGTTAGTAAATTCTCATGTTACCTAGATTATATGATAACTGAGATTTCACAAAATCTTTTTGTAAAACCTAACTTAATCCCCTTTTTAAAAAATTGACGCCAAACTGAAATTTTGTCATAAATACTGAAATATGAACACTTTTCATTATCAGGGGAAATAAACTTGTTACCAAAAGTCAGAAGCACATGTATGCAGAATGACAATTTAACATTAAAAGGAAGAATACTCAATTTTCCAGAAAAACAAAACAAAATAAAAAACAATTGGACCATATACATTTAACATTCTAAAGTGGGAAACACAAATTACCAATAAAGGTAAATACACTAAGGTTTCATACTTTGTGTCCTGAAGAAACATTCTATGACAAAGAATCAATGGATAAGAGTATGTTCAAAGTCTGAAGAAAACAAATTACTATGACCTTTAAGTTCCCATGATTTGTATGTTGAAATCTATCCCCCAGATGAATGGTCTTGGGTGCCTGATAATTAGATGAGGAGGTCTCCACCCTTGGAAAACAAGTTCTTTCCTATGAGATGGGTTCAGACAGGCAGTTTCCTCCCCTTCAGACCCAGAAGGCCGGTGCTGTTTGCCTGGGCCTGCAAACCTTCCTGCCATACTGAGTAGTTTGTACTAGAGCAGTGGTTCTCAAACTTCCTAAGGCTTTGACCCCTTATAATATACTTCCTCATATTTTGGTGACCCCAACCATAAAATTATTTTCATGGTTAATTCAAAACCGTAGTTTTCTTGTTATGAATCATGCTGTAAATCTCTTCTGTTTTCTGATGGTCTTAGCCAATGCCTATGAAAGTTTGGAATCCCCTCAAAGGTATTGTCCCTCACAGGTTGAGAACTGCTATACTAGATCTTGTACACTCTAGTTTCCACAATTGAAATAACCCATTTTTATTGTGTATAAGTCACTAATTTGGCATTTTCTTTTATTTTACGTTATTTATTTACTTATTTTGTATATCAATACCTGAAGACTAAGTGGGAAAATGTGTAAATCGAAGGCCATATTCTGCATCAGAAAGTTAGCTGGTGGTAAACTCTAAACTTCCAGTCTTAATGGGGAGCCATTGTGGACACTAAGTAAAGCACATGACTGAGCATGTTGCTCTAATGCTGCTTCTCCTTCAGATCACAGACTTCTGTCTATCACCAAATTACACCAGATGGTCGCTTTCCTGTTCCTCAATGCTCATACCTGGAAGAGGACGTAGGAGTTACTGTCACTGAAATGCTATTAATTTCCTGGGATATACTGAGGCTGTAAGTTCTCTCCATATCAGACTACGTAACAGACTGGAAATCCATGTTCTTTGTCTATCTGTCCTGAGGAATATTTCCAGGGAAAAAGAAAATCTTTCTTTCCACCCTGCCCCCTACTGTTATGGTATCTCTTCTCTGACATAGAGAATGATCCAAAAGGTTCCACCAAGAGTAATTTCCCGACACGCACACCTGCATTGTTTGTTATTCAGTTAGTGCTTCACTATGAAACCTAACTTAGCCTGATCTCTGGGTGAACACTACAGCAGATGTTTTACGGTATTGTTCTTATCCATGTTCATATAGATTTACTGTTCTAACACCTTTGAATATTGTCACATTGAGCATGTAATAATGAAAGTTACATATAACCTGAGGTATTAATACAAGCAGGCAAAGGGATAGGAGGAGGACACTGTTTCAATGTCAGGATATAAATATTTAGGTCCTGGGAAAATTATTATAAAATTTGTAGTTCAACTTTTGATAGATGGAGATAGTGAGTACTTCTTAAATCATTACTAGCAAGGCTAATCACTGAGTTTAAATGCCAGAACACTGATATCTTTTAAAACTTTGGCCAGGCATAGAACAGGGTTCTTTCTCATTTTGCTTAAGAGAACACACCAGAGCTACTCAGAATGGTGGTATAAAATATAAATGAAGTTATTTATTAGATAGTATAACTCAATCTTTACCTGCTCATTAATATAAATGAGTTCTATGACTTATAGTCCTGGAATCGACAAAACAAAAATAATTGGATCATACTTGAAAAGCACATTGTGCTTAATTTCTTTTATGTAACATAAAAATACTCATTCTACTCAAATAAATATTATACTCAAGGAATAATGAATACACATATGTATATGTGCATTTACAATGCAGCCTTATTTATGAGATAGAAGGAATTAATCAATGGTTAGATAACATTTCAGTAAATAAAAGCATTTATCTACCAACACTCAAGATAAAATTGAAATTTTCTTTTAACCCTTGAAAACAGTTTTATTCCCATCTCACAGATTTTTCATTAATTCTGTCAGTAGTAAAATTCAAGAATTGGGGGGCAGAACAAATTGGTTACTCTTGGCTGCTTAGAGCTAATCTGCTGACCAGGTTTCAGTGTATAGTCCTAGGCACTGCTCTAAGTTCCCAGTATATGTGGCGAAATTAGAGTCTAAGTGGGAAAGCTGCTAATTCATAAGGGATCTTTGTGTGTTTGGAGAGTTGTGCATTATGTGCTTAACCCTCTTACAAGTTTGTGGAGAGCAGGGAAGAGGGGTACATATCTAGCTGGGTTTATAACTGTCTTTACTATCCTCTTTGGTTGTGTCTCTTGCTAAATATAGAGCTTGCAGTTTTCAGATACGGTGGCAAGTGACCCTCCTATCTCTACCCTTCTCCCCAGTGCTGTGGTCTCAGGTATGCATGCTTTTATGTGGGAGCTGGGGCTCCCATCTCAGATATATCTATTTGCTCAATAAATACTTCCCTACTGAGTTATCTCCTGAAGTCCCAATCATTTACACAATGACTGAATCCAGCTACTCTGTTCGACTGTCCAAAAGCAATGTTTTACAAGCACCCAATGCCTCTGCTGCTGTCATGTTCTATGGTGCTTTTTATTTCTCTTCTATTCATTATCTCACTATTATTTAGTATGTTTGTTACTGCAAGCATAATATAGATTTTCTCAAGGTAATTGTCTTGACCATTGGCTTTGATCAGACCAGCTGCTATTGTACTTCTCACAAAAGGAAAGCACTTCCCACACTATGATAACCCCTCCTGGACTTTCTGTGCTATTCTCTTCTGCAAAGTTCTCAGTCATTTTTTGTGTTTGAAAGCAGAAGGTTTTGGCTATCTCCAGTTTCTTTCTATAGCTGTGATCGAACTTTCCTTGGTTTAATCCTGGTAGATTCTAGACGACCCTGCTCTTTTATTCTATTGAATTAAAATTCACATTTTATTCATATGTAAGTTGAATCATAATGTGACATAAGTGTATCAAGAACTTCCTTTGTACTTTTTCTAGCATATACCTACATGAGTCCTTTATGTTGTCATATATTCATCTATTCCCTACATGAATTGACAGTCAGTGATGAATCCGTCTGCAGACTGAGCAACAGGAACACAATTATCATAATTTTCCAATCCACTTCTCTGCTGTTTAGTGAATCTGAAGGGATCATTACACACATGACCAAACTATTCAACTGCCACTATAAAATAAAGCTTAGTGTACAGACAAATAAATGAAGCAAATATCTGAAGCCCAGAATAGATGAAATTTTAATTTTAAAAATATATACAAAATAGTTGTCAATAAAATAGGATACAGACACAAAAATTATTAAAGAAAAGTAATGAAATGCCTTTCTTCACCTCGATTAATTCTTCTGAAAGGGAAGAATGGGTTAAATAAATTGTCCCATCATCATCTACAGCATGTGTCTGTCTGTTTCTCTTTGAGAATTTTAAGACAAAGTACAGGCACATATTTCAATGCAACTCATTACATGATTAATAAGGGCAGCACAATACAAGAACATAAAGCTGCCATGTATCCTTCATCTGTTCTTCTGGAGCAGTGATTAACCTTTGAGTTTATGAGTATTTTTGCACTTGCTTCAGATAAAGTATTTTATGGGTTCTTTCCTCCCAGGCAACGTGGATTAAACTTATCAGGTTCAGGAAAATAGGGACCCATTATGACTGTTCCCCTTGAAATCATGATCTTTTCTACTATATCGTCTGAACACTCTTTTCACAGACCAGATGGAAACATCAAGACACAGACAAGACAACTTGTTAAGGTCACATTCTACCCGTATGTATGATTCATGCTTAATTGCAGGCCCACCTAAAGTTAGATTATTGACCCCGATGAAAGCTGAGAATATGAAAAGATCGTTTACTTTCACCCCATTAATTCCTATTTGGAATGGTTCCTGACTTTACAAGATCCTTTTGCCAGCATATTCGCTGATGACGGATTACTTCTCAGTGTAGAAATAAGGCAGAGTCCAGAGAATTTATCTCTCAGTAAATTCCTAATGAAAGAGAAAAGTGTGGTGGGGTATCTTGAACTTCAACAGCATATCTCCCTCCAAAACTAACAAGTTAAAAAAAAATACAGCTCCTTTTGCCAATATCCTGAGATTCTACAGATATCTCATTTGTGGGAGGGATGCTTGGCAGAGCTGCAGAGGTGGCGCTCTCTCTGTGATAAGGGACTCAAGTACACTCTGGTTTCCATATCCTGTCAGTTTACATCTTCATCATATTTTTAAAATCACCCTCATTTCACTCCTCTGCCACAGAGACCTTCATCCAAGGATCAGTGGGAATCCTTTCCAAGCTAGGTCAGCATCTCCAGATCATTTTTGTTTTAAACTTACTTGTTTTTCTTTAATATGAGTAATGACCTCTCCTGGTGGGAAGACGATTATGGAAAACAGTGTTTCCAGTCCATAAAACTCACTGTGTAATTTTAAATTGATAATAATACAGTCATACGAAGGAATGGAGAGGGAGGGAGGAGAGACAGAGAGAGATTATATGAGACTTTAAAGTCAGTACTTCACAATGTTTGGAATCACAAAAGTATGTGTGTCCAAGAAAGATCATTTTCAGAGTAGATAGAACAAAAAAAATCATATAAAACCAAAAAGTAAGTAATTGTTAGTACTCTATGATAATTAGGGGGAATGTATGGATGAATACAGGGCTGGTACCAAGACAGAACTTTGTTTCAGAAACAAAGCCAATCAAAATCACAGTGAGGCCTGGCAGTGGTGGCGCATGCCTTTAATCCCAGCACTTGGGAGGCAGGGTCAGGCTGATTTCTAAGTTTGAGGCCAGCCTGGTCTACAGAGTGAGTTCCAGAACAGCCAGGGCTACACAGAGAAACCCTGTCTTGAAAAAAAAAATCACAGTGAGAACAACTTCACCAGATCATCTTCTAGTACACCAGGTATCCATGAAATGATTTCCCCATGTAACATTGATGTGACATTCAATATTATGGTCAAACATAGGTGTTGCATGAGTCATTTTATACAATTATAATTCTTGATAATTTTTGGCCATGAATTATACTGACACAAAGATTTTTTTATTAAAATTTGTTTTCATACATTGTATTCTGAACAGGCTTTAACCAACCCAAAAATGCCCCCAGGTCCTTTTCACTTATGCACTCAACCAACTTCTTAGAATATTACTTTAAGTATTTTTAAAAGACCACAAATCTCTAATGAAGCAGATGGATGATCTCAGACTTTGATTTATATGCGTTAATATTTTTCATTCTTATAATTATCATACACACACACATTCACAGAGAAAGAGAGAGCAACAAAGACTGACAGAGAGAGACAGAAAGAAAGGCAGAAGAGGAAGATAGACAGATAGACAGAGACAGACAAGATGGAGAGATAGGAGCAAATACAGAGAGGAAGCACCAAAATATAAAAATATTCATGAAAATAACAATAATATTGGAACTTACATTATGACTTTCAAATGAAAATGTTGAAGTTTGTTGTTTTGGAGCTAACATAAAGTATACTAGAGTGGGTCTCCACAGATTTTTAAATTACAGGATTTATTTTCCAATTTTGTTAGATGCTTATGGTGCCATTCTATTCAAACATTGTAAACATAATATGCAACTACTTCTTCCAATGGAATCAATGCATATCTGAATGGGATTCACACTCTTAAGTGTGACAGGAGAAATGGAAAGTAGTATAGACAAACACGCATGTGTAAAGTGTAGTCGTTCTTTTGGTAGGTAGACATGACATATCAAACATTATACTTCTGATAAGATAACTTGATTATCTTCACTTCAAAGGACCAAAGTCTGAATTAGGATAATCAAAGAAATTATTTCGCTCATTCACCCATATTTATGATACATACTTCACAATAGTGTTAATATTTTATAACTTTTGGATACCATCTTCCCTTTCATTCCTACTCTGACTCCCTTCTTGTGTGCCCTCTGCAAGTTGCTAGCAATAAACAACAAAATATTTTACATACTAGAAGAATTATAAACCATAATTAACTATTATATATGTATGTATACACACATATATGTATATATATACATATAAATGTGTATATATACTATATATATACATATAAATGTGTATATATACTATATATATACATATATATGTGTATATATATATATATATGTATATATATATATAAAATCTTCCCATCTGCTTTTGTCAATTGTTAATGGGTTTCCTAAGTGAGGTCTCGCTTCTAAAGAGGTAGCTTTTTTTCTTCATCTCTGATGATCAGATAAAAAGAAATTCCTGGGGCGGGGAGCTTTTATTTATTTATCTGCATTCATACCTGTAAAAATCATATCCTTACATTTCATAGATACTGAATATAAACCACAGTAACCCGACTTGTAGTTATCATCTTCCAGCTCATGGAGGATTCTTTTCCTTTGAAAGTTAAATCACTCACATTATTGCCACTCTTTTTATACTGTTTTCTTTAGAATACTTTGCTCTTTCATTGTTTACACTGTTGAGACTTCCAGCAAATTGTCATTTCAGTTTAGTGATTAAATGCCTATTGTTCCAACAAAACTGTTCAATTTAATGGTTATTTCACAGCAAATCTTGACCCTACCTAGAATTTCGGTCTTAAGCTCTATTGCAAATTCTACACCCCTCTCCCCGCCCCATTAAATTCCCTCTATTCAGGTGCTTTAGTCCTTCAGCATTCTGTGCACAGCAACAAATCGCTGTGATGATTTGAATAAAAATGGCCCATATAATCTCATATATTTGAGTGCTTAATCATCAGGGATTGATACTTCTGGATAAAGATTAGAAGGTATGACCTTGTTGGAGTGAGTGTGGTGGTTTGTAGGGTCTTGTATCCTTGTGATTGGGATTTGAGGTTTCAACTCCCCAAGCCAGATCCAGTGCCCTTCTGTTGTTCCAAAACAGGGGGGTCTGGGCTGCAGTCCCAGCCTGGTTGAGGTTTTCTCTCCTGGGTGACAGGGGGTCTGCTGCTGAGGCCCAGGTCTCTCTCTCTTCCCCGGGGCTAACCAATTGCTGCACAGAGTCTTAATAAAAAGGAGGCAATGTATGAATGAGTTATTTTATTGTAGGAAAGAGAAATATGCTGGTTGAGTATAGAGAAAGAAAGGAGAGGAAAGAGAGAGAGAGAAAGAAAAGGAGAGGGAGAAAGGCAGAGAAGAGAACAAAGTACAGAGAGGAAAGAAAGAACAAGAGGAAATAAGAATGAGAGGGGAGAGAATTAAGAGGACAAGAGGATGAAAGAGTAAGAGAGAAGAGTAAGAGTGAGGAGGGAGAAAGAGAACAAGAGAGTGAGGAGCGGGCAAACCACCCCTTTTACTGTATGGGGTGTGGCATGCCTGGCTAGTGGTCAGATGACTGTGTGTAAGGTCCAGCTAGAATGCTGGAAGTTTGAGGCAGTGTCTGCCTGATAGAGCACACATCTCCTGCAGGGGCAGCTGTGAGGGGTCTGGGCTGAAATCTGAGCCATTGGTATCAGGCACAAATCACTGAACGCCTACCTTAGCTTGTGAACGAATGACTTTGCTCAGTGGGTCTCCAGGGTTCCGAGGTGGCTGCTCGAGTGGACTCTGGCTGTCAGAACTGCCCACTGCCCCACACCCTTCTTCTTCCTTCTGCCTGCAGATCAAATGTAGAACTCACAGCTACTTCTCTAGTACTTTTTGCCTGTCTCCCCTCCATGATTACAATAGACTAAACACTCTAAAACTGTAAGCAAGCGCCAAATAAATGCTTATCAGAATTGTGTTAGACATGGTATCTTTTCACAACAATAGAAACCATAGCTAAGACTGTCTTATCTTAACTGTCAATTTGTCAAACTTCTGTCTTCATCATGGTTTTCATGGTTTTCAACCTGTTCTTCTCTGTTACTCATAAATCATCAATTGGCTTTACTAATCACTTTAGAATGACCTAGAATTCCTTCCTCCATTTGTTTGTGGCATTTAAACAACATAATTTTTTACTAAACCCAAATGCTTCCCCTTTGTATTCTATTTTTGTAGTAAACAAGCATGTAAAACACAAATTAGGTTCTCTTCTTAAATTTATAATCTATCCCCATTTATTAAGTCATATGACTGACTTTCAACTACTCTATTTTTTTTCTTTGCTTTCCACTTCACTGAAAATATAATGAGAAATGATATATTTTATAATCTGCCAATACACAGCTATTTGCTATAGGAATCTATGGGAAGATATTGTCTATTCTTTATATGTTCTATATGAGATTCTGTCTACCATCAAACATGTTATATCTTTCTATTTTCCCAGTATGTCATTTTCCACTTGAATCTTTTGATAAATATTAAATTTTGTATACTTCTTTTATTCTAGAGATCTTTTACATAAATTTCCCTTTTAGATAAAACTAATTTTTCTCCATTCCTTTGAGACGCATATCTATAAGGAAATACTTCCATAGTAACACAGTTTTCTAAGCAATTGCAAGGTATTACTGAGCATAAATCATCTACTGTGTGTTCATATAGGCTTTGCTCCCTTGTTTTAGAAGGCCATATTCTTTTGATATCTTCTCTCTCCTCTGTATCTCCTATTACTTTTACCTCCCCTTCTACTGTTTGCCCTGAGCTCTGAGAAGAGAGATTTCATAGCAACATCTCATTTGGAACTGAGTATTTGGAACTATGTGTTCCAAGGTCTCTCTCTCTCTCTCCTTCCCCACTCCATCCCTCCCTCCCTCCTCCTCTCTCTGTCTGCCTCTGTGTGTGTGTGTGTGTGTGTGTGTGTAATATGCTGTTTCTCTGTATTTGTTCCCATCTACTGCAGGAGGAACCTTCTCTAGATGAATAAGACATCAATCTATTGATTTCTTGCTCTTCTGTTAGAAGGTGCTACACAGAATGTCATTTTATCATTGAACCCGAATTGCTCCTGAATTTGTATCAAACTACAGCAAAGCCTAAGTATCAATGAGTCAGTTACTGGTCATCCTGGTTTCTCCAACTTCTATGACAAAACATGTTGTATCATTAGCAATAAAATCTAACCCCCAGTTGTGGCAAACAGTATAAATCAATGTCAATAGCCTGGATAATTTATTTTAAAATACATGGCAAGGAGGACTCTGAACCATTGTTAAACTTCTGCATACAGGTGGCTCTTGGTTTAATCATGAAGAAGTCATCGTTCTGGGGTACATAAGGATGTGTTTCACAGTTATATTTCATAAGTATTCTTATTTCTAAGAAAAATTATCCTTAGTTTTCCCCTGGATAATATTGATAAATATCATTTATGAAAAATATTAGTGCAAATGTAAACTCACTCCTCATGTCCTACCCTATGAGGTTGGCATTATGTTTCTCTTTAAGGAGTGTTCTAACACTTTGGGAGAATCCACACACCTATTGTACCTCTAGGTATCAAACATAGCCATCTGCACCAGGCTGCATTTCCTTGTAGCTTTCCTCCCCTGGGTCACAATATTGTCCTCAGGCATGGAGAGCAACTTGGGTTCTTGCATATCAAATACAATTTGAAGTTATTGATAGTCAGTGGGTTTTCCTTTGCCAGGGTTTGAAAGGAGTGGGGAGAGAAAAAAAAAGAAAGTAGTCTTAACCCCCTTTTAAACATCTTATATTACATCTTGTGTTAAAGTGTGCTCAAAGGAAAAGGTCATTGGTTCTAAGACTACACTATACTGATTTTACTGCTTTGGGCTAAAAACAATATTAAAATAGAAGATAATAATACTGAAACTCATAAAAATTACCTTTTCTTACATTTAATAATTTTTGTTTCAAAAGACAATTATTTGTACCAAAGAGGAAATTTTTGAAACAATTTGAGGTTTGTTGAACCTGAATATTAAATAATTTAGTACAATCAGGAGGCTCCAAGAATCTTTCTTAAAAGATTTTTTAATCCTTGGTTATTTATTTTAATAAACACAAATATAATCAATATGTTTATTATATTTAAAATCATGTTTAAAAATGGATATTTTACTATATAACAAGCCTTAGAAAGCCACAGAATGAAATTTGTCATAGATTCACCCAGTAATCAAGAAAGGCCTTTTATGAGTATATATGGAGGAAGGGAATTGCTGTTATTCCGCTGAATTTGAAAAGAACATCAGGTCAGTGCTCAGCAGGAGAGAAAGCTTGGTTCAGGTTAGCTGTGCCACCAGGGCCACCTGCTCTGTTTTGTTTATCTCTTTCTAAAACTGTAAAAAAAGATGCTCTCTGGTCATGTAAGACCAGGATTCAAATTCTAGATGGCACCCTGGCCTTTGTTTCTGTTGCTGGTAACACATGCTTCATTACCTTTAATTCTTCTCAAGAGCCTTTTAAGGGATTTCCTGAAAAGGCCAACAGGAATTTTGCAATCATGGACAATGTCACACTATGTTCCTGACAATCATAGATAATAAACATTCAGTACTATCAAAAGCAAGCAATCTTGGCATAGTAGAACTCCTAATGCCAAAAGGGCCCTTATATAGAGCTCAAATATTTACATTATATTGGTCATATCTTCTTAGGGAGATAATCCTGCTTTCTCCCTCACCTTGTTCAACAAAACTGTCAAGTCAAGAAAGGGTAAAAATGTAATGGATGCTTTTTCTCACCAGTTTTCCCAGTAGGGGAGTCTGTTGAAATGCCAGGCCTGGCCTGCTGCTATCTGCATCAACAGATGGCAGAAGGCTGTCTTGTGTTTGTTCCCATTCAGCAAATTACAAGTCACATCTGGTCTAGCCTTTGCTTGGTCTAAGCAGATGTGAATTTACTTGGTTTAGAGGAGGCTGGCTTAATAAATATAATAATGCGCATAAAGTCATGAATAAAGGAGAACACAGACATAAAGTGAAGGAGAAACATTTAGAAAGGTAACCACAAAACCTGACCAGCTGGTGGAATTTCTGAATCAAAAACCATTTAGCCAGATGTAGGTCTAGGATGAATATGTGGACCTAAAGCTGGCCACAGCCAAGGCAGCGCATGATAACAGAGAAAGCTTCCAGACCAGGCAAAGGAAAAACAAGCAATTCAATTTATAATCAAGTGATGCTATGATTTATATATTTTTCTTCTGAGTTTTACAAGCAATGTTTAAGAAGGATACTGCCACTTTGATAATTAAAATATCTATATTCTTTTGTGGTAACTCTTTTGTGGTGGCTCTTACCTGCTCGATCTGAAGCATATCTTGTTAAAACAAAACAACCCTCCTCATAAAATAAAAAAAAAAAAAGCAGATCTTGAATATGAATGCTTAGGAGAATTGGAACTATTCTTTACTAAAGATCCACAAACATGTGTACACACATGCACATACATAGACATAGGCACAGAAACACACACCTTAAACACACACACACACAGACACAGCAGAAACAAAAACACAAAAATAAAACATATACGCACAAAGGCACATAAAAACACACAAACACCACACACACACGCAAATGCATAGACATACATTAAATAAATATGTAATGATAAACTTTCAACAGGGTATTTATTAACTATATTGTCTGCAGACTGTACCCATATTTGTGATTCTCACTCACCAACTAGAGAAACCCAATCAGTTATCTTCCAGTACATGTTCAAAGTGGCATTTCTTTGTTCTCATTAAGTCCTACAGCAATCAAAATTTGTATGTGTTCCATTATATTAAAAATACTGGGACAAGTTCACATTTCAAAACAAGTATGCAAATTTAAATGTCGACAGGTTTGAATACAACTATTCACTTTCAATCCCTACATTACCTCCCTCCACTGCTGAGCACCCTGGGGATAAGATGATCCATCTCATCAGCCCAAAGGGTAGGTTTGTTGTTGTTGTTGTTGTTGTTGTTATTGTTTTGATATTTTTTCATTTTGTTTTTAATACTAATGAATGTTAATGACAATTGGATTAGATTAAGCCTTCACAAACTTTCTAATTAAAAAGCAACACAAAGAGATAAGACATAAAATGAGGTTCACAAATATCTGACACATAGGATCAGGCTAGCGGAAGCTGGGCATATTTCAATACCAAACCTAACTTAGGTATTTTGTTGTTGAAATATCATTTGAGAAACTAGTATCCTGAAACACTTTGAAAAATATGTAGTAACAGACAAGGTCCAAAATAATGCATTTCATACAATTTACTTTGGGGGAAAATGATGGGGATAAAATTGAAAATTTGTATCCCTAACTGAAGTCAGACATACTTGACTCCTTGTTTTGAAATGTCAGTTCGTCACAATGTATTTAATCAATTGGAACAAAACTTGTGCATACTGTGGGCTTTACAGTTGCTTATACACAGTTTTATCTGCAAGAAACACTGGGGAAAACAAAAAAAAAGACATCTGGGCAAGATTATATTAATAATAATATAATTAATAATAATAATAATCAATATAACATATACTCTTTCCAAACATATCCTGCCTTGCCCAGATCACCTCTCTTGTCCTATCTCACAGCATATACCAGTTTTCCACTGCAGCACAGTAACTTGTAGTAGAAAGTACACATAGTAGACATTTGACATACATATAAAAATGCCCATTAATTTCTTTACTCAATAACTAATTATACCATTTTCTGAATATAAGAACTAGAAAAACTTGGTGTTAAAAAAGCATGAAAAATTTTATGTGCCTACTAACTTGTGTATATGCATGTATGTAAATAATCATATCCAAACCTTTATGTCTACAGTGATATTAAGATAAACATAAGGTAATATCATATTTATTAACATAATGCATTATCGTATGAATCTTTATGTTCTCTTCTACTTGTGTATTATCTCAAAAAGAAAGGAATATAATTACCACTATCCATAATTTAAATCTAAATTTTTCTTTCAGTGTCTTGATGGTCAAACTTCAGAAAATATATGTAAGTTACAATTTATATCAATTAAGTTATAACATCTTGCTATTTTATTCTTAATTCCAGCTATAATAGTTTTCAAAGTTATTTTGGTCAGTTTATTATCCTTCCATGACCATCACTGGATTATACATAAATATATATATAGAGAGAAAGAGTTAGATAGATATAATATATATTGATATATAGATAAAGATAGATATAATATATATATCTGCATGTGTCATTATACATAGTATTATACTAGTTTGCTGATAATTATTTCATCATTCTCAAATGATTGTCCAGTGAGATTTCACCGGATCTCCAAAAAATGCCTTAACATTTTACATAAAGTATAATCCATAAGGTATACATTTTATGAGTTTTGATGTGCAATTATATAAGTATACTTCTAACATCATCTGTAATCATTTTACAATCTTAATCAATTCCTCAATACTGCATATATGACATTTACCCTCCTTCCAAACCTCAGCAGCCACTAGAATCTTAACTTTTTCCATTTAGTTATTAACCTGAATCTTTCAGAATGTCAGGTAATTGGATCACATATTAGGTAACCTGGTCATGTTTTATAACAGGCTCTCACTCTGCAGCCCAAACTATAGAACTCAACCATCCTGCATCAGCCTCCTGAGTTTATGTGAGCCCCGTTTTCTGCTTATTCAGCCTTTACAGGCTCTCATCTTATACTGATCAATATATTTTAACTCTCATCCTTAAGTTTTATGGCTTCACAGTCTCACATTTAAAATCAATTGAGAAATTCTAATGTCTGGCATACTAGTTCTTCATGCACTCATTTCCTGAAGAATGATATAATTGTTTTAGGGTTGATCAATTATAAATACCTCTTCTGCAAATTCTCTCATACAGGTTCATGTATGAACATATATTTATAGATAAGTTCGGCAAATTTCTAGAACTGTACTTTTGGGTAGTATCTTAAGATTGTCTTTAGCTTTGTGAGAAACTACTACATAGTTCCAAGATAAACTTATAACTTTGCATTTTACAAAGAACAAAATTTATGAATTTCTTCAAGCTTGCCTGGTATTATCAATGCCAGCATTTTATGGCTTAAGCATCTTAGTGGCATGTTAGTATTTGGATTTGATATTCCATAAGGTGAAACTGAGTCAAGCAGTTTGTTATCTGTTTCTGCCATCTGTGAATGGTCTACTGAGCCTGTTTCCTCATATTTACCTTGAATTATTATTGTTTTATTTTTGATAGATGCCTTCTAGAAACTATTTGCATATTTTGACTAGCAGATTGTGTTTCACAATTTTGTCTTCCACTTTGTCCATCAATGGTTTCCTCTCTTTTAGCAGCATCTTACACACAACAGAAAAACTGAATTCTGATTAAGTCTAAACTGGCAGCACTTTTCTCCCAGGTTTGGATTGTTTGTTTGTTTGTTTTGTTTGTTTTGCTAACCTAATAACTAAAGGCACCTATATGTATCTTATGGATTTTTTCTTATACCTTCTGGAAGAAACGTCTTTCTTTTGAATATTACATTTATTTCTGAAAAATATTTTAGTTTTAATTTTTAGAAGAGATGAAGAGACTGAGCCTAAATTTTGTTTCGTGTGTGTGTGTGTGTGTGTGTGTGTGTGTGTGTGTGTGCGCGCGCGCGCGCACACGTGTGTGTGTATGTGTTATGCAAGCACCTGAATGCAGGTATCTTGAGAAACTAGAATAAAAAGACAATACTTTAACATTGCTTAAGCCAGTCAAGTAAGTACTCTACCTTTATTCCCACATTTCAGTTTCCAACTCCAATTTTCAGAGTACCTTTAATTTTCTTTCTGTATAGTTTCCCTTTTATACACAACCATTAGGTAAGAATTTTAGGAGTGAGTTATTCATACTTAATGTGATCCTAGGAAGCAAAGGAAAGAGAAGAAAGTGAAATAAGGAAACAATGTACTCACAAAATGGAATAACTTACAAGGGCATATCATGATGGCAGCTAAGAAACACAGTTTAGAGTGTCTAATCAGAATGCAATTGTGTGATAGTGATCACTAAGTCAAATGTGTCATCAACGAAAGGGACTAATTGCTAGTCACTTCTAGTCTACCATATCAAAGAGGAGAGAGATAGCTATGGAGAGATAGTTAGATAGATACCAAAGACAACAAAACAAACACTTGCTGTGAGATAATAAATCCTGGGAATGGTCTGTAGATATAAGTGGGAAACAGATAGAATCTGATACAGTCATACTCTCCCATGTTAGTGATGAAAACCTACACTATTTCCCCTATGTGGGTTATCCTTTTAACTTATCTATTATTTAACTTATCCTTCATAAGTCAGTTGAAGTGATGGTGCTTCTAGATAGCGTTCACAATACAACCTGATAATGTAGGCATTCCATTTTTTTCATGAAAAGATAAAAATTGACACAATAGATTTTTATCTTCTTTTAACAATGAAATTATTTGACACTAAGAATTAATTTCATCTCTTCCTCCCAAGTCCCATCTACCCTTTATCTCCCATGATTAGAGAAGAGGGGAAGAGGGAAAAAGGTAGGGCAGCATCAGGTGTGGGAAGAGATGAGAGAGATGTACAGAGGGTCAGGAAATAGAACAAAGGCCTATAGCAATGAGGAATGTGTATCTAGGGGTAGCCAATAGAAAGTTCCAGATGCTAGGAAAGCAAGAGGCTTTCAGGACCCAACAGGGATGACATTAGCTGAAATATGCAACAAACGGGAAAGAGAACCTATAGAGACCAAATCCAGAGGTTAGGAGAGGCCCCCGGATGAAGGATGGGGCCACCCACCCTTGACAAAATTTTAACCAGAATTGCTCCTGTCTAAAGGAAATGAAGGGACAAAGAGTGGAGCAGAGACTGAAGGAAGAGCCATCCAGAGACTGCCCCACCTGGGGATTCATACCATATGCAGCCACCAAACCCTGACATTATTGATGATGCCAAGAAGGGCCTAATATAGTTGTTTCCTGAGAGGCTTGGCCAGAGCCTTACAGATACGGATGAGGATGCTTGCAGCCAACAATCAGACTGAGCATGGGGATGCCAGTGTAGGAGTTAGGAGAAGGACTGAAGTATCTGTAGGGGTTAGTAATCCCATAGCTAGACCAACAATATCAACCAACCATACACCCCTAAGCTTTCAGGGACTAAGCCATCAACTAAAGAATACACATGGAGGAGACCATGGCTCCAGCTACATATGCAGAAGAGGATGGCCTTGTCTGGCATCAAAGGGAGGGGAGGCCCTTAGTCCTGTGAAGGATTGATGCCCCAGTGTAGAGGAATACTAGGATGGTGGGGTGGGGGAGCACCACTGGAGGCAGGGGAAGGGGTTGGGTTGGAGGGATTCTCTGATAGGAAACTAGAAAGGGAATATTTCAAATGTAAATAAATAAAATAGCCAATAATTTTTTTAAAAAAGAATTAATTTTCATTTATGCTTTCTACCAAATTTGACTTTATGCTCTTACAAGACTGGAAACAACATCCTTATATAAGCAGAGATTTGTGCAGTATCAACTCACAGCTTCTTTTCCAAATCTAGTAAAGAAATAGCTAATTTTAGCTGTCATATTTCAAATACTTATGACATAATGGAGGGTGATTAAAATTATATTCACTGACAGGGTATGAAACAAATTTACACCAAAGGTCACAAAAAGTTCACTGTTTGCATGGGAATACGTGTCTATTCTCCTTTTTGATATTTTAGCAATCATACTAGGTATTCTTTTATTTTTTTCCTGTAGAGATTTCATAACATAATTTAGGTGATTAGATTTTATTATCCTTTGTCATTCTCTATGGTATTTTTACTTGTGGCATATGCTCATCATTGTGTCATTTATTCTATGTTGTGCCACTCTTCTATGTTGTGCCCTTATTCTTGCTTAGAAAGATTAAATTTAGCTTATGCTATAGCATTCAAAACTGATCATGCAGTGTTCTTTGTTATTTGGAGGAATGAAGAACAGCATGAAAGCTTCAACCTGCCATCACTTTAGCCTCCATTCTGAGTACAAAAGCTTTTAACATCCCATCCAGGCAAATTGTGTATCATAAAGAACAGTTTCTAATACATGAGCAGTTACTACATTTACATAAATATCTGGGTAGAACAAAAACAAAACAAGACAATCTCCTATAGAAAGAGCAATATATATATATATATA